>NW_011888834.1:7571248-7573685 GCF_000151845.1 Pteropus vampyrus | reverse complement strand
TGCTATGAATGATGTTGAGTGTTATTCACTGTAACTACAAGTCAGCATTGCCATGTCGCTGCAGTTTGTCTATAAATCAGCTTGACAAAGGTGCGGTAATATTCCATAGTTTCAGCATACTAATTTAATCTTACAATTTTCATGTTCTGATCTCTTGCTGAGTATTCATTCTGCAAGTTACATCTATTCACCTTACACTGAAAGATCCAGATGAGCAGGTGAAGCCCTTGAGAGCTGAAACACATAGGACTAGACATAATGGAAAGATAAACACATAAAATTTTCTTTTACACAGGAAAAAAGACAGATGACATTCTGAGAATGAAAGTTGACTCATCTTTCTCTAAGTGAAAAAGTAAAAAATAAAATAATAATAAAAGATAAAAATGAAACCAGCAAGTTTACAAAGTATATTTAATTATACTTAATTATGCTATAAGGGCATAAAATTCCAAACACTCATGCAAAGCCAATGGTTATGACTCTTAAAGTTCAAACCACATAGTCTTGTAAAACCATGACTTACACTTTTATTTCTGCCTCTTTAAAAGATGACAAAGACTGAAATTCATTTATCCATACATTCCCACTCTCTAGTCCGGGGGTCCCCAACCTCCAGGACGTGGACCAGTACTGGTCCATGGCCTGTTAGGAACCAGGCCGCACAGCAGGAGGTGAACGGTGGGTTGTGAGAAAGCGAAGCTTCGTTTGTATTTGCAGCCGCTCCCCAGCGCTAGCATCACCGCCTCAGCTCCACCTCAGACCATCAGGTGTTAGATTTTCATAGGAGCACCGGTTCTTGGTGCCAAAATATTGGGGACCGCTGCTTTAGTGCAAACCAAAGAATGGACCTACTTTGGGGAGGATCGGTTTGAGGCCTGGTAGGAAAATGAAGTAAAGGGCCATATTCATTGATGTAAAAGAAACTCTTTGTTTTTCCACCTCTTGCTGAGGTATGAAGAGAATAAAGGCCAAAAGTGCATTTCCTCAAAATCTTTTTTGAGAAAAGGTCTCCATAACACCTGTTTCCAGGCTGCTCAGGAGAATGAGCAAAGCAGAGAAATCTGACTGAGCTACGGAAGGAGGCATGGGTACCAGCTCCTGCAGCACCAGCAGCAGCAAAAAGAAGTGAGGATGGTGTAGCTGTTCACCTACAGAAGAGCTAGTTATCCCCCCCAGACAGACTGCTGTGGTGCTCTGAGGTCATTTCCCTGATTCTCTTCATTTTCAGATTTTCTTCTAGCTTGTCTTGTCTGAAATTCCTTTATAATATTTTAAAATAATTGTTGCCAATGTTATTGTTCCTTTAGGTCCTCGTCCAGGAAAACTTAGGTGTAGTAAAAAATGGAAAGGACTTACCATTGTGAAATTCCCTGGCAGTCATCTGTCTGTGACTTGCCAGAGGTGAAGTGCAGAGAGAGGTGTATGGAGAGCTGGAGCGGAGAGGGGCTAGTCAGGGGAGACTTAGAGAGGAAATAAATCTTGAGAGGAAATAAATGTTGCTCAACCATGTAGAAATTGCTAACTTTTTGGTTTCCACCCAGCAGTGAGACACCTGGTCAGATCAGGTATCTGAACCAAAAGAACTTAATGCTTTGGTTCCTCTGCCTGGACAGATCTTTGGGAACAGCTGCAGGCTGAGCCAGGCTTAACAGACAAGAACTGTTTATCTGATAAATTTTGGAATTTCGGCTCATTGTTTGACTCATTATAAACAAGGAGATTTTCTTAGGAATACTAACATTCTTCTTCAAAGGATAGGTGATTCAGTCAACTACCAGATAAAATGGTCTCAAAATTTTACATGTATTGGGGTCAATATAGAACAACAACAAAAAAAACAAAACAAGAAACCATTATGTGCAATTTTCATTGGACATGTTAGCCACTTGGATTTTTTAATCTTCCATTATAATTTTTTTCATGAATATTTTAATTGTAGAGGATATGAAATAACTTCTGAGAGCATGCTGCTCAAAAATCCCCAGTGGCATTCAAATCTGAGGCTTGTACTGTGTCTTCATCTCTCTGCTCCATCATTCAGTGAAAGAGAAGAAATGGGAATGGACTTCTCTCAACAGGTTACTTGAATGAGAGCCCAGGACTCGAGTGCTTTGCAGTGAGTTGTTTTTTTTTCTGATTTTGGTGGGGGTTTTTTTCCTAATTCTCTACCTCTTCCCACTTCCCCTGACCCTGTTAGAATTTCCATCTGAATATGTATTCTTTTCAAAGAAGCCAGTAGAAATGGGAATTGAATCAGTCATTGATTTGACTGATGCTGATACTAATCACTGTTCTGAAAGAAAAGTGCAATTCCGATAATACTATGAAAAAGGTTTGTCCTTCAGAAAAGAGTTGTGAAAATTATGATTTATGCTTCTTAAATGAAGCATAAAGCAGTTCACAGTATGTTCTATCACAGAGAATACTGAGGTGC
>NW_011888834.1:7558662-7570843 GCF_000151845.1 Pteropus vampyrus | reverse complement strand
CTTTTGTACTATTATTCCTCATTCTCCTTCTGGAACTGTTCTTGATCTTTCTTCCTCCCTCTTATTTGTGATCCTAGTTTTCTATCTTTACATTTTAAAAAAATATTCATAGACTAAGATGTTCTGATTCAAATCCTTGGCTTCAACCATCATTGTTATAACTCCTAGATATATCCCCATCTCTGAGCGCTGTCTTGAGCATGAGACTCCAGTTTCCAATTGTCTACTCTATATTTCTACCCATGGGGCCCTGGGCTAGTCAAACTTTATATATCCAAAACCACATTCATCCTACTTCTCCCAGGCCCACGCCCCTAAATTTGCCAGTATGGCACAGCACAACTAATATATTTATCCTGATGCCCAGTTTGGGCCTGTTATTCCTGAAGTACGTGTTTTGCCTTTGCAGGCAGGCTGTTCCCCAGGCTCTCCTATCAGCTGGTTTCTGGCTTAGTTGGCCAATGTGAGGCCCTCAGAGGAGATTGGTGAAAGGAAAGAAGGAACTAGGGTATTACACACACACGCACACGCACATGCACGCACACAAGCACACACCACCCCGCCCCACCAGACAATACTTAGAATGTTTTCTGTTTTCGTGGTTGGACCCTGCGTAAAAGAACCTCCCTCTTTCTCATCTATCGGATCAGTGTGTTCTCTCCTCTCCATCTCCATTGCCATTGACTTATATCTAGTCTTCATCATTTCTTTTCTACATTTTGGTAATAGAATATATATCCTTCAAGTTATATCTCATCTAGTCCATTCTCTACATTTTTGCAAAATGAGTTCTCTAAGGTGATAATCAGATATTACTCTCTCATTTAAACTAAAACTAACAGCCATTTTTAAATGAAAATCAGTCACAAGTAGCTCCTTTAGAGTCGATTGTCATGCCTTGGGTCATGTGGTTCTGCAACTTGGCCCAAGTATGATTGGCCCAAGGATGTCATCTGATCTGAAGGTACCTGACCTAAAGGATATGAGAGGGACCAATAGCCCATGAGGCAGCCTGGCTAGAGGGCTTTGTTCACTGCGACCACCAATACTACATAATGACTGGCCAGCCTAATTAAATTCTCCGGCAATCTTAAATGAGAGGCAAGAGACCCAGTGGAGTGCAGCAGAAAAGAAATACAAAGGTGTAAGGACAGCCAGGAGGCAGCAGAAGAGATGAACATTGAGGGTTAGCTGCACTAGGCAGACAGCCATAGGAATAGCAGTTATAAGTGCAATAGAAAGAAATATCTGGGACAGAGCCTAGGGTCAAGAAGAGATAGCACTAGGGTTATTGTTGGGATATAGGAGCAGTTGTGAGCTGAATGGGAGAAGTGACCATTCACCTGCTGAGGTGATTCCTTTAGTTTCAACTTCATGTATTCTTAAAAAAGCCTCCATCCATAAAATGTATATTTCTTTTCCTCACTGCCTAATTCCACCCCTATTTGTCATGTGTTTCACAAAATTGCATGCTTATCAGACTCGGCCTAGGCACTTGGAAAGTTTAAGAGATTCCTTCTTTCCACTTAGGACTTTTAGAGTGTAAAATCCTCCATGATCCTGCCTATTGTCTCCAGCATCACCTGAGCTGTTCTTTCTTAAAGGAATGGTGGGTTCTTTGTAACAGTACTGGGCACTTTTCTCGCAAAGTAACAACATAAACACAGATAATTGTTCTTAATGACTAGCAGTAACCCAACTGTGATGTGGGTTCTCATGACCGTGTCTTTGTATTTACTGCTCAGGGCCCTGCAATGGCCTGGAAGAGAGAGCTCTCTTTCACTTTAAATATTCGTATTCTTTATATCTTGATTATGATATCAATGAAAACTTCTTTAATGTTGTTATCCTTTACTGGCCCCCACCAGACAGGTATGGGTCTTGGCTCTCTGCTTTTCTGACACCTGTCCCAGATCGTCATTGTTTTAGAATCTATTTACTTGCCTTTTTTCCTCATTAGATTAAGCAATTACAGAACTAATATTCTAACTAGTGTATTCTTATGTGGTTCTGCTTGAAGTATACAGGTCTGCAAGAACTTAATACAGTCATTGGAGGAAAGCATACCCAATTCATGGGAGATCTCGGGGAGCCATTGCTATATAGTAGAAGGAAAACTGGAGTTGGATTCTGGATCTGGCTGATTATTTGCGTAATCACAAAGTATCTCAACCTCTGTACCTGATTCTCCACATATGAAACGTGATTAGTTGTATAAGAGTTCGGACCAGTAACTTCTATGGTCCTTTGCAATGCTGTGAATTCCCTTGAAGATAGGCCCAGGGACTTGCTCCTTCTCACACCTCATCCCCACCCCACCCATGGCCAGGGTAATGTTGCAGGCTGCTGCAGTGGCATTACACATCTGGTTAGAAGGTTCATACCCAGGGCTCTAATTACTTCTTGTTGTTGCTTGATTTTGTGGAATGGAGAAGAGAATTTGTCATTTAATATTACACGGAACCTTTTTTCTGCAAAATCAAGATAGGCTTCAAGATATAGGTAACATAGACCATATCGGTCTGAAGGCAGAGCCACATAAAGTTTTAATTTCAAATATGTAAAACTATGTTCAATAAAGGAAACTTTGAGAGGCATAATTCTTCAGGCTACCATGCTCAAAAAAAAATGTTTGTGAGCTACCTTTATGCATTTCAAATTCAAAGACAAGGGAGGACAGTATGTAAAAATGATTTTATTTAACATACATGTATATCAAATATAAAATTAGTTGAGCTGACAAGTCTAAGCAGATAAAACTCTCTAAACAGATCATATAAAACAGAAAATTAACAACTATCATCTCTTATATGCTTCTCATCTATCACAAAGTAATTTTGCCATTGGTATAACTTTGATATAATTGAAAAACATTTTTTTCTATTTGACAGTATGAAATAGAAAATGGAAAATAAGAAATATATCTATATTCTGAAAAAAATAATTTTTAAACAAGAAAAAAACTTACATATTTGCTTGTCCTTAGAAAGAAATATATCTAGCAGAGCAAAGATCTGGTGTAGGCAATATACTCACAGTCACCATGTTAATTTATTTTCAGGAACCAACTTTCTGGCAGGAAAGGATGCATGACTCCCCCTGATTCCCCCCACCAAGAGTTACTCAAACAAGGATTTAGCTAAAGTCCATTGACAGACACTTCCTTGACATGTTTGGCTCCACCCTCACAATTAACAGGCTCTTGTTTGAGATTGAGGACCATAGCTAGTCTCCTAATAGATCCCCTTGTCCTATCTTGTCCCATGCTCCCATTCTTCCTCCATGCTTTTGGGAGTTACCTTTCTGAATCCCAAATCTCCATTGCCTGTTCATAAAGTCCACACTCCTTGGTCTACACAAGACTCACACCACTTGATCACTGCTCTCCTTTTCCAACATCTCTCCTCATCAGCCTTGCTCTTCTGCACCAGCCTCTGAACCACTTGCATTTGCCTGAATGCCCAATGGAGTTTCATGCTTTCAGTCAACAAATAGTAAGAGTACCTCACACTTCTGTGCCAGGCATGTTGTGGGCAGTTTTTATGCATTTGCTCATACTGTTCTCATTGTGTAAAATGTCCTTTTCAAATCTGTCACCAGAATACACTTCATATTTCCAACTCAGTACACAGTCCCTATGGTTTTGGCCTTACCAGTTAAAACCAATCTGCTCGGGGTTTTTTCTAAGCCTTCTTTTTCTGTGCCTTCAATTAGCTCTAGTGCATAAAGTCTTAATACTTCTATGTCCATGTTGCCATAAACTTTTAGGAAAAGGTCCATCTCTCATGTACCATTTCATCCCTAATACCTGTCTAGTACCTGACTCTTACATTATTTCAATAGTCCTGTTTGGCAACAAAACATTGCATCAGATACTACTTGATTACCATTTCACAAGTTAGAATAGAAGTTTAAAAATACAACGTACTTGCAGGATCATAAGGATGAATATTAACTGATGAATTCTGGACACTCATTACAACACATATTAATGGCTCAGTGTTTCTGCTACAACCACAATCAGGAATATTTGCATCTCTTTCTATGTAGGTAAGAAACTAATCAAACTGGGCACAACAAAAACTCTCTTTTTCTTCTAAGTTCAATTCTAGTGTTGTGGAGCATTTAGTAAATAGAACCTTCCTCCTAGTTCCCTCTCCCGTAAGTAGTGGAACAACACATCGGCGTGATAAGATCACCTCTCGCTGTTTCTCAGCTTAGTGCTGGCATTGCCTCCTTCAGGTTGCTCTGGTGATTTAATGTCTTCTTCCCTATATTCCCAGAGCACTGTATACACTTTAGTATGGTTAATTAAAAAATATTAATTCTAGATAATTCTAGACCATGAAATTGCAACAGGTCAGTGACTGGCATATAGTGAGCACTCAAATGAATGATGAATTGAATTTTGCTTTCAGGATATGAAGTAAGTCAAGACTAACTGTTAATTCCAACCTTAATTACCCCTTGGCATTTAATGAGGGATCATCATCTTTGAACAGATTTAACATCATGCAGTCGTTTTTTGTTACATGCAATATTAAAGTCTGCAAAAAGGTGTTAATTATTTACAAGGACACCATATTTTTTTTAAAAAAATGATTTAAACAGTTGCTACAAGGGTAATATATAGGAGTGAAAAAACACTAATACAATGGATTTCTAATTGTTGTTGCTTTTACATATCCATAGGTAAAATAATTTTAAGTGGTTAGAATAGGCCCATAGAACAACTTTATTCTGTGGTGTTGCCATTTCGTGTTTTAATTTAAATGATTAAATACAAAACTTTATTATTATTAAACTCTAGCTAAATTTGTTGTGGGTAAATTACTGGTGATAAAACATCAGTTACACTAAAAATCTGCTCTTAAATCTGTTCTGTTTGGATCACTAAGTGATTGACCCAACCTCCTCATACCAGTCAATATATGACTGATTATTTTGTGATTCTCGATAGTTTATAAAGTAACTTTAATACTTGAAGTGCAAGTCTATCTTGTGGCTTAATTGTAGGATTTTATAATTTTGGAAAAGTACTTGAATGCCTGCCTTAACGCTGCTACATCTCAACTTTGATATTAAAGCAGCATCAGTGTAGTCAATTTACATGCCCGGTGGTACTAAGACATGTAAAAATTATTGCTAACAGTTATTTCCTTTGGTCCTACTTGTTTGGGGTTTATATACTGCTGTGGCACCCTTCTTTTAAGGATATAAGCTTATTACTTACTTGGCAGTGAAAGAGAAAACTGACTAAAAACAAATCTAAGGGCTTTTAAAAATTATACAGTACATTAGTACTTTAAAAGATAAACTATCCAATGACATATAAGCAAGTTTCACCACAATCAGGGCATAAGAAAAGGGATTAAACTTGCTTTGACATTCGCCTCCACAAATGCTCTGTAATAACCACACTGGTAAGACAATAAAGCAATCAAGACCAAACTTAATTTGTCTCTCGGTCTGAGTGTATGAAGATATCTGCATATTTAATTGGCACGTACGCACTCCAAGTACCCAAATTACATCAGTTCTATATCCATTTACCTCTGAGAGTGGTTTAAGGTAACCACAATGACACATAAAAGAAAAAAAAATAAATGCCCGGCTTCCTATTAAGTAAAGCCAAATCAAATTGTTCAGCTGATGCTATATTAGCTATTTCTGCAGGAAAACATTTCTAAACTTCAGTTGCTTTATCATTAAACTGCAACTTTGCCAATATGATTTCAATTAATGAAAATATTTTCACTCACTGGGAATTACATATAATACATGAAAAAAAGATTGAGAATTTTTTGGCCAATCATCAAACAAGTTTTCATCTGAACGTGGGAAATTCTTTCAGTTTATATAAGTTTTTCAATGAAACAGCATAAATTTACAATAAATTTAGTAATTTCATTCAATAAGTCTACTGATCTTCAAATTCAGGCCTAACAGAGAAGAGAAATGATTACAAGAGAAAAAAATAACACAAATAATCTCCTGTGGCCATCATCTTAGGAGCTGGCTTTTCTTGTAATGATGAATTCTATCACAAGGTGCCATGTTTCCAGTGCTTTAAAATGGAACTGCCTGAGGAAGATCAGAAAGCCTTTGTTCTTGGGCTTACACAGTAAGCACTTTGTGTGATTCGTAATCACATTTTTATCCAGAACAGTGTCACAGGTCACATTTTTCTTGAGGATGCTTATACTGACTTGTGCTCTATAAATATAAACATATTAATACACAGAATACACACACTGACACGAGGATGTGAAGTTAGCCAGCCATCCATAAGCAGAATGGAATAAAAATTGCAGGAAGGGTAGTATATGATGCCAAGCCCAGAAAGACTATAGATGCCAATCCCAAGATTGCTGAAGCAAGAACACTTCTCTGATCTCGAATAATTATCTTCAAATTCTCACAAAACTGGAAAATAAAATTTAAGAATATTAGAAAAGGTGACTATGTCTGAGAATTATATATACTAAATATTAAAGCACAATTTTCCCAGCTATTTTCTGTCTACTAGAAGAACTAGAATTTATCTTATGACTTATGAAAGAACTTAAGATGTTAATAGTTCAATTTCTTGATTCCATATCCCATAGCAGCTGAAACAAAACTTTAGGCAACTGGGTTAGTAATGGCAGTTGCCTTTGTAAATACAGAACTTCTATAGAAATCTATAGAGAATGCAACCACATAAAAGTTACTCAGGATTAAAGGTTAAAAACATTAAACTGCCTAGCAATAACAATAACATTCTAAAATTAGATGAAGAGATCTCTACTATTAAATAATTGAATTCAGCCTATTATTATTATTGGTGAATTCTATTTCTACAATTTACTATTCTAAAATTTGATGATACAAATGATAACTTTCTTATAAGTCTGAAAATCTATAGGCATAGAAAGTCTAATTTTGTTGTCATATCTCATTCCTTGCCTAAATAAATTAAACAAATTCACAATCAATTATGTAATTAAAAACTTGGAAAGATAACTTAAATATGCCCCCTACCCCTGGAGAGTATATTTTTCTCATATATCGTAAGTTTTTTCTTAGAAAACTAATTTTACTCAGAAGTGATGGCCTCTGTTTGAGTCCAGGATCTACTTCTTATCTCTGTGACCTCAAGTAAATCACTTAACCGGTCCAGACTATCCTCTTCTCCATGGGAACAGTGAGGTCGTTGTGAGGATCAAATGAAATATTTTATGCAAAAGTACTCTTCATTCTTCTACATGCTGTGTAAATGTAAGGCGTTACAATAATTATTACTGCTACATCTGCTGACAATTATCTCTACCTCATCACTGTCAGGGCAGATTTTAGTAATTAATTGCTCCATTTTTATATGAGTTTTGTTACTCATACTAGTTTTAAGCTCATTTTCTAGAAATAACATAGTATAAGCTCTTAGGGTCTCCTACAGTGGCTTACATACTACTGGACAACTAGGTCTCCAAATTCTTAATAGATAGAATGAACAAATCCAATATATTATAATATACTATCTTGACTGTAAGGTTATCTATATCCATATTTTATACCATATCTAAATATAGTGTCAAACATATACTTTGTCTCTTTTTACTAAACTAATAAGACATTGAGTAACATACAATCTTTAAGTAGTGATGATCAAACTGAATGAAGTTTTCAGGACAATGAGAAAAGTTACTTGGCAAATAATGGGAAAATATACATTTAGGTAAATGAGTAAGTTGTCATGATATGGTTATGCTTCTTTTATCTTTTTCTTGGTAATTTTTAATTAAAGCAAACAGAATTATGGGGACTCTCTTTCCCCCAAATGCAGATTTTTTCAAGGAGCGTCTCATTTCTAATGTCCCATTCTTGTTCACTTGGCCATCAGCCCTCATGGCATCTTTACTGTGCTCAACAGCAGGAAGTCTCTTGCATTTCTAGGTGTTAAGAAGCCTGTAGGGGCACTTTCTGAGCACTGAATCCCCAGAAATTAAAAGAGGTGTTTAAATTCATTTTGGGCAACAAAAAGCAATATCAGCAAAGTAAAACAAAGCATAGTAAAAAAAAAAAACAAAAAAAGCATAAGAAATAGTAATGGTTACTAATTAAAGGGCTTTATAGTTTATGAAACACTGAAATCGTGAAGTTATATTTTTAAAATTCCTTAATTTTATGATTTCTAAGCTTGTAAAAAAAATCACTGCAAAGAAATAAAGGATTCTCTCTCTTCCAGTTCATTTTCAAATTAGTTGCAGTGTTTTCATGAGGGAAAGTGCTCTTGAGAGTTTGTTTAAACTCAGATTTAAGAGACAACTTTGCAACTCTTGTGTTAAAGCTGGCAAAGTTATATATATGAAGAACTCAAAACTCACATCCAAAAATCAAGTAATTCCTTATGTTTCTGAAAAGTAGAAACCAGTCCTCCTTTAGCATTAATGACCTACTTCTTACAAGACATGTTCAAAACACAGTTCTTAGAATTGGAAAATTTGGGATGGAGATTTTTTTTCCCGGGAATTCTACTCTGTGGCCAAATTGTTAAACTATTCAAAATGAAGACAAAAACTGTTTCACAAGAGGTGCTATGTAGCAACAGCAATTAAAACCCTTCTCTACTCCTGTAAAGCCTTACAAAGTTTCCAAAGATGAAAAACTACTCCGACTAGTTATTTATGCAGATTAAATATTTTGCTACCTTAAAAAAGCACTTGTACTGTTTTTCGGTAGAAATATATAATACAGAACTATATGTGTTCCATGAAAGGGTAACTCCTAATTATGGGATAAAAGTACTGTTTTCCTTAGAGAAATGATTTGCTTCGTTCCTAAGTAAATTTGACATGTTTCCTTTTGTACACTTTTGGACCCAGTGTTTGTAAATGTGGTGAAGTTCATTTCTAAACAGGCCTGGACTGGGGCTGTGATTCTTGAATCACTGAACAGTGCTCTAACTGTATTTTTATTTTACTTAGAAAAGCATTCCTAGATTGAGCCTGTTGTGGCTCTATAAATAATTACAAGGAGTTTCATGATACTTTCATGGTCTGCCACAGAGGGAAGATTTTCTCCTATGGGTCAAAAAATTAATCAAGATGTGGAGCAATATAAAATCACTTACATGGACTCAGATTCTTTTGGTCCAAAAAACTAAATGCAAAGAGTCAAACACGAAGCTCATTTTGTGATTACCTAGACTTCCTTGTTAAGAGTGGACATTAACAATACCTGTTTAACAACTGCAGCAAAGGCTGAGAAAGCTTCTAATTGCAAATGAAGTTGCAGGCTTAAAACGTTAGCTATCTTTAGAAGTTAAGAGCTCTCGAAAACAAATAAAAATTTATTCCTCTCTCAGTTTGGATTTGTGTCTAATTTAAAAATCTTAAATTCTAATATTGTATTTTTTAACTATCCATAAAAATTACGTTCCAATATTTAATGGCTCTTCTTAAAAACCAATTGTTTTGATCTCTGGGGAACTCATAATCTAACCCACCTTTGGGGCTAATAGGGAAAGGATGCTAACAATGAGGACATCTAGATGGAGATTAAAGCCAACACAGAAAGAATTCATAATACTCAGGAAGACTTATCTGACGCCCAGGCACAGGAATAAGGGATCTTATCTACCAGGGAGGTCTTCTTACTGGGAATTTTGATAGTTTACATTAAGCAAAGGGATTACACTTTCAGTTTACAGAGGGAGAACACTGCAAGCTCTCTTATTTTAAAGACATCATTTGTATATAGTGTTATGGATTAAATATAAACTCTGGACACCTTCCTTCCAAATGCAATTCTTGGGAAGAGATGCATACTACGCTGGGTGGACACCTTGACGACTTCAGCGGCAATAACTGGGCTGCTCTGTTGGACTCTCAGGGAGCGGTACTGCATTGCCACACTCTTTCACGGCTCCTTTTGAGATATTTTCCAAGGTACAACGCCATTTATATACTCGGTCTTCCCCTTAAGAACACCAGAGAGTTCGTAACTCAATCTAGAACTCAATCCCTGATCCCAGGGGAAAGGAAAAATTAGAAATGGAAGGGGGCTTCCCCACAGAGTCCACTGGCGAGTCACACGTCGTACCTTGTCCGCCTGGGGACTGATCGCGGTGCCGAATCTGCAGTAGGTCACGAAGTGCTCGCAGTTGTTCCATAGTAGGCTGTAGGTAGTGATGCCCAACAGCTCCTCCGCCCTCTGCGCCACCTCCTCGTTGAGCAGCGCCTTCTTGTTGAGGGACTTGTCCAGGTGATTTACCAGGATTTTGGCTCCGTAGGCGAAGTCCTCCACTGTGTCCACGCGGACGCTGGCCACCCTGCCAATAACGCCCAGGATGAGACGCTTGTTGGAAACCACCTTCTGTGTGAGCCCCTTGTCGTCTGTCAGGGCCACCAGGATGTCGGGCATCATGTGAGCGACATGGTTGTCGCCCAGGTAGATGCCATAGTGGGTCAGGTGGGTCCGGGGAACCTCCAGCACGTCACCGCGGAGAAAAGAGTTGATCTCTGGGAAACTGTTCCTTGCCTTGTCTTCGCCCGGGGCACCCGAACTGAAGAACCTGAAGTTGGAGACGAGGAGCAGCTTCTCCAGTAGTAGGGACACCGCCTCAAGCATTGGGGTCTTCATCCTGCTAGGAAAAGGGAGGAGTCTTGGTGGTACGGCCACCGCTCCAGCACAGGCCGGGAGAGGCAAGGTGAGCTCGCGGGACAGAGGCGCTGCGCTGCTGCTCACCTGCGGGCCAGCGGGCCAGCGGGCCAGCGCCCGGGCTACAGCGGCTGCGGCGAAGGGAGGGAGAGAAAAAAGGGGAGAAAGCCTGCAGATTGGCTTGGTCGCACCGTACAGGGGACTGAGGGGATGACCGCTGGGGCAGTGAGATTGGTGCTGCGAGCAGCAAGCAAAGAAGCGCACCTGGAGCGCACAGGTTCCCGGGGCGCAGGGCCGAGCGCCGTGCTCTGGAGTGCAGCCTTCGCCGAAGCTTTTTATCGCAGTTCAGGGGGCGGAGCCGAACGCCGTCACAGACCCGGCGAGAGCGCTGATTGGGCGCGGGTGGCCAGCGGCTCTTGCAGCTGGGCGCGCGCGGGACCGTGGCTCTTTGGAAGGCTGCGGGAGGGCTCTGGGCTCCAGGTTCTGCACCCTGATCCTGTCCAGACCCGCTCCCTCTTGCACTGGCAACCAAAGCACTTCTGGCCTTTAAGTGCCGTTTTTGGAAAGTAGAGGCCGAAGCGCGGCCGCACGAAAGGTTCTGCACCTGTCTGGACCCGGGCAAGTTCAGGGCACTTCGAGGATGTTTTCTGCGGAAAGTCCCCTCGGGCGAGATTCTTGAGAACCACCTCCCTCTAAAAGGTAGGATGCCCAGAGACCTCGGCTAACTAAATAGCTGCATTTACTCTGAGAAGTGTGCACGCATCTAAAACCTGCGGACTTCTTCCTAAACTTCCTGCACGCCAAGGAACCTCCTCCCTTTTAAGTGCTCGGAATCCCCCTTGTTTTCAGCCAGCGCGCGGGTGGTGTAGCGACCCAGAGCATTCAGGTCCCGTGCGCACCAGCGACCCGAATCCTGGGCGCCTCTGCGCTCCGAGGCACCAGTGACCGTTGAGCGCGCGACTCCCAACGGTCGGCGTGAAAAACCGCGAAGCCCCGAACGTTCTCCTGGAAAGCCGGATTCAAGTTAAGTTTATTTCTCCGGCTTCAGGGTCACATGGATGGATATAGCTTCGATTCACCCACTCAAATTTTGCCTCTTTCTTTTAAAGCTCAGCCGCCCAGAGGTGGCCAAGGAAGGATGAGGCGCTGAGATTCTTGCCAAGCGCCTGCACTGTGACCCCGGTGCATCCGCGAGGGTGGTCCCAGGGAGCAGCCAGGTTGAGGGAGCTGCTGACGTGCCCTCCGGGCCAGGCTGGGCACACGGAATCACGATGCTGCACAGAGTTCCGTGCTAATGCGTTATGCAAATGAATAAATTCTGCGGACAAAGGCCACAATGGACAGCCTCATTTGACCCCACAAAGCCGCGCAGTTCGGGGCTAATAGGTTTCATCAGCGAGCAGAACCTCCGCTCGCCTGTGGATGAGGCATGGAGGGCCGTTCATCTTACCTGGAAGATGAAGGGGCCTTGACCCGACCAAGAGGAAGCTGACTCCCCATTTTCCTCCGAGGCCGGGCCTTTGCTCCCACCCCCCGGTCC
>NW_011888834.1:7516201-7558612 GCF_000151845.1 Pteropus vampyrus | reverse complement strand
TCAGGGGGCGGAGCCGAACGCCGTCACAGACCCGGCGAGAGCGCTGATTGGGCGCGGGTGGCCAGCGGCTCTTGCAGCTGGGCGCGCGCGGGACCGTGGCTCTTTGGAAGGCTGCGGGAGGGCTCTGGGCTCCAGGTTCTGCACCCTGATCCTGTCCAGACCCGCTCCCTCTTGCACTGGCAACCAAAGCACTTCTGGCCTTTAAGTGCCGTTTTTGGAAAGTAGAGGCCGAAGCGCGGCCGCACGAAAGGTTCTGCACCTGTCTGGACCCGGGCAAGTTCAGGGCACTTCGAGGATGTTTTCTGCGGAAAGTCCCCTCGGGCGAGATTCTTGAGAACCACCTCCCTCTAAAAGGTAGGATGCCCAGAGACCTCGGCTAACTAAATAGCTGCATTTACTCTGAGAAGTGTGCACGCATCTAAAACCTGCGGACTTCTTCCTAAACTTCCTGCACGCCAAGGAACCTCCTCCCTTTTAAGTGCTCGGAATCCCCCTTGTTTTCAGCCAGCGCGCGGGTGGTGTAGCGACCCAGAGCATTCAGGTCCCGTGCGCACCAGCGACCCGAATCCTGGGCGCCTCTGCGCTCCGAGGCACCAGTGACCGTTGAGCGCGCGACTCCCAACGGTCGGCGTGAAAAACCGCGAAGCCCCGAACGTTCTCCTGGAAAGCCGGATTCAAGTTAAGTTTATTTCTCCGGCTTCAGGGTCACATGGATGGATATAGCTTCGATTCACCCACTCAAATTTTGCCTCTTTCTTTTAAAGCTCAGCCGCCCAGAGGTGGCCAAGGAAGGATGAGGCGCTGAGATTCTTGCCAAGCGCCTGCACTGTGACCCCGGTGCATCCGCGAGGGTGGTCCCAGGGAGCAGCCAGGTTGAGGGAGCTGCTGACGTGCCCTCCGGGCCAGGCTGGGCACACGGAATCACGATGCTGCACAGAGTTCCGTGCTCATGCGTTATGCAAATGAATAAATTCTGCGGACAAAGGCCACAATGGACAGCCTCATTTGACCCCACAAAGCCGCGCAGTTCGGGGCTAATAGGTTTCATCAGCGAGCAGAACCTCCGCTCGCCTGTGGATGAGGCATGGAGGGCCGTTCATCTTACCTGGAAGATGAAGGGGCCTTGACCCGACCAAGAGGAAGCTGACTCCCCATTTTCCTCCGAGGCCGGGCCTTTGCTCCCACCCCCCGGTCCACCATCAGCGCTCTGTCCCAATCGTCCCGCTTGCCGGTGACTTTTGTTCATTTCACAAACGATCCCGAATCACATTATAGTCCCAGCAAAAAGAAGAAAATTTCATTTCCCACAAACGAATCGAAAGAAGGTGGAGAAAGGGAGGGAGGCAGTGGATGTGGAAATTTAAAATCATCCATTTCCCCAGAAAAGCACCGGGCTAGTGAGTTGCTGAAACTAATCAAACGCCTCTGCACAGGGGCGCTTGTTAGCTTCCAGGAGCACACACACCACCTTAGCGGCTGGATTTAAAATCCGGGGAATCTGGGGAAATTTTTAAAAATCTGATCCAGACCTCGTCGTAGACGGTAAGTGGAGACCCCACGTCGGGCTGGACACACTAGTCGGCTCCAGCTCCGGGAAAGCGCTGAGATACTAGAGGTGTCTAGAGCCAAAAGGCTCCAGGAGATCAAAAGGGGACTTGGTAATTAGCGATTTCCGTCTCTGGTGGTCACTAACGCGGTTTAAAACACGTGGGACTGCCTCCATCTCGGGAATTTGAAGGAGACAAAGCATGGAGAACTGCCTCATGGCTCCACGGAGGGCTCTTTTAGAGCAAAAAATATTAAGGAGAAATCACCCAAAGACCCTCAATAGCTGCATTCCCAGGGCGTTTTGAGAGAGGCAGGAAGTGCCAAGGTGATTTGCCTTTGATTTTTCTTTCTTCCCCAGTGGGATTAATGCCTTTGGCCTCCGCCTCTGGAAAAGGAGTCACTTAAAGCAAAAAGGAGATAAGATCAATATGAGGCATGAATCCGTGAAGGTTGCTCAAGATACAGGCACTGCTGCCTTTGGAAATGAATGAGGATGGGAAGTGTCCATAATTATTTTTGTCCCTGATAACTCGTGGTTTTTAAGCCAGAATGTTATGCCATTTAAAAAAAGAAATTATTTACGTTTTTTTTTTTCCAGAAAATTGACGGAAAGCAGACCTCTTCCTCTGCTCCGCCTCCCCAGATTTTGGCTGGGGGTAACCAGAAGGAGGCAGTGAAGCATCTGCATTTATCTTGTTTGGGATCTCTCAAGCGAGGAAGGAGTTAGTGAAGATGAGGCTACTTTTCAACTGAAAATAGTGTCAAAGGAGCTCTTGTCGGCTGAACTGATTGCCCTTCTCTCTTTTTCAACAGTAATTGTAACCTTGCAAAAGGCAAATTCTCAACGTTCTCAGTGTTGCATATATTTCTATGGCTGAGTCAGTTTTCGATGGCTCCCTAGAGGCGCACTTCATAAAAATGTTTATACACTAAGAGGCTCCCACTCCCACTAATACTTTTGCCTGCATCAATTTTAGCTAAACTAAGGGAAGACAATTGCTTTTAGGAGGAAAAGCCCAGGACCGGTCATTTGGAAAGAGAATCCCCTGAGTTTGCCTGCATCAATTTTAGCTAAACTAAGGGAAGACAATTGCTTTTAGGAGGAAAAGCCCAGGACCGGTCATTTGGAAAGAGAATCCCCTGAGTTTGCTAGAAAGAGCTCCTTTCTCAGATGGTATGAAAGGCTACTCGAGTTTCCGGGGCAAATGGGTCTCCAGACCCAGTGATTCTAAAAGAGTTGAGGCTTTCCTGGTCAACACATACACTGCACTGAAAGGTGGACTCTCACCTCGGCCACTGCTTCCCTGCCCTCCCGCAGAAAGAGCAACAGTGACAGTAGCCTGACCTGCCGTTCAGGCCCTGGCCCTGGTGCCCTCCCAGCTGCGGGTCTCAGGGTCCTTCTTCCAGCTGCGCAGGCCAAGATTCCACTGGGTCTCTGCGCAGAGGAGGCTAGAATTGGGGCTCAGAGGACCCACTTAACTTCCCTCTTCACCTTCCTGCCCTGGACCACATAGCGTGGGTATGAGGAGAAAGAGGTCCCAGTCTCAGGGGCAGTAGCCTGGAAGGCTAATGGAGTTCCTACTAGCAGAGCTCTTTCCTCTGGAGCCTCCCTGCTCCTCAGAGAAGGGTTTGGAGTGGAGGACATGACCACGATATCGAGTGCTTCCTATATGCTCGGCACTGAACTGTTTTCTCATTTATCCCTCGTAACCGTGTGAAGTATCAACGCCATTTCACACAGGAAGAAATTGAAGTTTATAACTTTGTTTCCATCACCACATTAGTGTGGATCAGGACTCAACCACAGTTCCCTGGCCCCGAGTCCACCACCACTGGGGAAGGACTGACCACCCATCAGTTCACACACCTGCCATCTATTTATTTATCGAGGATCTGCTATATGCAAGGTGCTGTGCCTAGCCCTGGAAGTTCAGTGAAATATTTACCCTAAACTTAGGTCCCACACTTTTTTAATTTGGACTTCATTTCTCTGCTTCTCAAATGACAAGAGGTCCAATTTTTAACATCAGTTACATTACTGCAATAGTGAGAAAGGTCTGGTTAAGGTTTTGGTTAGCAGTATACCCTTACCAGGAAGGCCCTAGCAATTGAGTGCCCAGTAGTCGACACCCTCCTTAGACACAGGAATCTGAGTCAGGGATGCCTAGACCAGGTGTTCGATGTCTTGCCCAAGGGCAAAGAGTCGAAGCAGAACCTGAGCTGCAGGCTTCTTACTTCTTAAAACTTTCCCCTGGGTCCTAAGCCTGGTTTTGGTTTTCTAAACTTCATGGTTTTAAATTCTTGTCCTTTATGATTATTTTGTTGTTCTTAGATTTTTTTTTTTTAGATTAAATCATAGAGCACATAAATAATGGTAATCTTAACATCTGTTTTTCTTCTGTTCGTTTTTTCTTGTTTGTTCCCATATGCTCAGGTCTGACCCCAAAGACACAAACAGGGGCCCTAACTCCCTAACTCTAAGGAGATGGGCAGAATAAAGGCTTTGGAAGCAGAGGAAAAAGAGCAGACACCTTTTCATGGAGACTCCTAATCCAGTGCTACTTGGAGTGTTAGGCTAATAGGAATCAATTACCTCCTGGGAGGAAGATTTCCCCAGCTTCCCTGTTGGCTGGCACCTTATGATGAGGGCCTGATCCTGCCTATTGTCTTTGGAAAGATTAAAGACCACAGCTCCAGCCAGACAGGATTTAGTTGGAGATATTTTTTTTTGCTAACGGCAAAATAAGAACACGTAGCAAAACAAAGAATTGACATTTAATACACGAAAAATCATGACCAAAATGACTATAGCTTAATATAAATTTCTAATTAATTAAGGCAGCTGTAATGTAAAGAAGGCAGAAATCCCAAGTTTAAGGACCAGTAGTGCCATTTACAACTAAATAAACTCAAGTCATTTGCCACAGCGAGCCTCAGTTTCATCTGTCTACAATGGGAAAAATATTTCAGAGGGCTGTTTGGAGGATTAAACGGAATCAAATATATTGCAGCCTTGTATGAAGCTTTATAGTATGATGCATCATGTAGAATATCATTTGTACTACTCTTCAGTCAGGCAGAGGTGCTCTTCCCTTTGTGCTTTGACAGCACAGTGACTGAAGAATGCAGTGTAGACAAGGGACAAGCTTTTACTCAGACCTCTCTGATGACTTGGTACAGAGCCACAGAGGTGAACAGAAAGCAGGCACAAAGTGGGAGCTGAGTGTAAGGGCAGAGTGACAGTCAGTAGGCAGCCAGCGCAAGGGACATCACATGCAGGAGATCTGGAAGCTTTGCAGAGCTCTACCCATCCCTCCCCACCACCCATTGCTCACAGCCAATGAAGTCGTTTATGATTCATAAAAACAAAGGTAAAAAACGGTTGTTTGTTTGCAAATGTCTCTTACAAGGTACAAAAAACCCCAAATGTCCATTTTAGAAATGATAAAATGACATAATACCAAGCAATGACTAAAAACGTCGAGGCACCCAACACATAAAGCACATTTCGCTTTAAAATACAAATAAATAGCAAACCATGTTGCTTCTTAAAGACTTGGAGCAGATATAGTGACCTTAAAAATTTATCTTATTTACTTTTGATTCTAGTTTATCATTATGAAGCAACAGTAAATGTGGATATTGGGTAACCCAGGTTTGTTAATAAAAGCAAATGTGACAACAGCCTTTGGCTACATATTTAGAGGTTAATTACAACACCACTGTATTCCTAGAGGAAATGCACAGAGAAGTCAGGTCTTGCTATCCCCACCAGGAAAGCACTGCAGTCACCAGTAACACTGAATACCAGGAACAGCAACAGAGGCTATGTTATTATATTTCAAAAATCTTTCCTAAATGCATACATGTCATAAAGCTATAATGACAGGTAACTGAATGCAGAACTTTCTTAATATCAGGTTTGGCACTAGATACTCATATCTGATGGCCTGTGAGACCAATGAGACTTCTGAGGCCTAGCAAGCCTCATCTGCAAAGTGTCCTGAGCTGGATTAGAATGAGATGCTCTCTAAACCCCTCCAAGTGTGAATGGTCCATGGGCCTATGAAAATCAAATTACTCAGACCCTTCTGAAAGTCTTAACTGTGGTTCTTGGTGAATTTTCACAGGGAGTAATTAGCAGAAAAAGAAGATAAATCACTGTTCAGCACTTAGACAATCTAAATAAGATTTACAAGAATTGCTTTAAAAAACGCAATGCCTCATTGAATTAAACAAAAAAAGGGAAGAAAGAAATCACTCATACTCCAGCAAAATAATAACTAATTACATAAAGAGGAGACAGGAGACTGAGCAGGAGTTTGGCAACAGCTGGTGCTGGAAATCAATGGCTCTTTTGATAACATATTCAATTGCATAGAAATTAAAAATGATATAAACATCAATATTTTGTAGCAATATACATTATTGATGTTTTTGTAAAGAATAACATCTATTTAATTTCTAGAGTTAATTTGAAGGGAAGTAAGAGTATCATTCTGGTATTTTTGTAATTACATTTACTCTTGTCCCACCCCATTATAAAACAAAATTCGGTGTAGTTCAGCTAAAGCTGAGTCGTACCTAAACAGCTCAAGCAACTATAAAATATGGAAATTTGATTTTAAATTTAAACTTAAGAAGTCTCAGACTTAACTGGAAGAACTCCAAGGAGGGAGCTCTCTCCCAAGAACCAGGCTGCCTTGGTTATCTGTAGATACAAAACTGTGTCCTTGAATTAAGTTTACTTATTTTTATCTTGGCTGCCTTTTAGTCAGATTACATGAAGTTACTTTCTTTTAATTTACACCCAGACTTTACATATAAAAAATGTGAGTGGAGCTGAAATTGGATCACATAGAATTAACAAGGAAAATAAATTCGATGACTTTTTTTCTTTGAAGATTAAAAATCTGAGATTGTTTTCATTCACACGGAAGTTTAAGTCAGAAATCACTATAATTTTAATGTTCAATCAGTTTTAACTTACAAAAGGAATAAACCAGGATGTTTGCTCTTTGGTCATAACTATGTCATGTTCTAACACATGTATAACACTTTCTCTTTTCCCATCTGTCATTATTTTATCTCTCATTTAATTCTAGGTTGGGGGTCTGGGAGAGTTCTGAGGTGTAGCTGTGGTATCCTCTAAGAACTCCATTCCTTCCCACTGGCTCTAATCTTTGGGGGCCAGATCACACCCAGAAAATCAGAGTTCTAAATGTACTCTCAAAGCTAGGAACACAAGCTTGCAGTCAGCATGAGAGTGGCCTGGGGGCTCTTAGATCACCTGTCTTATCCACTAGTGACCTGCCACCCACAAAAGAACAAGCAAACCGACCACGCCACAAACCTCTGGGTGCCAAGCCAGACTCAGCAGGCCCTACCAACAGGGGAGCCAATAGAGGCCAACCCTGAGGCCAGGCCCAAGGCTTTGGCCACACTTAGACGTCCTCAGCATCATTACTAGATTTTCTACATTTAGTCCTATATCACCCAGAATGTCTTCACAGCCATTTTGTGATTCTCTTCATGCCCTTGTCCACTCATCTATAGAAGGGATGATAGTATCCATTACCTTTCCTGCTGATGTCTCTCATGGTCTCCTCGCCGCCTTAACTTTCTGGAATTCAGTCTAACAGTGGCTACAGACAGTCATCCAGCATGCCTCACTACCAAGTCAAATGTCAGATGATAAAGTTTAAACTCTCTTTCCTGTTGCATTTGTTGCTACTTTTGTTGAAAAGGGCCCAATTTATACTTTGCAAAGAACATATAAATAGTCCAGCTTGACTAGAATATAAAGTGTATGCTAGGAGTTGAGGTTGGAGTCCCAACCTGTGAAGGCCTACTGTGCCTTGCTGGGAGCTCCGGCTTTATTCTGTAGGTAGTAGAGAGTCACAAGAAGCTTTCGAGAAGTGGAATGATATGCTCCAAGGTAGCTCTGGAGGCAGGGTGGAGAATGGATTGGAGGGAGAAGGGAGAGAAACCGGAAGCAGAGACCAATGAGAAGGCAACTTAGTCCAGGGAAGAGATGAAAAAGAGCTAGACTAAGGCAATAGAAAATGCGATGAAGAGGCATGGAAAAGGGCTGAAAGATATTTGTGGAGACACACTGACAAGATTGGTGACTTGGATGTAGTGGTAAAAGTGGTAAGAGGAATAAAGTGGGACCAGGGATGACTCTGAAGTTCCTTGCTAGAGGAACAACTAGACAGCCAGTGAAACCCTGAGAGGAAGAAGGCAGGAGTAGGAATAGGTTTATGGGAGGAAGAAAATGAGTTCAAGTTTGGATATGCTGAGTTTCAGGAGTCTATGGCTTCTCAAGTGGGGATATTAAGTAGGCAGACAGATAGATGAAACAAGAGCTCTGGAGAGGAGTGTAGCCAAGAGGTAGAGATGTGGGAGCAGAAATGTCTGGGTGGTAGTTCAAACCTTCAGAGTGGATGAAACTACCCCAAGGACAGCACAGAGATGGGATTAGAAGGCAGCATAAAAGGAAGGCCGGACTCAGAAGTCGCCAAGGTGTTTGAGAAGGAATGAGAGGCTGAAGAAAGAATGAATAGGAAGGCGTGTTCAGTAGTGTCAAACACAGAAGAGCTAGCAAGAGGGTGAAGGGACCACTGGACTAGGCAATAAGGAAGTTTCACAGACCCATACTGCTGAAGTTGAGAGAGTAAGAGCTGGGCCAAGGGAAGAGATAGACAAAATGGAGACAATTCTTTCAAAAAGTTTTGAGGTAGAGGAAAGGAGAGAGGATCAAATGAAAGTTTCTTGTTTTATTTGCTTTTTATTTGTTTTAT
This sequence comes from Pteropus vampyrus, assembly GCF_000151845.1. Taxonomy (NCBI): domain Eukaryota; kingdom Metazoa; phylum Chordata; class Mammalia; order Chiroptera; family Pteropodidae; genus Pteropus; species Pteropus vampyrus. The sequence goes on along the minus strand of NW_011888834.1, from coordinate 7,550,261 downwards.
ATGGGAAGAACATGAGAATATATGTACATAAAAGGGAGGGAAATCAGGGGAGAGGAAAAATACATAGCAAACAAAAATAGGATAGCTGATAGAAGTCAGTCCCAGAAGAGCCGGAAAGCAATGCCGTCAAAACCACAGGTAGCTTAGGACATGGAAGCAACTGAAGTGTCCTACGATAGATGATTGGATAAAGAAGCTGTGGTACATACATACAATGCAATATTACTCAGCCATAAGAAGAGATGAAATACTGCCATTTGCAACAACATGGATGGACCTCGAAATAATCACGCTAAGCGAAATAAGCCAGACAGAAAAAGTTGAAAATCACATGATACCACTTATGTGTGGAATATAAACCTAAAAGCAACAAATGAACAGGACAAACAGAGATTCATGGACATGGACAATAGACTAGTGGTTACCAGAGTGTAGGAGATGGGGGAGGGGGGAGGTAGATGGGTAAAGGGGTCAAATATGTGGTAACAGAAAGAAATCTAACTATGGGATGTGAATCCACAGTGTAAATATATATATATGCCTTATTGTTAAAGTGTACAGCTGAAACATTGGATTTTGATAACCAATGTCACCATAAAAAATAAAATAAAATAATTTTGTTTTTAAAAAAGGTAACCTTTGCTCCTAAAAACACCAAAAAACACAGTTTGGGGAGTTAGAACTGGGGTTCAGTAAGGAACTTTTGTTCCTCTGAGACAGAAAAGGAAGAAGCAGATCTGAAGGGTAGCTCCAAAAACATTTAGAAGTGGAAGTCAAAAAGACTGTACTGCTTTTATCCACTCGCTTTCATTTGTGCTATAGACTCTAAAAGAGAAAACTACCAAACCCAACCATTTGGCCATGTTCGCATAGATGCCTCAAGAAATTCATGCACATATATTGATGTACAATAAATTGACAGAGTGACAGTCGGTCATTTGCTTATGTTACAAATCTTAATGAAAATGAAAGTTTTTAATTCCATTCCTATCCAGAGCATTTATTTACAGTAAATTTTACATGCATGTTCCCAGGAGCATGATATCTTCCCTCATTTTTTAAGTAACAATAGGCTCTCAGTGATGTCAATCTCTAGTATTAAATTAGAGCTGTGGGGGTGCTGATAAGGGCATCATATTAATGATAGACGCTAAGGAAAATCAGGTTCATCAGAGTAATTCATTAAAATTCTTAATCACATTTTTATTATATCAAATCACTGTAAAATCATTACCATACTATTTACCATGAAACAGAAAATATTTGTAGTTAATTAAAAGTGGTTAAATGCCACTGCTGGTGGGACTTCAAATTGGTACAGCCACTATGGAAAACAGTACGAAGGTTCCTCAAAAAACTAAGAATTGATCTACCATATGATCCAAGAATCCCTCTACTGGGTATTTACCCCAAAGACTTGAAAACTCATATCCATAAAGATATTTGCACACCAATGTTCATAGCAGCATTACTTACAGTGGCCAGGACATGGAAGCAATCAGAGACTCATGGACATGGACAATGGACTAGTGGTTACCAGAGGGTAGGGGGTGAGGGAGGAGGGGGGAGGTAGATGGGGTAAAGGGGGTCAAATATAGGAGGGGAGGGGAGGGTGAAGTGGATTTAGGGGATCAAATATATGGTAACTGAAGGAAACTGGACTTTGGGTGGTAAACACACAATAGAATATACAGATGTCAAATTAAAATGTACACCTGAAAATTATATAATTGTATTAACCAATGTTATTCCAGTAAAGTTAATTTCAAAAAAAGCGGTTAAATGCTATCCCCTGGTCTAAAATGTGATAATAGTTTTATAGCAGATCTTGAACATAATTTGAGTTCAAAGCATTCAGTCAATGTATCATTAACTTTTCAAACTTTTCCTTACGAAGAAGGATAAAATATTTAAATATTTACTATTTTTCCAAATTCAGTGTAAGAATACTACAAATGTGTTAAAATTCTCTAAGTAATTGATAGACTGCTTCTTTGAACCTGAACTTGATCTGTACACTTATGCATAGATTGTTTAAAATAGGTAATATTATGTTTAAATAATATTTTAAAAGAAGAGCAAGAGGATACTTTTGAAACAAATAACAAGATTAGCCCATCTTGGATTTTGGTATCTGAGAGACTCCAAAAATGAATATATTATTAAACATATCACATTTATCAAGTTTTTAAAGTATATGATTAACAGAAAAAAAGAACATCTTCATCATGTGCTTACAGGATATATCTACCAGTGCTCTTGTCTGTTTCATATCTATCTTTGGTGTCTACTGTTCTGTATTTGTTAAAAATCATCTATTCTCTTCTACCTTCCAGTGATCACATTATTAATGCTGGTATTCAATTCACCAAGTTGGTGTTTACTTATAATGCATATTTTCTATATTCCTTTACCTCCTGTTCAACTTAGCATTTGTACTAAGTTTCTTAGAGCCAAATATCTTTTAGTCACCCACAATGACTTTAAGTAAGGAGTATCTTTGGTCTAGAAGTCCAGTACCATTTGTCCAAGTGCTTTGCCCTTTTGAATAGACAGACCAGTACTGAGTGTTAAAAGAATTCTACTATAGTTATTAATTTTCATGTCACCCATTTTTAAAAAGTGATTTCTATTTCAATCTTTTGGGTAAATAAGATTTTATTTAATATAATGACAACAAATTTCAAAAACACATAGTAAGGGAACACAGTTACAAGTAAAATATATTATTGTAGATGAATTCTCTGTGAAGAACAAAATGGGAAAAGTTAATATGTGCAAAGGACAGACAGTTCCTGAATCAGAAACCTTCAAATGCTTATATGGAATGAACTAGTGGTAAGAAAGTGATAGAGAAAAAAATTTTTTAAAGGAAAATAATAATCACATATAGAGCAAAATAAACAGATAAACGTCAAAGTAAATTAAACATATAAAGGAAGTGAAATGTCTTTTTTCAGCTAGTGATTCATCATATGCCTATAAGTCTTTTAATGATACCTATAGCTTATTGGCTTAGACAAGAAGCATAACTGATGATATGAGTTGTTTTCATCAACTTTACAATTCTTTCCTTTATCTAATGACTATATAGTTTAGAATGACTGCATGAGCTTCAGATGATTCAAAGAACAGATTAAATAACAGGCAATATTTAAAGCTAAGTGATACACTAAACTGAACTAAAGTTAATGATTTTAGTTCCTTCTTAGAATGACCTAGGCATATTTCAACCCAATTCCATAGTATCTGGCTTCATCTGGCACTGGCCCATGATAGTAAGGTGATAACTTTCTTTTCTTCAAATAATAGCTGTCCTTAACCTATAGGATGCCAAATACTCTTTAGCTTCAAGATTGTCATATATGAACTATTTTCTTAAATGTCAAGATACTAAGTTTTCTCTCTTGCTATATGATCTTCAAATCCTCTAAAAATGGGTCCCCAACCCCTGGGCCGTGGATTGGTACTGGTCGTGGCCTGTTAGGAACCGGGCCGCACAGCAGGAGGTAGGCTGCATGCCGGTAAGCATAGCTTCATCTGTATTTGCAGCTGCTCCCCAGTGCTAGCATCACTGCCTCAGCTCCACCTCAGATCATCAGGCATTAGATTCTCACAGGAGCACCGGTCTCTGGTGCCAAAAAAGTTGGGGACTGCTTCTAAGCTACACTCATTAAAATGAAGATAACCATGGTTCACTAAGAAGTTATCCAAAAAGACTTCATTCCTATTTTCTTCCTCATTCTGAATTGAGAGCGCTGTAATATTAGTGTATGTGTTGTTTTATGGAATGTTGTTGATACAGGCCGATGTCAACAGCACGTGAGAAACAGACTCGAAAAAGAAAACATTCAATGTTTAGATGCTTACCTGTGGATCACTTCTCAGTGAGGCAGTGCCTCTACCACCAAGAGAATTTTTCAAAAGGAAGTTTAATGCATATGTTCCTGGCAATTCATATCTACAGAGTTAAGAAAAGAAAGATGAATTATAACAAATTTTACCAAATTGCTAAAGGAAACTCCACAAGTCAGCCTTATGATAGCTATAAAAAATTAAGGTAGGTGATTTAGATGTACATATGAATGTAGATATTTTACTCAAGAATGCAGTGAGTGAAACATCAAGGCTGCATTTACCAAGGATATGTTTACTCAGAAAAGAAAAGCACTTTGTAAATGAGAAAAGGCATTTTTTTAACTTTTAATTTTGACATAATTACAGCTTCTAGAACACTTGTAAAATTGTATAAAGAAGTCTCATATATTCTTCACTCAGATTTTCCAAATCTTGTTTTATCTTTTCTATCTATCCTTCTATCTTTCTCTTTCTCTGTACACACACATACACACACACACACACATACACACACACACTTTTTTTCTGAATTGTTTGAAAATAAATTGCAGATATGACCCTTTACCCCTAAGTTCTTCAATATATTACCTAAAAGTAAAGACATTCTCTTGCATATCACAGCATAATTATTAACACCAGATAATTAACACTGCCATAATTATCTAATCTACAGATTTATTTAGATTTTGTCAATTATCCCAGTAATGTGAATTACAGCAAAAGAAAATTCCTAATCATGCATACAGTCAGCTATTATGTCTGGATTGTCACCTTTAATCTAAAACAATTCCTCAGTTACCTTCTTTCATATTTTTGGAGAAATGCAGGCCCACATTTAGCATCTCCATCAATTTGTGTTTTATGTTTCCTCATGATTAGACTCAGATTTTGCATTTATGGCAAGAACGCCATAAATGGTGTTTTTCTTTCATATCCGTGGGCACATGATATTGACTGCCCCATTACTAGTGAGAAAGAGAAAAGCAGTGCCTGATATCTGGGATCTGAGAATGCTACCAGCTGGCCTTGGTGTTGCTAGGAGATGTGCAGACACTCACGGCTAGGCCTTGGTGTTCTGCTGAACATGAACTGTTTCCCAGAACATCAGTATTGGTCAAGGCCCCTCCATTATCATGCCCGAACACAGACAAAACAGTGAACTTTGTCAGCACCACACAAATGCCCCAAACATCCCTCTATCCTGGCCTGTGGCTTCTTGTTTTTTAAATTAAATTTATTAGAGTGACATTGGTTAATAAAATTTTGCAGGTTTCCAGTGTACAGTTTAATAATACATCATATATATATTGCATTGTGTGTTCACCACCCAAAGTTAAATTTCTTTCTGTCACCATATATTTGACCCGCTTTGTCCTTACCTACCTTCTCTCCACTTTCCCTCTGGTAACCCCTAAACTGTTGTGTCTATGAGTGTTTGTTTAAGAACAATTTCTAAATGTGTTATTTCACGCAAAGATTAATTTTAAGTGACAGAACCTTCTCTAGTTTACTATTTCCTTTGTAAGTTGATAACTGTTAACATAAATTTGACCCATTTTTTTTCCTTGTACATATAACCAGGTGGAATGTGGGCTTCATGAGGAGAATGAAAATGATTTGAGAATTGTTATTAATCATATTTTTCTAATTACTGCAATTATATTCAAAAAGAGAAGTCTGCTTGTGAATTTCAGGTAATACAGAATTCTCCCTAGATTTCTTTCATTTGCTTTACTGGACAAATATTTCTGCAGGATGTAAACTCGTCTTCCATAACAATTCAGGGCAGTATGTGACAAAAGAATAACATAAAGTCCTTCAAGAAAATAAAGTGGTGGCCAACATTGATTCACATTATTTAAAGTTGAATCATTTAAGCATATCAGTGCTAGGGCAAAGCCCCAAAACCACAGGTACCACATATTCCATTAATCTTTATAAGCATCAACGTCCAACTCTGCAAAAGAAATAATGCAAGAGAGGGACACTTATTTGTAGAGAGAGCAGTTGTGAATAGTATGCTATTTTGTAGCAAATGAAATTCATTTTGTAAATAAACAATTTATTTACAAAAAAAAAAACAAAAACAGATAACCAAACTTCAGATAATGAAGAATCGAGAAACAAATCTTAATAATTAAAAATTATAAAAACATTTGACCAGACTTGAAAACCTTAAGTTCCAGTATCCTGCTCAAACCAATCTCAAACTAAGCCCATGATATTTACGCTATTAAAATTTGGATCACTTCAAACATATCAGTGCTACATCAAGGCAAAACCTGACACCCACATGTACCACATGTGATACCTTTATACTTCAGAAGCATCAGTGTCCAACTCTGGAGAAAGAAATAATGCAAGGGAGAGTGTCATCGGGTTGCAGAGAGGGAAAGTGTGATGGGCGTTCCTTTGGTGAGGTCAGATGATGCAGGAGAGTGATCAAGAGCACAGACTTGGGAGATATACTGCCTGGGTATGACTCCTAACTCAACTAATGTGACCTTATGTTCATTATTTCATCATTGTGTGCTGTACTTTCCTCTCAGTATCATAAGAAGGTTGTGAGGAGGAATAAGTGAATTAATAAGTATTGAAAAACCTGAGTAGGTCAGTTAGACTTTCAATAAATAATTAATACCATTGAATGAACTGATATAGCTCAACATATGCTAACGAGGTCCTTCTAATTGCAGTCCACTGTGTTTGGGCTTAGACACCACTCCCTGCAAGGATCTTTAATATGGTAGTAAGCTTTAAAAAACTCACTCAGTGACCGTTTTATTTGCCAACCAGATTATGTCCTATGCGCTCATGTTCACTATTTAATCAATAGTAAATTGGGAATACATATTTATGCTATATTAAGTGCTTCTAATGTGAAGAGGCATGAGACATCATCTCCACCTTGGAGGGCCTTAAATGGCATACTAGAGGGGATGGAACTTACACAACAAATGATTACAAAAAGGCGGCATAGGGTAACTATGGTAACTATATGACATAGATAGAAAATATATTTGTATGGGTAGTGGTATAAAAATGAACAATATTACCAGGGTCATTCTTTTTTCAGTTAGGCATGATTAAATCAATAATTTTTCTTTGGATTGCTCTTTCGATTTTTATTGCTACTCAAGGCTTGATGTTTTCATTGGTCCACTCTAGTTCCAAAAGTTCTATTTCTCTGTGCTTTTGTTTGTCATATTATTGTTTTATTTTACATTTATAAAGAGTTTCAAACTTGAGTACTAGGTCCATATGTTAATTTTTTTTGTATCCTTAGTTCACTTTGCACAGCACATTATATTGTTGGTGATAAATATATATACATAAATTTAATAAATACAATGTGCGGGAACCAAAAGTTAATCTACACACCGAAGTTTGAATCAGACGTCTCTTTTCAATTTAAACACTATATAGATTATTAAATTCATTTTGCATAGCTACAACTGGAGAATGATGTAGACAACTGGTAGAGGAAATGGAAGAGAGCAATAAGAGTGATGAAAAATTTACAGAATAGATTTGTAAAAAGCTAAAGAAATTTGAGTTACTTAGCCATGAGAAAATAATCTATGAGTCAACGTCACTCTACAGAGATTGCCAGCAGATCATTTCCACAGAAAGAGGTACACAGGTGATTGGCCTTGAAGTTCATCCAGAATTATTTAAGTTAAAGATGAGAAAAATGGAAAGAAATGCAAAATAGTATTACCCAAACAGCCGGACTGTGGGCAGGCAGTATCTGCACAGCCTGGGAACTAGTTAGAACTGCAAATTTCTATCCTCCACTCCAGATCTACAGAATTAGAATCAATGTGGATGGGACAATCTTTTTTACAAGGCCTCCAGGTGACACTGAAACAAGCTTAATTTTCTTAAGCACTGTTCTGGAAGATCTTCTCTAAAAAGAATATACTCATCAGAAAAAGTAGATCTTTATCTTTCTCAAGATTACTAATCTGAATAGCAATCCAATTGACTGGCTGATTATCTTTGGACCCAAACTGGTACTGCACACCATTCGTTATAAGTGTTGCCAAGCCCAGGTACCCCAGCCTGCCTGTCTGCCTCACCAACCGCCCCCACACTCCTGCCATGAGAGTGAGCAGCTAGGCCTTGGGAGTGCTGAGTAGTCACCCTGAACTCTCACTGCCCAGCAAAGACTGCCAGCTAAGCATTTTGGGAAAAGTTAAAGTACTGAAAAAATGTCATAGAGAGGAGGAAAAATAAAAGGAAGATAAAGTAGTGACGCAAATAGGGAACTAGGTCATAAAAATAAAAATAAGATGAAGATGACAACATAAGAAAAAGAAAGGAGACCATATCTAAAGTCAGAGTTGAGTTCAATGAGAAGGAAAAGACAGAAAAGCAATTTAGAGGTGACACACAAAGAAATTAAGGGTGACATAACAGTCAGGAAGTAGAAAGCGCAACAGTGCTTGATAAATGGCGAACACCATACAAAGACTAGTCACGACCGTGATGGCAATGAAGAAAAGCAAAGCAGAAGAGCAAGAGTTAAGAAACCACATTAGCTAACCGTGCCACAGGGGTGACACAGGAGCAGCCCTTTCTAAGGAAGGCAATGAACCAGGTGACTTCTACAATCTTTCACACTTAGTGGTTATTACATGGCTGTGATGTTATATGGCATGTACATGCACACACACACACACACACACACACACACACTATAGTGTGTATACATATAATTAATTAGAAAATATCTGTGGTATTTACTCCTTTTTTGCAAATTGCATAGGTATTTTAATTGGCATACTTAGGCCATGTTTTTCAAAAAGTCATCTTTAAGTTACACAAAAAATAATTTTTAAAATAAATATTTATAGAGTATCACTGCTACTAACAAATTCTTTAAAATTTTTGTCTTAAAATGTAACATACTTTAAATTTGATAAAAGCTCATAAAAATAGAAAAATCCTCTGTTTGGGCTGACCTAGCATACCGAAACACAACGGGGTGCCTCCTTAATTACTTTCTTTAATGTACTGAGCTTGGTTTCAGTATTCATTAGAGTTCAGACTTCCAGGAGAATTTCCTGTTAGTTTTGGCTAAATTATTATTGGTGAATTATAGAAAAATAGGACAAATCGATTGATTATAGATAGTATGGAAAGCATTAAATGAAAACAAGAAAATGTATCTGCTTAGAATCTAGCAATAGAAACAATGATCAGACTAAATCTCAGAATACACTAGTCAAGTCCAACTGCCTCATTGGTCAGTCAGTGTTGGTAATGATTAGCACCATATGGGGGTGCTCAAAGCAACTAGGAACATATTTATTCCTTCCTTCTAAGTGAAGTTACCAGATGGCCCCAAGGAAAGAATATGATTTTTCTCCAATTTATCTATCCAGAAAATAAAAATATTAAATTTAAGTGTATTATAGGTTTCAGGATTTCATTGTGATCAAGTGACACTAAAATGCTACAGTGAGAAAATCCTAACCCTTTAGGAATCAGTCTAAGCCTTGTCATTAAAATACATTTAAAGAGATGCTTTGTGTGGTGTTCTCCAGTATTGATAGAAAAGATTAAGACCCAATTATTATTCTACTATCGTGAGTTTATCAGGAAGAATGCCAAACCATGCTCTTTGTTTTCAAGAAAATTTCAGCACTGTGTGTGTGTGTGTGTGTGTGTGTGTGTGTAGAGGAAGGTAGATGGGTGGTGGTATTGCTGACCAGAAGGTAAGCCATGTGTTGGCCACATGCTTCTTTGATTAGCAAAATCGAAAATTGGGCTTCTAGCTTCTAGGTCTACATACCTCCTAGGATTTGGTTCTCAAATATAGATTTCAAGATTATCCAAATACTGACAATGACCCTACTATTTTTAAATTACTGTGTTCTGGAGTAATGCTTAAATTCAACACCCAGTGCTGTTGGTGCTAGTTAATCCAAATGATTGTGGCAAGTTGTTAATGAGTACAAAGTTGGAATAACACAGGGTAATTAGTTTTCAGTCCTCAGTACAAATGACTCTAATCCCAGGACATCCCACAAATAACAAAGGAGGCAGGGTGAGAGGGTGGGATGAACTGGCAGGATTCTAAAGACATCCTTAGAGATCAATAAATATATCACATCTGCTTAGATATCTAAGGTAAAGAGTGGACAGGCTCAGGACACATCTCTTCCTTCTGGCAAGACTCCATCAGCCTGAGTCCACGAGACACTAAAAACAAGCAGAGTATCCCTACTGACATGTGATGAACATATTCCATAAGCCAGAAATAAACATTTGTTGTTTCAAGCCACTGAGATTTGTGAGTTGTTTGCTAACACATAATTTATCCTGGCTATTGCATTATGCCAAAGAACTGGACATTTGAGAAGTTTATTATGTAAGTCATTGCGAATCATTAAGAATTTTGGGGGGTTGGGGTAAGTAGTAAACAAGAGAATAACAGTCTATCAGAGCTAGGTTTCAGGAAAACTAGTTTGAGTGCTCTTTTTAATGACAGAATTGGAAAAAAGATGAGCTGAAGTCAAGGAGAACCAGTAGGATGCTATTACAGTAGCCTGTGTCTGTATTTCCCAAACTCAGGCTCTATGGAACTCTCTTGTAGGAGATGGAAGTTGATACAGTATCGGAAAAGTTCTTCTATGGTAAAATAAATCTGGAAAACTCTATATAATACATTATATTGACTTTTAAAAGATATTTATATTTTAGTCAATCAAAGTTTCAAAGACGGTACTAAGTAGAAGTAGGTTAACTTCATCTGATCTAGTATCTACCCCCCAAATTCAATTACTCCTGAAGTTTTATATTTGTTTGTTTATTTACCATACTCTGTGAACTCTTGTAGACTGCTTGATAGCAGACTGAGAAATATCTGTCTAAGTGAAAGTACTTATTAGCATGATGACAGTGGAAGCAAAATAAAAGGAAATAGTTAAAATCTTTGAGGGAAACTTCCTGGATTGGTGACTCATTAGATTTGGTGCTTACGGAAGGATCAAAGAAGATTGAGGTCTGCAACTTGGCAACCAGGAAAATGGCAGAATCACTGACCTTGATAGGAAAGAAAATGGCATTTTGCTTAGTATCTGCATTGTGCCAAGCACTGAACCACAGATGTGAAAGATACACTCTATTTTCTAAAGGAGCTTCAAGTCTTCACTCACTCATCACTTTCTTCATCATCCAATTAACACTTTTAAAGCACTAGATACTAGGACAAAAATTAAATAAGAAACCATCCTTGTCTTGAAGGAGTTCTCAGGCTGGTAGTAGAGACAGTCACATAAAAAAAAAGATCACCAAACTTAACATGCTTAAAAGAAATACACCAAAATGTTTTAGATTCTATTTTGTTAAATTTAGGAAGTAGCAGTGGACCATCAGGTGGAATTATCTATCAGGCGGCTGGCAGTCTGCTCTGGAGTTTACAAGACCGGTTATAGCTGGCTTTGTTTATAGATGTGAAGATCATTCACTCGGCTGAGAAGATGGCTGATGACAATGAGGAGAGGACAGCAACACCTGTATCCAGTATATGGACAGAGGATGAGGAGAAGGAGCTCAAAAAATAAAAGAGCCAGAGTCCTGGACATATGCAGAGAGGAAAATACCAAAACAGAGTTCAGGAAAATGAAGAAGCTCACATGGTGTAGCTGGCCCTACTCTTCCTGGGAACAATAAGAAGCAAACTAAAGTAAAGGGAAGAGGAATGATCTTTAATATAGGGTTTATCAAGGATCCGATTTCACAGAGAAATCCAAGGAATGTGAACAGTGAGTGGTCTGACAACTGGTCATCAAGGTAACCTTCAAAAGAGCAGAATTAGGGGATGAATTAGGGGGTTTTAGGAGCTAGTAGATGGTCCAGAAATAGAGGCAGTGACTGCATAAAATGGTTTATAGATGCTGAGCCTTACCTCGAAGAAATGAAACAGAATGTTAATTTGAAGGGACAAATAGCAGGTTTTAGAGTTTTTGTTTTTACTTTTATTTAATATTTGGGGACAGGAAAACTCAAGCACTTTGGTAAGAGAAAGAATGGACTGGCTCTAAAGATGCAAGAGGCAGAGTTGGGGATGGGATGGAGTGGTGGGGGATGGGACTGAAACCTTAGGTGCAGCCGTTATCCTTAGAAAGGAGATGAAATATTTCTTCCTCTGAGAGGGGAGGAGGGAGAGTGGGCTGGGTACACACACAGAATAGTAAGGGGAACAGGGAGCAAATTTGAGTTCGTTTTTGTTGAATGCTATGAAGAGTCCGAGAAAACAAGAATATGAAATGACAACAGTAACTGAGTGGTTTTGGGAAGAGCAGAAGTGTTGAGGCAGTTACTAATGGTAATGCAACTGGGAGTCAACCAGAGATCACTATAAGTATTGCCAATCACGGGAGTGCTCTGGATATTTTGTGCAGGGTAATTCTTGATTTTACAGGACTGTCCTATGCATTGTAGGAAGTTTAGCATCACTTGCTCCTGTTCATTCGATGCCAGTATTGCTCCACTGTCACTGCGGTAAACAAAAAAACTCTACCACCCATTTCCAAGTGGGTTGAGACTCACTTAGCTAATATTAGATGGCCTGACATTCCAGCAGAAATCAAATCATACTAAAAATGGCCTTACTCAGTAATACTTAGGAACCTAAGATCAGAGTTCAGTAGTTTTAAAAGCTTTGATAAGGAGACAGTAAAAGAAATGTTTCTAGATTTCATCCCCAATGACCGAGAATATTTATATCATCTCCAACCTACCTTCATAGATCTGTTTCCAGTAAGAATAATTGCTAAGCACATATAGCATTTTAGAGCCAAACTCAGTTGCGCAAGATTAATTATTGCCAATTCAGACATTTTTATAGGCCATGTATGCCTAAACCCTGATCTAAAGCATGGTTTTTATAAGCCTGGCCCTTTGCCCAGGACGTGGGAGTGGGGAGTAAAAGTTCCAGAAGGAGACTAAAAGTAAATTGGAGGACTTAGTCTGAAAGAGAGCCCCTGCTGAGGTCACCAGGCAGAGCACTGCTACCCCACACAAATGTGGTTCAGGCCTTGGGGGTCTGAAAATACAGCTGCTGGTTTGCCCCAACAAGCACAGTCTTAGAAATATTGGCATAGTAGCAGAGCTGTCTGTGGAAGACTTGTACCTGCCCTGAGAGAGAAAAGTTATGTTAAATATAGCCTCTTACTGAAATAACTTATAGGAACTGATACTTAGTACAATCTCAGAGCCAGACCTCAGTTTCTGCTTATCTGGATGTCTTATGCTCCTTAAGAAATTATCAATATGCTCTGCTAACTCATCTGATTGTGACCTCAGCCTTCCCTAAGCCTGTCCTGCATGGCTAAGCCAATAGGCTTCAAGCTGTCAATAGCCTCACCCTTTTTTGACCCAAGTCTACTGGGTCATAGCCCTCAATTAAGCTTTGCCCCTGTGTTTCTTCAGTTGCAATCTCAGCCTGGGAGTGATCTATCTGGTATTGGTCCCTACCTGTCTTCCTCAAACTCTTGCATAAATCTAATATTCTTTATCAAAGTGTAGTAGCACTTTTCACTGCAATTGCTATTGATCCGACATTGCCAAACATCTAAAATAGGTCAAAGCATTTCAAAACATCCACCTAGAGTGTGAAGGAGTACCCAAAATAATGTAGAACCTCACTGTTGTTTTTAGTCAGGCATAAAACACTAATGAACTAAAACAGAGAAAACTTGCAATGTGTTTTAAGTCGATCCTTAAGTAAGACAATATTCCAAAATCAAATATTATAGAAAGGATTATTTATATAGAAGTAGTCGCATCTATTATACCCCTTTGGCTTTGAATTTGTTAATTCTGGATGGTAAATAAATTCATCTAATTATTTATTTCAATCCTCTGTTCTTAAACTGCTAAGATATATGAATTCTAAAAGTCAGCTATCAGAAAATGAATATACATTAACTAGCAATAAAATAGTAATCTGATAGAAAGAAAAATTTATTTTTCATTGAAAGTAATCATAATTTAAAAATATATGACATAATCATGTCAAACAAGACATATAAAATTTAGTTTTAAAATGTACATACTATCCCACATTTTGAATATATTTCATATACTCTTTAAAAATAAACTTTAATTGTAAGAAAGTTAGACTATTTACATTTCATTTAGAGTCAGCAACCAAAAGAGATTTACATTTTATTAATAAATTTTCTCTGGTATATGATTCAACTATATTAAGAGTCTGACACTAAGGCAACATCTAAAAGGGCAATATACATTTCCGTCAAGTTTTTCCCTAGTCTATATCACACAGCTTTCTCCCATCTCCTGTGTTTAGAGTTTGGACCACCCAATTTAACATATGTCAAAGGATCTCATAGTGACTTCTAGATGCTCCAAGTCTTGTCAATTTAACAAGTGTACATAGAGTGTCAATTTAGCAAGACCACCAGTTCATTTTGAAGGATAACGATCATGTCTTCTGCTTTTCTGTAACTCCCATAATGTGGGCAAATGATAAAAGTCTTAGAACTAAATAAAAGCTATTAATCTCCTAATTCAAAATTAGCATGCTCAACTGTTATAAGTCTCAAAAATAAATGTGGTAATTCAATCACTTCAGTCAAACCATACCTTATCACTGAATTCTCTTCAAGTTGTTCTTTATGCAGAATATGTTGGAAATAATCTTCTATAGCTTGAGCAGTTAGAAATTCTTTTAAGTACAGGTAGTACTTAAAAGAGACAGTGCCCTACGATGCCTATTGTATACAAAAAATCACATTAATAAGCACGTATGCTGAAGACTGATCAAGATGATTTGCTAATTTAAAGTATCCTAATCTGATTCTGTGAGGATATTGTGTATCGGGTGGGGATGGGAGTGATAAAAAGATTTGAGGGGATACAGTGGACAAATTGTTGCCATCAAAGTAAATCTCTTGGTGATGAATGTAATTCTCCCTGAAATGTCCAGACTTTCTCTAGGGTCAGACTTAGATATGTTTAATTTAGGACATACCTAAACATTGCATGGGACATACTTATACTAAAAATTATTCATTATTTATCTGAAATTCAAGTGTTATAAGGTGTTCCTTATTTTATTTGCCAACTCCAAGTATCTCAAAGTGTATTATAAAATTTAAAGAAATTTTGATTTCATTCCTTTAATTTTTAAAATTAAACATATGTCAAATAGCTGCAACTTGCAAAGGGAGAATGGAAGATTGACACAAAGTCAAATAAAGAATGTCAGGATATTAATGTCAAAGACTACATTTCAGAGGTCAAGGACCTTGACTATCAGGCTCACTGCTCTATTCCTGCCAACAGCTAATGCTCTGGGGAATGTTAGCGGCTAAATATTTTTTGAGTAAAAAATAGCAAATATAAATGTCTATCTCCTATTTATTTATTTATTTATTTATTTATTTATTTGTTTAGAGAAGGCGAACTCTTCTTTTTTATTATCAGGAATAAAAGGTTGGCTAATCCATTTCTTTTAGTCACTTCAGTTCAAACAGCTCAAACAAATACAGCAGGTAATGCTGACGATGAAGTACACAAACTGGCTGTGGCCATAATCCAGATAGCCTGCCAAGTACAGACAAAGTGTCAATGGAGTCGTTGTTTATCAGATTTCAGGCCCCAATAATAAGCATTTATACATTTGTATTCTTTTCAGTTTACAAATTCACTAGACAATGGAGATTTAAGTCCACTCTGGTTTTTATGTATTATTTTTACTAAAGGACAATGGCTTTTACAGTTCACTTACAGGCATTTATTAAAAGGTAGTCTGGATTTTGTTGAGATTTCAATAAAGAGTTGAGAGAATAGCATTCCATGAGGTTAAAAAAAGGAAAAAAGAACCAGGGAAGTTATTCTAAGGAGAAAAGGAAAGGATCCAGCAATTTCTGGAGAGGAAAAGGAGAAAGGAGTATTAAGAAATGAAGAGATTTTAATGTGATACACCACATAAACAAATTTAAAAATAAGAATCATATGGTCATATCAATAGATGCAGAAAAAGCCTTCAACAAGATACAGCATCCATTTATGATCAAAACACTTAATAAAGTCGGTATAGAAGGAAAGTACCTTAACATAATAAAGGCTATATATGACAAACCCTCAGCCAACGTTATACTTAATGGTAAAAAACTAGAAACCTTCCCTCTAAGATCAGGAACAAAGCAAGGCTGTCCACTATCTCCACTGTTATTCAATATAACATTGGAGGTCCTAGCAAATGCAGTCAGGCAAGAGAAAGATATAAAAGGCATCTAAATAGGAAACAAAGACGTCAAACTGTCACTATTTGCGGATAACATGATTCTCTATATAGAAAACCCCAAAGACTCCACAAGAACACTGCTAGAAACAATAAGCAAATACAGGAAAGTTTCTGGATACAAAATCAATTTTCCAAAGAAGTGAAGAGGTAGTCTTTAAAAATTTATAAATAAAGGACATATGTATGTGTAAGGAAAAATAGAAATATGGTGATAATAAAGTATTATGCTATTTAGAGAACATTAGGGAAAAGAAGATTAAAAGGGAACTACTGGCAAAAGGACAATTTATAGAATAAGTTCATCATACTACTACCAGACAGGAGTAGATTTTCTGGCCTCAAGTACGTTTAAAACGTTTATGTTTTACGAAAATGTATTATTGAGAGCCACAGTTTATTTGAAGCACTCACTTTTGTTTGTTTGTTACGTCAATAAGAAAATAGCTAGATACCACTGGACAACTTAATAAACATTAACCAACACAGTAAACAAAAACTTTCATTGTTTGAATCCAAGTGAAAACTTATTAAATTTGACTGAAATCAATTCTAGAGATGTGAAAAATGGTTTTCATAAGCAAAAACATACCTGTATGTGCAGAGGTGCCTTTGTCCCTGTTTCTTGTATAGGTCAGACCTTCTAAGTGGCACGTCAGTGAGCCACTTGGTAGATCTACCAATGAAAGAAAATTGTAGAGATATGAAAAAAAGAAAAAGAAAAAATAAGAGGTCATACGGAAGGTGCTTGTCCTAAATGTGGAGTTACATAGCACAGCTTAGTTTGTCATGATGAGTGTTGCCAAACTTAAGGGGTTCATCATGACCGCATGAGTCAAAGCCTAAAGAGCCACGGACAGGAGGCTGCAGCGAAGAAAGCAGAGATTTATTTAAGGAAATGGCACGAAACCCAGAGACACGAGTGAGTGGGTGCTCAAAGACCTGGCTCCTCGATGGCCTCTAGGGAATACGTTACATAGGGGAAAACTCATTAGTAGCTAAGGGGCTTGGGGTCCTCAGCTATCCTGATTGGTCGGGGCTTGGGTAGGAGGTAGTTGAACATTGTATCAGGCCCTGATGTCAGTCATGGCATCATTCTGTCTGGTTTCAAGAGGATGCTGGTTGGGTCATTCCACCTTCATGGGTATGGAGCTGCAAGGTGTTATCTTTAGTTTGACTAAAACCCTGTTTCTGTGGTCAAAAGACCTGAGGCTTTCTTCCTAAGACTAACTGATGCTAACCTAAGGGTTTAATGATTAAGAGAGTGGTTATGTAGTAAACAGAAGGATAAGGAAAGAAAAGAGGCAAGCGAGCCCAAGGCCAGTTTAAATCAAGGAGAAAGAGAAAGGAAAAAGTCACAAAGATTTGCATGGTTAGATCATCCCTTTTGGAAGGCTCAGCCCTCTAGATCAGACACGTTTCTTTAGACTTCTAAGAACACTGAACATTTATGAGGCATAAATATACGTTTTGCTTAAAAAATTACAATTTTATGTAAAACCAACAAAATGATAGTAGGTGACAGAGTTAGCGGAAATATTCGCACCACTCTAAATGGGTATACCTGCATAACTGCTAGAAAGTTAAAGACCTACAGTGTCATTTAACAAACGGGAAGCAAAACATTTCAGATTGTTTCTCTTTACGATGATTTTGTGGGAATAATAACTCTTTCTCTAGACTCTAAATCCACATCTCATCTTCGCAGGAGACCAAAACTTTATAGATACTCACTAAAGTTGAACAGCATTAATTTAATGCAGAGGACCACGCAATAAATACCAGATCACAAAGATAAAGGTACAGACCATGCAAAACCAGTAAACCTCATTAAAATGAATTAATTAAGAAAACCATTTCAAACAAATTGGGGAAAAAAATCCTCGATTGTAAAATATCTTCAAAGCGAATTTCATAAGGATACATTAATTAAAATTAAGCCAATAAGTACGTGAATAATTTTAGTGTAAATCCTTTGAATATATAGGCAGACTTCACTTTGCACTGTTTCAATATGCATGAATTTCTGTTACCAAGATTTAGTTGATTAACACCAGTTCCCTAACAACATAGTTCTAATTTCAGTTACCATGATATATCAACTAGATGTTGTTGACATAAGAAACACCCAAACCTGTAGAGAATTTTAATTAGTTCATTTGAGCCAAACTGATG
Organism: Pteropus vampyrus; assembly: GCF_000151845.1. Lineage (NCBI taxonomy): Eukaryota > Metazoa > Chordata > Mammalia > Chiroptera > Pteropodidae > Pteropus > Pteropus vampyrus. Next base: position 7,531,945 of record NW_011888834.1, on the reverse strand, counting down.
ACAATCGCCAGGAAGCAAAATCTCAACAGGCTGAGAAAATGCTCTGGAGAGTGACAGGTTTACAGCTTATTTTATACATTAGAATCAAAGGGGGAGAAGTAAGAAGAGTTACATGAAATCCACTGGTGGCAGATGAAGGGGGCAGGAGAAAAGAAAGTGGGGAAATCTCTGGGATTGGATAAAAAGTGAAATGGAGAGACACAAACTTCTTTTACATTGGTGGGTACAGGAGAGTTAGCAGTAACATTTACAGCACACAGAGATGGTATTTGGAGAATAAGATAACAATGAGGAGTTCTATGGTCTCTGAGGGGTCTGGATAAAGGGGATTACTCTGACATTCTTAGGGTATGTTATCTTAGATACGAAAAGACAATAGGCAGGCTCACTTAAAGTAAAAGACTGACCTTGTCAAGGAATAGGATATGACTACCCACATTCCCTACTTTTAGGAATTTTTATGTTCAGATCATCCTATTGGTTAATATCGGTCTCTGAATTTGTAGAGCCTCCCATGCTGGCCTCCCCTGAGCTCGTTGGGTTTAGTATGTGGCCCCTTTTTTGTCCACAATGTAATTGTATAATTACTATTCAGTTGACACACATGGGAAAGTATGTAGCTGTGTTGCTTCCTAATCTCCCAGTGATAAATCCACATGACATTTTACAAAAATGGATCATCGAAAGAGAGAATTGGTCAAGAAAAAGTAAAGTGTAGCAAAGAAACAATAAGTGATAATAGGGGAAGTAAAATTATAAATAGAATTATAGAAGAAAGAACTGACAGTTGGAATGTTGACACTCTTGAAAGACTCTAGATATGCAGCCAGAGGAAGTCAGTGAAAGCAAGTTTATCAGCATTAATGGGAAAGAGATTATGACTAATAGGATGAAGATGTCACAGAGGAAATGATGACTAAAAGAAAACCTTCACATTAAAGGAATTCTCAAGAGATATTTCCCAATTGAAAGCACAAAGAATAAAGTGTTGGAAGCTGATCCAAACGTAAAAAGGAGTATGACAAGTCAGAGTAGACCTGTGGATTTATTTCAGTTTCTTCAAGCTGAATATCTAAAAGGCTGATACTGAGAGTTTTCTGAAGTTTTCCCTCTTTCTGAATCAAATGTTCCCTTCACGACTATTTTCCATACCAATGCTTGCCTTTGGCATACCCATCGTACCTTGGTACCTTCGTAAGAGTGTCATAAGATAACTGTTCTGATAGCGTATCTCTCTGGATCCAGCCTAAAATCCAACCTTCCACTTGTGCAGGCCTATCCTCGATTTGTGCAACAACAACCATTATATTTGCTTGGACCCTCTCATCAACAAAAAGAGAGACCAAATGGAGTTGTAGGGTCATCAATTTTCTCTCTGAATCTCGGTCTATTCAGTATCTTTCATGAACGAAACTCCCAGTTGTCCTGCGTGCCATGCCCAGATCTCATCATGCCTTGACCTCAGAGAAACAATGTTAGCATTTCCTGCCAAAGTGTCCTACATACTTGCCTTATGATACAAAAATACACTGGGAGAAAAAATAAGTAATGAAAAATGGAAAGAATAACTACTTTGGCAGAACATATCACACAGAGAAAATGAACATACCTTTTAGGTTATAATTTATCTTGGGTAAATTTGGTAAAACCAATGTGTCCAGTGTAAAGTTGAGATCTTCGTGAAAGATTTCAATATGTTCTCCAATACGTGGATATCAACCAGAAAAAAAAAATTTTTTAAGCCAGGATATGGGAAAAAATGGTTCTAGAAATAAGAAAGTCTGTACTTATAATGCAGTTTTTTGGAATACTAATTGGTCAGTTTTTTACTCCCACTTTAGCTGTTGCTTTTGAAGCTTTCATGGAACTACATGAAGTATACTGCTTTGTCATTCTTCTGAGTACAAAACAAACAAAAAAAAAAGTGCAACCTGCATCCAACTTCTCTTCTGCTTCTGAGTAAGTATATTTGTCTCTCAGGAGTTCTGCATCCGCTTGTTGATGGTAAAGAGCGCTTGTTGATGGTAAAGAGCTCTGATACTCTGGGGCACACTAAGCTGAAGAAGCACTAACAAGTATGACCCTGAGGCTGACACTGGAATCAAAGGCTTTTTGTTTCTTGTGGATCAATAACTGATGGTGGCCTCATCAGTACAGTTTCCCTGAAAAAGCATTTCTAGTTTCTTCACTTTGTCCTCCGAGAATTTATCAGGTCTGAGGCATACCTTCCCTCAAGTGCCAGAGCCTCACAATAGAGCTTTTTGTCATAAGCAATGTGTCAGCCTCATCTTTTTATCAGGGTGTAGTGAACCTGGCTCACACACCAATGTACAGTCAAGTCCAGAAAAGCGGAGAATCTAGAAAAGCATGTCTTTTAATTTTACTTATATGACTACATTCGTTTATATGAGTATGTGAGGGTGGGCTGTCTTTTTCTTTGTGTCCTAATGCCTAGCACAGTCACTGCTTGCAACATACAAGCTCTCAATAAATGTCGTATAAATCGTATGAATTTTATTTGTTGTTTTCCAGGGCTGCCCTTGCAATTATTCTTGATCTTCTTCATGACCAATGCAAGTGCTGTGAGAACTGGAACCACGCTGCACAGAGTAGGCAGGCAATAAATATCATTTGGAATGGTATTCTGTGTTTATTCCAGGATTATTTTTTATCTCCAAACGGTTCCATCTAAACAAATGGAATGCTCGTTCTCCTCCCGTCCTGTCCAGCCTGTTTTTCCAGGCTGCTGTTTTTCTTCTTTAAGGTTACTAAAGCAAAAGCAATTGGCTGAATTGTGCCACTGTTGTTTTAATATACAGAGGGTTCGCGTTTCTTGCCAGGGTGAGTTCTGGGCAAAACTGAGATCCCTGACAACAACAGGTGTCAACAATTTTATATGGTGATCTGGCAAAAATGGATATGGCCATGCTGAATACTCCTACCAGGCGCTTGCTTACAGGTTCTTATCTAGGATATGTTCTTTCCAAATGTTAAGAAATATACTGAAGCAGAGGCATTTGAATATTTGCTCTGATAAACTACCTTTAAAATACTTCCAGTCTACGGCCATACTACCCTGAAAAAGCCCAATCCCATCTGATCCCGGAAGCTAAGCAGGGTCGGGCCTGGTTAGTACTTGGATGGAAAACCACCCAGGAATACCAAGCGCTGTAGGCGTAAAAAAATAAATAAAATAAAATAAAATACTTCCAAATGGAGACCTTCACTAGCTGCAAATTCACTTACCATCCATTTTCCTATGGTTTGTGACTTCACAGTGGCCTGGGAGGAGGTGATTAGTTATCTTGTATTTTTATTAATGGGTGAAAAGCAGGCTTTTTAAAACTGAGTGATAAAACTGAGTTGTAAATCCTTTTAAAAAATTAGCTTTTTACTCATGCCATACATTAGCAGCTCTAGAAAATCCTTATCAATTTGTTATACCCCAATTTCCAAATTTCCAGTAACTATATAAAAAGCCTGCCAATGGCATCGATTGGGGATGCTATGCACTCCATCATTACATTTCCATCATTTCCCATGACCAGCAAGACTGTATCACCTCAAGTTTCAATGATGTTACAGAGAATTGAAAACTTTGGAGCCGTATTGCCCAAAATCAGGTTGCCATGAATCCTGTCAATGAATTTATCAATGTAAAACATTTGTATTTTCTCCAACTCTAGGCAAAAGGTTTTCCACACCAGAGAACAATTCAGGAAGGTCACAATTCAGGTGGATAAAAGGGCAAGTCCAGAAACTCCTACACAGGACATATTTTCTATGGCTTTTGACAAAGATGAAGTAACCCTAAAAAGTTTATTTTTGAGAACAGTAAGATACTTCCATTTGGAATCGGAGGAGAAAATAGAAAAGGGGAAAATTTTTCAGAGAGAGAGCGGCTTACAAATTTCCAGAATGAAAGAACAAATTCTCTGATACAAGAAACCAAATGAATCCCACATGAGGTAAGAAGGAATGGATACCTAGACAAATGTTGAAACTTAGAACACCAAAGACAAAAAGAAGCCAGAAAAGAGAAGGGACACTAACCACTGAAGGACCGCCAAATTGAGAGCTGATATTTCAGCAGCAATAGTAGAATAATCAAAGTGCTATAACTTTCAGCCTATAAATCTTCCCAGTAAAATTATCCTTCAAAATTAGGGGAGAAATAAATTCATTTGTTAAGACTTTATTTTTTAGGGCACTTTGAGGTTCACAGTAAAACCGCGCAAAAAGTACAGAGAATTTCTATATACCCTTTACCCTCACACATGCATACCTTCCCCACTATCAACTTTCTGCACCAGAGTGGTACATTTGTATAATCAATGAACCTGCAATGAAGTATCATTATTACTAAAGTCCATAGTTTACATTAGGATTCACTCTTGGTGTACATTCTATGGGTTCTGACAAATGTATAATGACAAAAAGTGATATTGTACTGTCATACATAATAGTTTCACTGTCCTTAAAACCTTCTGTGCTCTTATTCAACCCTCCTTCTCCCCAACCCCTGGCAACCACTATTCTTTTTACTGTCTCTATAGTTTTTCCTTTTCTAGAATGTTAAATAGTTGGAATGATATGGTATATAACCTTTTCAGATTGGCTCCTTTCATTTAATAATATGTATTTAAATTTCTTCCATGTCTTTTTATGACTTGATATTTCATTTCTTTCTAGCAACAAATAATATTCCTTTGTCTGGATGTACCAGTTTATCCATTCACCTGCTGAAGGATATCTTGGATGCTTCCAAGTTTGGGCAATTACGAAGAGAGCCGCCATAAACATCTGTGTGCGGGACTTTGTGTAGACATAAGTTCTCTATTCATTTGGGTAAATATCAGGAATGCGATTATTGGATCATACGGTAAAAATATATTTAGTTTTGTAAGAAACTGCCATACTATCTTCCAAAGTGGCTGTACTAGTCTGCATTCTCACCAGCAGTGAATGAGAGTTCCTGTTGCTCCTTATCCTCACCAGCATTTGGTGTCATCAGTGTTTTGATTTGGGCTGTTCTAATAGGTGGGTAGTGACATTTCATTGTTTTAACTTGCATTTCCCTTATGAGATATAATGTTGAACATCTTTTCATATGCTTCTTTTCAATCTGTATATCTTCTTTGGTGAGGTGTCCGTTAAGATTTTTTGCCCATATTTTAATCAGGCTGTTTGTTTTCCTCCTGTTGAGTTTTAATAGTTCTTTGTATATTTTGAATAATAGTCCTTTATCGGATATATCTTTTGAAAATATTTTCTCCCTGAATGTGGCTTGTCTTCTCATTCTCTTAACAGTATCTTTCACAGAGCAGAAACTTTTAATTTTAATGAAATTCAGCTTTTCAATTATTTCTTTTATTGGTTGTCCCTTTGGTGTTGTATCTAAAAAATCATACCCATACCCAAGGTTACCCAAGGTTTCTCCTATGTTATCTACTATGAGTTTTATACTTTTGCATTTTACATACAGAGCTATGATCCATTTTGAATTAATTTTTGTTAAGGTATAAGGTCTTTATCTAGGATTTTTTTTTTTTTTTTACATGTAGATGCCAGTTGCTTCAGCACTATTGTTAGAAAAAGACTATCTTTCTCCATTAACTTGCCTTTGCCCCTTTTCAAAGATTAGCTGACTATATTTATGTGGGAATATTTCTGGGCTCTCTGTTCTGTTCTAATGATCTATTTGTCTATTCTTTCACCAACACTGTCTTGATTACTGCAGCTTTACAGTAAGTCTTGAAGTTGGATAGTGTCAGTCCTCCAACTTTGTTCTTCTCTTTCGATATTGTGTTGGCTGTTCTGGGTCCTTTGCATCACCATATAAACTTCAGAATCAGTTTGTCAACATCCACAAAATAAATTGCTGGGATTTTGATTGCAATTGCATCGAATCTATAGATCAAGTTGAGATAAACTAATTCTTGATAATACCGAGCCACCCTATCTGTGAATACGAACCACCTCTCCATTTATTTAAGTTATTCTTTCTTTCATCAGAGTTTTGTAATTTTCCTCATATATATCTTGTACATGTTTTGCTAGATTTACATGCTAATGTAAGTGGCATTTTTTTTTCAAATTCCACTTATTCATTGTTGGTATATAAGAAAATGATTGGCTTTTGTATGTTAACCTTGTATCCTACAACCTTGTTATAATTGCTTAATAGTTCCAGGAGTTTTTCGGTTGATTCTTTCAGAAAATATGCATCTAAATAACTCATGAGTAAAAAGGGAACATAGTAGGAGTTAGAAAATAAAATGAAAAAAATAAAAACATAAAATTAAAAAAATGTAGAATGGTATTATGGCACTTGAAAAAATATTTATAGCATTCATGTCCTACATGAGGAAAGAAGACTGAAAATTAACGAGCTAAGCATTCAATAGGAAGTTAGGAAAAGATCAGTAAAATAGATACAAAGAAAGTAGAAATGATAAAGGCTAGAGGAAAAATTAATGAAATAAGAAACAAATGTACAACAGAGTGAATAAAAATGCCAAGCATTGGTCTCTGGATGAATAATAAAAATGAGAAATCTCTAGTAAGGTTTGATCATTACAAGAAGGGCAAATAAGAAATATCATAATGAAAAGAGGGATTATTTCAGATGCAACATAGATTAAAATATAGTATGATTATGTTATGATTCACTAATGGTAGTAAACTTGAAAAAAAATAACACTCAGAAAAAATACCTTAAAAATGAATTCAAAATTTGAAAAACTAAATAGTTTCATAACCATTAAAAACACTGAACCAGGGAAGTATTTTCCTATACAGAAAGCACCAGGTACAAATAGTTTTATAGGCAAGTTTTATAAGAAGAAAAGGAAATTTCAATCTTCCAGAATATAGGAAAAAAGAGACGGACACTATGCAATGAATACTGGTGGGCTAAAATAACAATACAAAAACCAAAGAAATTTTTAGATCAATTTCCCTTATGAACAAATATAAAAATCATGAAGAAAATATTCACAAATGAAATCGAGCAATGTACATCATGATCAAGAAGGATTTAATTCAGGATTACAAGGTTTACTTAAGATTATCAAAGCTATTGCTCTAATACTGCTCTAACAGACAATGAAGAAAGAAAACATACACTTATCTCAATATCAAGACAATTATGGAGAAAATTTAAAAACTTTATTGGAAATAATTAAATTTGGGTTGGACTAAGGACTTAAATGTAAAAAGCAAAACTTTAAAACTTTTAGAAAGAAATGTAAGACATAAATGACCTCAGAATAGGTAAGAATTTCTTTGAAAGGTGATCTAGAGCAAATCATAAGGAAAAAATTAGATGAAATGAATCACATTAAATAATTCTGTTCATCAATAAATCCCAGAAAGCCACAACCCAGGAGGAAATTATTTGTGACATATATACCTAGCAAAGGATTAATTTCCAAATCTATGGAACTCGAAAAGATCTTAAAGAATTCAGAGTCATGAAGAAAAAGACAACCCAACAGAAAAAAATCAGCTAAGAAGACAAATGGGCATTGCCAGAAAGGCAACAGGACTGATAATAAACACATGGGAAATGCAAATTAAAACTACATGAAATATTACTTTGTACTGATCACAACTGGCAATAAATAAAATATTGGCTAATACCAAGTGCTGGAGAGACTCTCAAGCACTCATATACTGAAGAGATGAATGTAAATTAATACTTGGGAAAACAAGTTGGCATTATCCAGCAAATACAGAGATATACCCAGTGACTCAACAATTTTACCTGTAGGTAAATACCTAGAGAAACTTGACTACCAGGAATGCATACCAGGCGATGTACAAGGTTATTTAAGGCAGCCATGTGTTTAAGAGCAAAGCAGACAAACAAAAACCTAAAAAAATTTCAGTGTTCTCGTAAAACAAAAATTAGTTTAAAAATTATTGCATATTCATAAAATAAAGAACTCTGTATTGAGGAAAAATGAATGAATGATTGCTAAATGCCTCAACACTGATAAATATCAGAAGATAATTTTAAATGAAAAAAACAAATTACGGAAGAAGACAAACAGCTCGATTCCACATATATAATGTCCAAAACTGGTTTTTGGAGCAAGGAAAAGATGTCCCTAACAAAAAACACAATCAAAAAAGGATTTTCTGACGTAAATTTTGCAGTTTCTGTTGGATATTAAAATACTTAATTCTACAAATTGAATATTTAAATTAGAAGAATGTATCAAATAAGCGTGATCATATTCATAAATGGCAAAACTATACATAAAAGCAAGAGAACAATAAACATAAAATTCAAATATATTATTAGCAACACTAGAGAAAAGACTACAATTTATTTCTACCTGCCCTTTCTACCGCCCCTAACCTCGCCAAAACATGGATACAGTTTAACAGGGAACTCAGAGTCTTGAAAGTTGGACACTGAAAAAGCATCGGATAAAGTGATTTGTGTTGAATTGCACTGCCTTTTCTGCTGTATTACTTCCTGACTTCACAAAATATTTTTTTCCGAAGAGCAGAGTGGTAGTAGAAATAATGGATAATCTTTTTTACTAACAATTCTCCTATTTCTCTTATCTCTCCTTGTGTAGAACTATTTGGTCTATAAATCTTCTAGTTATTCTAGAAACCAGAGCTTCACGAAAAACAGCTACTCTGAAGAGTCAATGGCACTTCTCAAAAGCTGCCTTTCTGAACCTTTCAGATGAAAAGGAAATCATTTGGTTTCTCAAATTACTGTACTGAGACTCTATGTCTGACCTATCAACTCTTAATTTGGATTAAACTACCCGTACTCATATTCATGATTAGCATAACCTCTGTGCAGTATGCTTCATTTCAGTAATGCATTTCTAAATGAAGCCTGAATCACATTTTGAAAGAACTTATTTTTTATGTACTAGAGTTCTTAAATGTAATCGTGAGATGCAGACTTCCAATTATGAGCCCATAGTACAGTTTATAATTACATCATAAATTTCCTTTTGTATGAATCCATATTTTCCTCACATCTACACTTCTTAGAGCCACACTCTTCATCAAGAGTAGTAACTCTATAAGACAGTGAAGCTAATTTCTCAGTGATTCATAGGACTAGCACTTTATCCAAAGCCTCTAGAGGGCCTTAATTCTAAGAAAATAAAGAACTCAATATGAGCCAAGCAAAATAGGCTTCTCATTTGGATCATTATGCTTCCTAACTTTCTTGGACTCTTGATTTTTAAGATACTTAGTGTCTGACAAGTAACACAAATAAAAAGGAAAAGTCAGGAGAATTTTTTCCAATAGGTAGTCATGAACCCAAATAAACTGGTTGGCCATAAAGCTTAGGAATGCCAGAGGGGAAAACAGAGTCATGTATTTTTCAAGATTGCATATGTTAGTTTCTTTTTTGGCCATTCTTAGTTAGAATGTGTATAAATCCACTGAGAGGTCCAAATTAATTCCTTTATGTAATTGAGTACTTACAGTTAATAATTAATGTGACCATTTATTTTAAATTATACCACACCCACTTCTAAAAAGGCCTGGAGCAGTTTACACATTAACACATAGTTCAAAGGCACACTATCATGTTTAAGTACTAAATAAAATAGACTCTAGAAAACATTAAGGAGTTGCTGCTAACCTTTTTGAATGGCTCCCCACCAGGAACACTACCTCCTCCCAACACTCTTAAGCAGAGGCTGTTTGTTCTTGAACTTACCACTTAACCAATAGGCACCAGCTGGGCTTGTCCAGCAGAATCCGCAGGACAGTGACGTAGGTAAGAGTGTGAACTTTGCAGCCTAACAGCCTAGATTGGAATCATGGTTACATACCTTGAACAAGTTATTAAAAGTCTCACAACCTCAGTTTCCACATCTGTAAAATGAGGGATGGATAACGATACTTACCTCATAGGTGAGAACTAAATGAGTTTAGTATACATAAAGCACGTAGAACAGAAGCTGGCCCACAGTAAGTGCTAAATAACTGTTAGCACAGGCCCATTCAATTTCCTCTAATTTCCCATAAAAATCCTTCCCCCTTTGAAACTCATGCCTCTCAGATTTACCATCCTCCATCCCTTCTTGTTCTCATCACTCCCTGACATGTATCAGAGATTTTGGAATATGGCTTACGATTTTCTCTCCACCCCAAATCTTTCATAATCCCATTCTCTTTAATGTTCATGTGGATGACCCTTCAAATATCCAGTACCTTGGCCTCTTACATTCCAATAATCATCTCCACACTAATATCAAAACTCATCCCTTCTCCCTTATTACCTCCTGGAGCTATTCCACCTGTAATATCTTCAACCACAACTTCCTTACCACGAGCTCCTGTTATCTGCATGGTTCCAATTATACCTGCTTATCCACCAGAATTTGACTGAAGTCCTATCTTCTCACTCCACGTATTAGACTTTCTTCTTGCTTTGGTTTAGTCCTTCAACCTGTTTTGTTTTGTTTTTTTTAATACCTCCAACTTCTCACTTCTCTTGCTCCATTTTCTTTCTGCAATACTTAACCAAATGTGGACCAATCCAGCATTCTTTGCCCCTAAAACCACACTAAGTAACTCACTCAACTGTGTGCACTAGAGCCATTAACTCTTGGTCTCTATCCTCAGCTGAGCCCACAGCACACAGTCTGGCAGCAGCCTCCAAGGCCCCTTACCAGCCCCGAATTTCTTTGCAAATTTCCTACCCACTACTCTCTCATCTCTCGCATCTATCTAGTCACCAACTTCTATCTAAACCACTTCCTAAATACTTCTTGAATCTAGAAGCCCCTCTTCATTTTCTCTGCTCCTCAGCTCCCATCATCTTTTTCTCCTCCAAAATATTCTCCTCTCTGCTGCCAAAGTGATCCTCTTAAAGTTCAGGTACCATCATGTTCTGTACATCCTTAATATCCTTCAATAACTCCCTACTGCTTTCTGATCTAGGTCTCAGATTGTAGCTTGGGACTAAGGCCCTCTGTAATCAGGCCTCTCTTCACTTGTCTAGACTCCCTTTTAGATTTGTCCAACCTGTACCCTAAGCACTTGATTACTTGGACTTCCTTGACTGTGCCATTTCCTCTCAGACTCCCATTATCTCCTATGCTACCTCTTCTTCAGGCAATGCCCCCTTTATTCCTTTTTCTACCTGGATAATTTCTACTGGTCTTTCAGGGTCAGTTTAAATGTCATTTCTCATCAGCTCCAGTATAGAGGCTTCCCTGACCCTTCCTCCTTGACCTTTCTCTGACCTTTCTTCTTCCTGACCGGGCTAGTGGAGCATCTCTCTTTGTCGTCCTTGTTGTGTGTATCTCTACTCAAGAATGTACCATTGCTCCCCATGGTTAGTGAATGGCTTCAACAAGTAGTAAATAGTATGTATAACTATAACTAGTAAACGAAGACACCTCATTTCCATAAAATGATAAAAACTATAAAAGCATTTCATTTCATATGGACACTTAGAATAGGGATATTTAAAACAGAAGTGGAATTGACAGGGTCAGCACTCTAGAGTGACTGATACTCCAGTTAGCTGGTTGGTAGCTAAAGCTCTCAAGCAACTGGCTGAGCAAAACCAAGGATGTGATCAACAGTCACTAGGCACCTAGGTTTGTCTTCTAGCTCCCCTCGTGGCAGCAAGATGACGTCAGCAGCTCTAGGCACCACATCTCCATATATCAACACTTAGGGGTCAGAGAAAGGTCTGCTTCTCCCTTGTGTTTCTTTGTTAAAGAGGCAAAAAATCCTTTCACAAGGGGCAAAAAATCCTCTGCCCCCACTATATTTCCTTCCAATCTCAATGGCCAAGCCAGGTTATATTCTAATCCCCTAAACTGGTCATAGGCAGGCATGAGAATTGGGGGCATTATTTTGACTTAGAACAATCAGGATTTACCTGCGTCGCCTAAGGAAATAGGACACTAGAACAAAATTAGAGCTCTAATTAAGGATGAGAAGGGAAATGGCTGTTGGGTAGGCAACTAGCTGTCTTTGCTAAAACCAGTGTCACTGTCGAATAAATGTCGGATTTGGAGTCATGCACCTCACAGTTTGGTTCCCATCTCTGCCATTTCCTAGTTGTGTGTGTGTGACCTTGGGCAACTCTTCTCCCTGAAAATCAATTTCCTCTTCTATAAAAGGGGAACACCAAAACTTAACCTGTAGCATTATTTTAAGGAGTAAATAAAATAGCATATGTAGTGTTGTCTATCCACAATGAACTTCATTCATTCATTCATTCACTTTTGACACCTTCGAATTGCCAGGCATTATGCTAGGGATACAGTGGTAAATAAGATAGATATGATCACTTCCTTCATGTAATTTATTAGCATTAAACATTAGTTGTTTTTTTTTTAAACTTTCTAATTTTGCTGACTGAAAAATTGATTACTTTGAAAATTACTTTTTAATTTTTGTTTTGGGGAGTGCTTATGGCTTCTGAAGCTTTATACTTAACGTGTGAAGATTTAGAAACATTTGGTTTTTTCCTTTGGGTTTTTTTTTCTGTTTAAATTATGAGACATTTATATTTTTATGAGTATATTTTCACTGTGAATGCTATCCTGATTCCTAGACCAAAGATGATTGGCAAAGTGCAATTTCTTTAAAAATGAACAACCAAGACACTATCCAATACAATCTTGGAACCCTGAGAAAGAAAGCCAGGGACAATAAGATGCAGTCCACCCATCTGCATAGTTATTTACTTGGTCTAAAGTCAAGACCAATCCAGTTCATGAGGAGGTTCATCTCCACTTAATAGGAACAGTCAGAGAATTAGGGCGACCCATTCCCCAACCATGTCCATGAACAGTTTTTCTCTTTTAATCAAATAAACAGTAAGTATAATTAAAGAGGCTTGTCAAGACTAACCTCTCCAAAAAACAATATCACATACGCTTGAAGGTGTAATTAAGATACTATTGTAGCACATTAAGGAATGTCTCTTACCTTAACCTTTTTGGGGAGATACAGGGATAAAGAATGGTTTTAAAACAGGAGACTTAGAGTATGATACAAAAGAAGGGACAATAACCATCAGGTTTGCAAATGCGCGGGCTCATAAAAGAGAGAGGCGGGGTTTCCACAGACCTCCACGCACTTGTCCGTGCCTGACCCCTCTCTATCTAGTTTTCTTATTGACCGTATACACCAATTTATTTCTTGTTTGCATTTCCCTTTGATCCTGGCGAAGAGCACTGAGGTTTATTCATCAGAAAGTGCATTTACACGCATGAAAACCAAGCATTACTGGGGCATTAAAAGTTGAATGAAACAATTATTTTCCTACCATTACCTATAGAGTTTCACCAGTCTTTCTGAAGACCAAGTGAGTATCTAAAAGAAGTCTGAGCAGAGCTGGGGCATAATTTCTGGACATAGACAGAGATAAATGGACTTCGGTGTGATTTAATATTTAAGTTTAACCTTAATCTCAAAAAGAAAGGTTGGAAGGAAACCTAATTGTCCAATGTGGACAGAAAACAACGTCTAAGAAAAACCCACAAAAGTTATAACAGGAACACAGAGAGAAGGCATTAAATATTTGTGGACCGAATTAACTGAGTTGAAACTAGAGGCAAAGTATGTTATTATTTAGTTGCATGGTGTGTAAGATTAAGTTTATGGGACCAAATATCTTGGGATCCTTAAACATTTTAAAACATTTTTATAGTGAAATATAATACTTACAGAGAAAAGTTCAAGGAACGAACATGCGCGGCTTAATGATTTATCACAAAAGAACAACCATGTAATTGCCACCAATGGCAAGAAACATTGCTACCTGCACCTAAGAATATTCCATCCTGTCTCTCCCAGTTACCACCACCCCCAACAAAGATAATCGCTATCTTGACTTCTATGACAATCATTTCCTTGCTTTCCTATATAGTTCTTTCACCTAAGCATTAATCCCAAAACATTACTTTATTTTTACTTGCTTTTTGAACTTTATATAAATGAAATCACAGTACATATTCTTCTGTTCCTGACTTATTTCATTCAACATTATGTTTGTGAGATTCAAACGTGGAATGTAGCTATAAATTGTTCAGCTACATACAGTAAATTTTCACAACTGTATAGTAAGTATTCCATTAAAATAATATATCACAACTTATTTATCCATTCTATTCCTAGATGTTTTAAAAATACAAAGAAGTTTTAATCTCTCTTTCTAATAATGTAGATTCTCATTATGGTGAAGATCTGGACTATCTTTTTAATATATTAAGTTGATTCATTTAAGGGAAAGAAAAAAGTTTCTTAAATTCACTGTGCTTCAAAAAAGGGGTAACTGGAAAAGACTGATTCTGATTGGGCTGGCAGAGAGGGGAGGTGGAGGGAGAACTGAGGAGGTCTCTTCACTCATTTTTCTCACTGGAGAATCACGTAGTAGGTAGAAGCCAGGTATGTCCTGCAATTTGCACACACACAAAAAAATTCAAGATATTTTTGTGTGTGCAAATTCTAAATGCCCAGAGGAACCCCTACGAGATCCCTCTAGCATGGCCATGCTCCAAACCAGATAGCCCTGTCTTCTGTCACTGAAGGAAGAGTAGGGAGACCATGGCTACAGGTGCTGAGGGAGTGTACCTGGCATGAAAGAGGAAGAGCATGTGCATATAGACACGCACAAAAAGGTTTTAGTTCTAGTTGTTATTCCATTAATTCTTGATATTGGTTTGGATACACTTGCCATATTTTGGTCATAAAACCCAAAATGTTTGCTTAATCTCAGACTCTATTTCATTACAAAAGGCTTGCTGCTTTGCATTGGACTGAGTATTGCTCAGTAGATACTCAGCCCTCTCCACTTATCCCTTGGGACAAAGTATATTCTGTCTTTGAGCTTGGCCATGTGACATGCTTTGGTCAATGGAAAATCAGCATGTGTGACGTGAGCAGCAGCTCTAAGCTATGCCGAATGGTAGACCCATGCTCTTGCACTCCAATGATCTGCCAGAAAAGCAAGCTCTTTTGGCCCCTGCCCTTATGCCCCAGAATAAAAAATGTGGAGCAGACTTGAAACCATCCCAAAGCCCAACAAAAACACAACTTGGGGCAGAACTGCCACCCCAGCCGAGCCTATATCAGCCCAGCTGAAGTTGACCATGAGTGTGAGAAAATGTGCTTGTTATCGTTGAGTCAATGAGTCCAGAGTATTTTACCATTACGGCAGCAAAAACTGTTTTATAGCTATAGTCAGAGGTGTAAAGGTCAGGTTGTTATCACTCTTTAATAGTGACGGACTTGGCTCCAACTACCTCACTCTGCATTTGCTCTATGAAACTAAGGATTCAGATTTCAAGATTTTTTTTATGTGTGCAAATTCTAAATGCTCAGAGGAACCCCTATGAGATCCCTCTAGAAGGGGGCAGTTAGGAGATGAAGACAGATATCCCTGGGGTTAGTGGAGAGGAGCTAGGATCAGTAGGGACTTCTTGAGCCATA
This sequence comes from Pteropus vampyrus, assembly GCF_000151845.1. Lineage (NCBI taxonomy): Eukaryota > Metazoa > Chordata > Mammalia > Chiroptera > Pteropodidae > Pteropus > Pteropus vampyrus. The sequence continues at coordinate 7,516,492 of NW_011888834.1, read as the reverse complement.
GCTGCACTTGGGAAAATGGCAGAAGAGGCCATGCTTGCATTTAAGTTAGCAGGTTTGCTGCTCTGGTTTTACACAGAAGGGTGGGAGATGCCCTACTTTGGGGGCAGATATACAACAACTTAGGGCATAGGTAACTTACTTTTTTAACAACTAACTGTTGAGGTCAACAAAGCTATAACCTAGGAAAAGTATGTCTTTAGAAGTAAAAGCTGCACTTATGTGGAGAAATGGTCAATTTAATATCCTGCTGGTGAGAGTGTAAATTGATCTAAACACTTGGGAGAATTGGGA
>NW_011888834.1:7511843-7516151 GCF_000151845.1 Pteropus vampyrus | reverse complement strand
AGATATCCCTGGGGTTAGTGGAGAGGAGCTAGGATCAGTAGGGACTTCTTGAGCCATAGCTGCACTTGGGAAAATGGCAGAAGAGGCCATGCTTGCATTTAAGTTAGCAGGTTTGCTGCTCTGGTTTTACACAGAAGGGTGGGAGATGCCCTACTTTGGGGGCAGATATACAACAACTTAGGGCATAGGTAACTTACTTTTTTAACAACTAACTGTTGAGGTCAACAAAGCTATAACCTAGGAAAAGTATGTCTTTAGAAGTAAAAGCTGCACTTATGTGGAGAAATGGTCAATTTAATATCCTGCTGGTGAGAGTGTAAATTGATCTAAACACTTGGGAGAATTGGGAATTACTTTGGAGAACAAACATATATTCAGTAAAGTTAAAGATGCTCATATCTTAAGACCCGGTAATCTAGTGCTAGGTATGTACCATAGGTCAATGGGTGTCAACAGGACTGGTGCCACACCTGAGAGGGCATTTTTGTTCCCAATAATGATGGAGGAGGTTTACTGCCATGTAGTGGGTAAAGGCCAGGTATCCAGTATGTCCTGAAATCTGAAGGATAATCTCATTCAAAAAGGAATTGTCCTGGGTCCTCCATGAGCAGCCTTTGAGCAAAGACCTTGAGGCAGCGTGGAAAGGAGGCCGGTACGTGGGGCTGGGGCAGGGTGAGTACCTGGAAGAGGGGTCAGTAGAGGAGATCAGAGATTGGGCAGAGACTGTGAGGCTATTTTCAGGACTTTGGCTTTTACTCCAGGTGAGATTAAAAATTTGGAACAAAGGAGCGATATCATCTGGCTTACAGTTTAAAGGATTACTCTATTTTGTGAATAGATGATAGTAGGAAGTAGAATCAGGAGACCAGTTAGGAGATCAATGAAATAATTCAGGTCAGAGGTGATGGTGGCTGAAACCAGGATGGCGATAGTGAGGGTGATAAAAAGTGCTCAGACTCTTGACATATTTTGAAGACACAGGGACAAGGCTTTGGCTGATGGATAATATATGAGGTGTAAGAAAAGGAAAGCAGTCAGGGATGACAGGAAGGTTTTTGGCTTGAAGTTGTCATTTACTGAGAAGAGGGGAAACTAGTTAGAGGGAGGTAGGTGAGGTTAGGTTTGGGGCATGTTAAGTTTGAGATGTTAACTAGGCATCCAAATGGGAGTTGTTAAGTAGATAGATAATATATGAGCTTGAGAGTCAAGAAAGACATAGGAGCTAGAGAAAAAAAATTAAGAGTCATTGGCATTTAGTTGCCATTTAAAGATAAAGATAAAATGAGATCCTCAGGGGAGTAAGTATAGCTAGAAAAGCAGAAAGAGGCCCAAGAACCATGTCTTGAGGTGCAGCAATGTTTAGAAGTCAGGGAAGAAGATCAGGCAAGGGAGATAGAAGTATCAGACAACCACAAAATCTAGTGCCCTGGAAGCCAAGTTAAGAAATTATTTTCAAAGGGAGAAGTATGATCAAAAGTGTCAAATTATACTTGAGGTCCAAAGAAGACAATGACAATAACAGACCTTTGTATTAAACAAAACAAAGGCGGGGGAGGCTTGGATGAGGGCACTTCTGAGGACTGATGCGGGTGAAACGGTTCTCAGAGAGGGCTCAGGAGAGAGTGGAGAGAAAAGAATAAACAGCACAGGCAACTCTTTTGAGGCTCTTTTTCTGCCTTATCAGACTTTTAGAAAGAAAGAGAACCCATGCATTCTTGACTAAACTGACACAAATACATACTGGAATCTAGTAATCTTACCATATCATAACTGATCTCATTTCCAAAGAATGGAACATAAAGCAGCTAGAAAATTCCACTAAAGCAGAAGAATTTACTTCATTTTCTACAAACAGAAAGAACTACCAAAAGAAACAGAACCCGAGATTCTGGTAGAAGTGCTAGCCTAAAAGAGGTGGCCACCTTCTTCTAATGCTGTTATGTGAAGCTAAATACGTCTCCTTTATTTGTCAATAAATCAAATTTCCCCCATTGTAAATTAGTGGTTGGAAAAATAGATTAGCTCAGCCTTATTATGCCGTTCCCTAGAAATGCCATTTATCTCGTGAGAACTTTAACCCCAGGGACCAATTCACCTGTCTGGGTCATCCAGGATCAGCACAGGTGATTCTTAGATAAGGCCAGCCTACTGTTCAAGAGCCACGGTCGGCTCCTGTGAGTCTCGGGAGAGTTAATAAACAAGATGTGACAGAAGGACAGGCCTCTGATCCCTAGACCTGCCCTACTCTCACCCCTATACAGAAAACTACACTGAAGGGAGCGATATATAAAAACTGACTTTAGCATACCATCAGTAAACTTACACTTTTGGACGACCTCCAACCGCTGCCGTCAGACCAGATGCTAAAGAGAAAAAAAAATTTAAACAATTTCCTTCTTACAATATAAGGGTTTGTTAAATTATTATAATATAACCTCAGTGTGGTCCATTATAACAAAGGATTAATTTTCTAACAAAGGGTACTTTTAGCTCCTCAGAAAATACAGGTTAAAACAATGTCCAGAATTCATAGTTAGAAATCAGTAACTGGAAGAATAATTTGGCAATTAAAAATTCTTATGGAATAGACTCATTATTATTAAAGAAATAAGAAGGCAAACAAATTTCATCACATTTGAATATGATTGTACTCATTTGATACATTCTTCTAATTTAAATATTCAATTTGTAGAATTAATTATTTTAATAAACAACAGAAACGTTAAAATTTACTTAAGGAAATCCTTTTTTGGTTGTGTTTTTTGATGGAGACATCTTCTCCTTGCTCCAAACACCAAAATATAATCAGAAATTTTTAGTCTTCTCCTTAAATAGAAACTTTAAACTTGAGCTACAGAGTAGAACAAAGAAACTAACTTTTTTTCTTTCTCTCTGTGTATATACACCATCTAGTGGATTTATAATTTAATCAAAAACAGAAGTGAGAAAGATTTCTAGGATCTAATAACTCAAATTATAGACATTGGATAAAAATAATACCTTATAAAAAATTGGTGAGGAAAGTATTATAAGAAAACAATAAGGGTTTGGCATATAAGAATATCCTGTCTGTACATTAAGCACATCATTGAATGTTATCTGGATCTCTAAGTAGTTGACACATTTATAAAAGGTAAGGAAGGAATCAAGAAACTATACTGTGGGAAATAAAGTTCTCTGAAGGAAGAAGTTAACTAAACTTTCATTTATAACATAAAATTCTTTTATACAAGCATGTAATATTTAGGTGTATTTCATATTAGTTAAAGAGCACACCAGCATTCAGCATTTATATGTATTTCACTTTATACTATATGCTTATAGTATTCTAATACTATAAATTACAGGGCTTACAAATCAACTAGTCTAGTTTTCTGACTTCACAGATAAGAGAACCGAAGCCCAGAAAAGTCAAGTGATTTGCCAAAGGCCAGTTATGCAGTGGTAGAATCAGAACTTAGATCTCCTGAATCTCAAAATAATGTTTGTTTTTTTCCCACTACTCTTTCCTAATAAGGAAAAAATAGTATTCAGAGCAGACACTTAGTAAAATCCACACAGATATGTAATTTCAACCTTTTATCGGAGAGACTAATAAGGGAACCTAATTTAGATTGGAGAAGTTTTCTCGGGGAATACATAAAGGAAATAAGCATTTCGGGCAACAGGAAGAATATAAACAAAGGCGCATATACTTTCTCATTTCAGAGATGAAAAAGGACAGGGCATGTTAAAGGAACTGAAAGCGGGGCTGGTATGTAGCAACAAAAAAGAAGTCCCTAAAATGCTCTCAGGAGACAGACAAAAGCTGGCCCAAGTCGGGGCAAATAGTCTTGGACTGGGAATTGGAATCCCTACATGCAAGGGATTCACAGAAGGACGCTCAACAGAGAAACCGCGTGCCCATATTTTGACTCCTTATAGATCACTCTTTTAAAAAGGTTTTTCCCTCTTGAATGTGTAAACTGTATACATTATCAAGTTCAATAAAAGGGTATCTACATTAACAATCATCTCCCTCTCAGTCCTGTCCTATGACCACCCAGTTCTCTGTCCCAGACCAAACACCTACCCTTCTTTCCTCTCTCCCTCCGTTTCTTTCTTCCTCCCTTTCTCTCCGTCCCTCCTTCCCTCCTTCCTTTCCTCCTAACAATTGTAATACACATACTGTTCTACATTTTGCTTTATTCCCTTACTATCTTGGAGCACTTTTCACATTAATTCACAAAAACTACTTAGTATTCTATTGCATAGACATACCATTCTTTATTTTAAATCAATTCTCCATTGATGAGCATTTAGAAAACA
>NW_011888834.1:7499143-7510753 GCF_000151845.1 Pteropus vampyrus | reverse complement strand
CGATAACGCAGCCCTAGTCAACCTCCACTTTCTGGATTAATTCTTCACTAATTGATGCTAATGTCTTTTAGAAATGTTTCAAGCCTCATGGGAAAGCTTCTGCCTGAACTCTGTATGGCTGATAATCTTAATCTGTTCCGTCTAATAACAAACTATATCACTGTGACTTTTGTTTATCGCTCTTCCTTCCTATTCTTTCCATTCTGTCATCCCAAGTTATCCTTGTCCACAGAAGACTCCAAGTAGCTACTGTATAATGTTTAGAATAAACAGTAGCCTGAGTGAAATTTTAAAAAATAAAATCAAGACAATTTTAAGGAGTAGAGGCTTGATAGTAGATATGCCCTTTTGACAACTATGAGACCACACTATAGACATGATCTGTCCTTGACTGACCTTGATCCCTGGGAGTTCACCATACCCTAACATTGTTGTTATAGAAAAAGAAGTGTCGAAAATAAATTTTAGTAATAAATTTTCTATATATTATTACTACTGACATCTCGTTACATAAAGTATATTTGAGGCAGTATCTGTCCTACTGTCAAACAGGAATCCAAACTCTAGGTTTGTGCATAAAGTAGCAATTTACGTTCACAGTATTAATCTCCAATCTTGGTTCTGTGGAGTTCAGCTACATGTTTTTAATTATTCTATTTCCTCTAAATTCAGAAGATAAAATTTTGGGGAGAGGGGTGGTATTTCCCTCCAACCAAAGTGGGGGAGAATGTAGCCAACTCTTAAAGCAAGGACTTTCTTAAAGTGTTTTCCAACACACTTATGAGATCAGTCATAATATTTATATATACTCGAGCACTTTGAAATCTCAAGCTGTTTTAACCAGCTGTCATTTTGGTGTCAAAATCCGGTCATTTTAATGTGAAACAAAGGTCAACAGAAGGTTTGTCTTATTCTTTTCCTATTAGTGAAATATTTTACAGTTATTGAACTCTGCTTAAACTCTTCACAGTAAGTCCATATTGCATACTCTTGCTGTCTAGGTCAAATAAAATTTTATGATTGTTCACAAATAAAATACATAGAAATAAAGCAAAGTAAAAGTGTCAAATTCATATTTAAAGTATTATCAACAATCAAAAATATACACAACCCAGTAGAGCCTATGCAAATTTGGCACTAATTATTAAGAAACATTTATATCTAAAACTGCTATCTAATACATACACAATGCCAATTCAATTCTTTTTCTGTATGTAAAATAAGATGACATAGTTATTCTTTCATTGCTCACTCTACAAATTACATTGTAAAGATCATTCTAAATTTTGCTGAATTGTTGGCCTTTAAAAAAAGATATTATTTCTAAATTATTTCTAAATTATTTCTATTTCTCTGTTTATTGTTTAACCCCAAAATAATTACACACACACATATATTTGACCAATATCCATTTCTGGCTTTTTTTCCAGAAATTTGACTCTCGCCTTAAAAATTTTTTTACTAACCTGCATCAGGATAATGAATTGTACAAGGTTATTTTATTATAAGAATTGCCATCATATCATTTCAAGATATCCCTACTGGGTATCTTGAAATATTAAAGATAAAGGCTTAGAATTATGCATTCAAATCATGACACGTGAAGAAAAGTCTTTCAAGGTATCCATTTGGTTCCCTTTGGGTGAGCGTCAGCCCTTCTGAGTGATATACATTCTCCCAGTACCTATTTTGCTGTCATTTGCACCTAGTTCATTCATTTATTGATTGAACATGAATGTATTGAGTGTCTATGGTGAGACAGGTACTACTCTTAGTGCTGGAGAGCTGGTAGTGAATGGTAACAATCACTTGTCCTCTGAGAGTTCACATTTTAGAAGGGAGAGACAGACATTAAAGACATGACAAATAATATAACCACAGACAGTGCTAAGTTTTAATTTAAAAAAACGTAGGGTAATAGGCTAGAGAGTGACTGGGAGAGGTGCTACTTCAGTTGTAGTAAGAACGACAGGCTTCTCTTCATCTTTACTCAACTCTATGTTCAAGTATAGCATTTCTGTATATAAGATTGATTTATTCCCACCATTTTTCTAACAATTAAAGCAATGATATTCCTCAACTTGCTGCATCTGGACTCAGCACCCAGCCACTTGACTGGAAGTGTTTTTGCCAAGGTCACCAGCAACATCCTTACTGCAAAATTCAATGGGAATTTTTGTTTTTTATCTTATTTGACCTCTTCGTAGCATTTGACACTATAACATTCAATCCTTTTTTGAAATATTTTCTTTCCTTGAATTTTTAAAAGCCTTCTGTCTTAGTTCCTCCCAATTCTGGAAGATCCTTCTAAGCCTATTTTGAAAGATCCTCTTTTGCAAATCTTTTGCACGTTGACACAAAATTATTATCTATATATCGATGTCTCCTCAGTGGCTCCCTACTGGATATCTTGAAATGTCCCACAGACTCTCCCTAACCTGCTTCTTCTCCCATACTCTCTTTTCTCTGTGAGCAGCACCACTATCACCCAGTGGTCCAAACCAGATTTCATAACGATCCCTGATGCTCCTCTCTCCTTTGTTTCTCAAATCCAGTTAAGCTCTGTAAATTCAGCCTCCTAAAGGTCTATGATCTGCCCGACAGTGAAAAAAGGGGCATAAATGCTGGAACAGGCAATAAAATGATTTTGATAGTCATTAAACCCATTATAGTCTACTTATTGGAATGAATATATTCTATTTTTGAAAGCAAGGAGTGATCCTCTATCATTTCTGAAGTATATACAGTGGTTATTGCCTATTGCAATAAAAATGCCAAGGAAGAAATAATTAAACGGAATACATATAAACCACTAACTACATTTATATAGACTGTCCACAAGGAAAAGGGTACAAAATGCATTCAAGAGCTTTGACATGACACATAACTAGAAAATCTAATTAAATAAATTCTAATCCAATCAATCTAATTCAATAAGCAGAGGACAGGCGAACAAAACTAAAACAATTTAAAAACAAGACCCTTATGTAATAGTATTACAAGTAAATTCAGGAATAACAATGTGACATTATTGAAATATCCGGATTATTGCCAGGATTTACTGCAATTAGCTCTCTCTACTTAATATGCATGTGCTTCAGATTATAAAACCAAGTTCATTTGTATGATGAACCAAAGGCCAACACATTGATCGGCTGAAATTTTCACACGTTTTCCACAATCTAATTGCCAACACAGTATAATCTAATGTGCAACATTCTATCTGCATTCTAGATAAATTTTAGTGTGAGCTACCTGTTTCTTGATTCCAAGGAGAAAATGGTAGAATTTTTTTTCCTGTTATATAAGCTATGTTCATAAAGTATAAAACTAAAGGATCATATTGTCATATTTATCGCTAAGGACAAAATATATTTCAGTACGAAAATGTACTTTCCGAAGTACATTATGTTGGTTTTTATACCAACACAGTCAATCTCTGAGAAAAAAGAGCAAAGCCAAAAGTTCAAGAAAAAAATATCAGTGCTGTATTTGATCACTGATCTTTCAAGTAAAATATGTTTTGGTTTGGGACTATGATGTGGGGCAAAATGTCTAGCAAAAATTGTTAAACCAATGCATCCCCCTTCAAGTTCCAACTCATCTGCTTTAAGATTTCAGATCTTTCCTTGATACCACTCTATTGTTTGTTTACGGTTCGGTCTTCATATGCCTCTATTTGCTTTTATCTCTGTAGTGAAATTTTAAGCTTCCTGAATGCAGGTGCTTGGTCTATATGGAGTTTGTATCTCCTATTACATGCCACGCAACATTGAGATTCACAAAAATGAAAGCCTGAAAACAAATGATTAAACCCCACATCACATACTGTGGCACACTAGATCTTAGACTCTGCATCGGTCACCGACCAGGGTGGCCGGCTGCCTCACAACAATTCTCCGGTGGCTATGCCTGTGTGACACCCCTTCTCTGGTTAAAGATCACTCCTGCAGCCACAAGAGCAGGCACACAAACCAAGCTTGTCTAATGAGAGTCCTTCCTCTAGACCTTCGAAAATGCTTCCGAGAAAGAGGAGTTCTTTTCCTTTATGAGTTCAGAGTCGTTTGGATGTGACCGAGCCTTGGAGCTGTCAGGGGCTGCAGCTCCAGCTTCATGGAGAAGTAGTGAGAGGCCAAATGAGCCAGACACCAACACAAGGCAGCCAACACAAAGCAGAAAGCAGAGAGGAGAAGCAGTGAGAGGCCAAATGAGCCAGACACCCCTAAAGCCAGCTTCGCCCCTGCTCTTCCCACAATTAGGTTATAAGAGCCAATAAATTCCGTTGACTTACTTTCGCTATTTCATCTAAGAATGCCATCACTAAAGCCAGCTTCTAACTAGTACAGACACAGACTTGGACTACTGTAAGGACTCTTGGAATTCATGGAGTCCAAAATCCTAATGTTGGGTATTAGGAAAATGGATTAGTTAGAGAGGTTAGGCACCTTGCCGAAAGTCTCACAATGAATTCCTAAGAAAGCAGGAAACTGTGGTAGATTCTGAAGGCTGGCTCACCCTCACTCATTCTAACTTCAACATTTCCCAGTCTTCCTGCAGCTAGGGTGCTGGCCTGTGGACTAAGTTCCCACCAAACCGAACAGGAATGAGAAATGAGCGATGAGAGGTGGCTACTGCATGCAGGGAGTTTGCATGCTCTGTGCTGGAGCCACGTAGTTCTGAGACAATTAAGGTGGACTCTGGCATACAGTATCCTACCTGCCTGATGCAGCAAAACCACTGTGTGTGTGTGTGTGTGTGTGTGTGTGTGTGTGTGTGTGTGTGTCTGTTTTGACTGTGTAGTATCCAAACTGGTTCTATGGTTCTCCCAAGATTTTGGGGGCCACCTAATAACTTTCAATAAATCTCTTTCTGCTTATACTAGCTAGAGTTCTGTTTGAGACTAAGAACCCTGCACTATATAGAATTATGGAACCTGGAAATGGGGTGCTGCAATCTAAAATGTGGGATTGAATTACCGGAGGAAGTGGGGCTTTGAGCAGCAAAGGCTCAGATACTGAAAGCAGAAAGCTGGTAACTCTTATGATGCAGTGATGTAAAATTTTGTCAAATGATTCCATGCTGTATGACAGAAAGTAGACTATGTGCTGTCAATGTTCCATTTGAAGAAACAATAGCAAAAAATCTGGCCTAGAATGAGGACATTTAACAGTACCCAGAATTCCTAAACTCCTTCCCAAATTCAATATCACTTAGACATTGTTTTTTAACTGCATCAGAAACTAAAAAGCAACGATTTAAACACATTGGGGATTTTATTTTTCTCAAACTTGAGGATTAATGGACACTATAAACAGAGTATCAGTCTATGCGGTTCATACATTCAAAATAGCAACCTCAAATCATCAATAAAAAAGTAAAATGATGAGCAATATACTAAGAAGAGACAGGAGTAGATCATATACTATAGTAATATTTCATTGAGATCACTTTGTATTTTGCTCATGTATATTGTTTTGTAGCTTAAAAGCTTAAAACATAACTTTCACATTTCTACCCCTCCTCCCCTTCCTCCTCCTCCTCCTCTCTCTCTCTCCCTCCCTCTCTCTCGCTCAGTGCCCTTTCCTTTGCCTCTCCTTTTCTCCCTGTGTCTTTCTTTTAGAACCCTATAACCCTATAAAGTATGTAGGCACACATTATTCATTACTGTTCTCAGAAAAGAGAAAAACCTGGAGCTTTAAAAGTTCTGTACCTTCTTTAACATTAAAAATCAAGTAGAAGACTTATTCATTAGAAGTGGAGCTTATCTAGGTTTTGTGAGGCCTAAAGCTAACACAATTTATAGTAATTTTTTTGTCATTGATGACTCGTAGTGGGTATCATGAGTTTTATGCTACTTTATTGATGTCATTATTTGTTATCAAAGCAAGAAAGTTAAATCTTTTTTCAATGTGTTCATATGATTATTTCGATTAATTGGTTTCTATTTCAAATTTATCTGCCTCAATGGATTACTGCTTTTGATGTAATCTGAATATTTGTTACAATTTTTTCTTGAGAGAAGAATATCTATTGATCTCATATAGCAATATATTAAAAATAATTTCACTTTGGGGTGTTATTATAATTACATATGTTTCACTGCCAATTATATTTCTGAGAGGGGAGATCCTCCAGTTTTGACTAGGCAACAATGCGAATGGAATTCTGCTTACATGACTAATGAATTTTACACACGTAATGGATTCTACATGCCTAATGATTGGAAGAATTTTCCACATATGGACTGGGTTCTGACTACACACCTTTGAAACCAATATCCCCGCCCCTGCCCCCCGCCGCCACTACCCATATATTTCTGGTGCTGGGAGCTAAAGATCACTCACACAGCAACTAAATTTCTGGCCCCACCTTCAGTATCATGAAATTAGGTGAGCTGGTGTGGTTGGGTAGGAATATTCCTGTGGAAGCACAGCCTACACCAAGAAGATTGGCAATAATACACACAGAACAGCCTGAGAGGCCATAAATACACTTGGAAAAGTTTGACAGAAGGGTACTGAAGGTGGAAAAAGACAGTCATCTTGTCGATAAAACTAGATGTTTGACTATTGTACAGAGGGGAACTTACGTGCTTTCTCCCTGAAATCTGAACAGGTAACGAAATCACACAGGAGAAAAGATTTCGTAAAACGGAGAAGTTAGAGACCCCTTTGCTCCTTGAACTCGTGCTGCTACATCTTCAATTCCTACAGATTGGGTAGAAAAACAGGACCACTTATTTCAATACAAAATCTGTCCATTACTTTTAATACAACGCTGTTTTTAAAAATGACCTTAAGGAATGGAGAATATTAGAAATTCCCATAAAATGAGAAATACATCTTATTAACTTACTATTTAAATTACATCGCTAACAAGATCACAACAGGCCTTTTAAGCTTCTGAACACATCCTGTGAATGTAGAGATCTTTATCTGTTTCACCAATGGCATCGTCACTACTTGGCGAAATGTCAGAAAAGTTGGGCTAATTACAGCTTAGTACATACAGTTCACCTTCTGACCTTATAAATGCAGTTATGTGCCATTTTACACATGTCTATTCCCATTAAGTATAATATCTCTCTGAACTAAATAACATCTAAAACACTACTCGGGATGAATAAATTATGAGAATAAAGTGGGTGGTAATAAGAATTGATTCTAAGCAAGAAGATGCATATCAGTGGATAAATAATATATATGCCTGCATTATTTGGTAAATGTAATAGATGTGCAGCTTTTAGCAAAAATTTTCAAGAGAAGCAAAAATCTTAGTTACTATCTTTATATCACTGAACGCATTCTGAGAGTTTTTTGATCTACTTTATTTAACCACATTGTGCAATAAATACAAAGAAAATTCTAAGCTGTCAAAACAAAGATTATAAAAGTATTATAGCTTTATCATATTTTTATCTCTAGCATCTATTTAATCAAACATTTTGTTTCTGGGAGCACAAAACTGTTGAAGGACCAAGGATTTGAAAACGTGGGAGACCTAGATTTAATTTCTAGTTCAGCTGTGTCTTTTCGGGAAAGTTATTCAGCCTTTCTGTCTCCCTCTCCTCTTCTGTAAAATTAATGTAAAAGCTACTTTGGAAGGGAGCTGTAGAGATCGCCCACCTATAAGGAGCCAATCGCACACCCAGGCAGCAGTAATGCAGCAGCTGGCGCTCAATTAATTTTCCTCTTCCTTTCCCAAGTGGCTGTTCAGAAACCGTGTGCATTTTGAACTGAACTCCTAGCTGCAAACTATTCAATGTGAAAAACATAGCTGATTCATATTCCACAATCTGAAATGAATCTTTAATAGCCCCTAGTATCTAAATGATTTGAAACGATATTATTTCAATGTGTTCAATAAAGTTCTCTTAGAATTTCTTACATTTTATGAGCCAGTTAGCTTCTTTAAATGCATATACAAGTGCTGGTTTAAAACCAAGAAGCCAGTCAAACAAAAATATAACTGAACCTCTTAATTCAGGCATAATGTAACTAAACAGCCTACAGTACCATAAAGTCAGCAAAGTAAACAATGGAAAGAGATAGTTGGCCTTGTTGTCTCGGTTAAACATGTCAAAGTACTGCATCTAAAAATATTTGAAAAATCTGCTTAATTTCCATCTGTTATATTTCTCAGCGGATAACTAAAAGTTCATGTGAAAGTTCATGGTAAGTTCAAATATGTCATATCAGGTCATTTACAGGGTAAAAGTTCGCTGGGAGTTTATTATTATTTTTTAAAGACTGAAGTGGAAAAAGAATAAATATATTAATTGAAGTTATTTTATATTGCATTATGACCACTGCATTTTTTAAGCATCATAAATACAAATTATAAATTTTAAAAGACCATATGTAATGTGTTGTGGCAGCCATGACAGTTATAATGAAGATGCCTAAGATAGTAACCTTGGGACTGTTCTTAGAGAAGGAGCAGTAGATCAATTTTGGTCATTCTAGATATTACTTAAAGACCCACAGTTGTCACATTTTACATTTGTATGGAATACTTTATTTAAACTACATATCTAAAAACAGTAACACAGAGACACAGAAAATAAAGAGGAACAACAGAAACAGTAAATCAATATGGGCATACTTCATTTTATTGTGCTTCACTTTACTGTGTGTCACAAACATTGAGTTTTTTGCAAACTGAAGATCTGTGGCACCCTGTGCCAATTAAGCCTATTAGCATCATTTTTCCAACAGCATTTGCTCACTTCCTGTATCTGTGTCACACTTTGGTAATTCTTACAATATTTCAAAGTCTTTCGTTATTATATTTGTCATGGCGATCTATGATCAGTGATCTTTAAGTTACTACTGTAATTATCTTGGGGAGCCATGAACCGTGCCCATAACAGAGAGTGAACTTAATCAACAAACGTGTGTGTTCTGACTGCTCCACTGACCAGCCATTTCTTGTTTCTCTCTCCCCTTCCTGGGGCCTCCCATTCTCTGAGACACAACAATATTGAAATTAGGCGAAATAATAACCTTACGATGGCCTCTAAGTGTTCAAGTGAAGAGAAGAGTCACATGTATCTCATTTTAAATCAAAAGCTAGACATGATTAAGTTTAGTGAGGAAGACATGTCAAAAGCCAACTAAGGCTAAAAGCTGGGTCCCTTGTGCCAAAGAGTTAGCCAAAGTGTTAATGCAGAGGAAAAGTTCTTGAAGGAAATTAAAAGTGCTACTCCAGCGAACACGCAAATAATAAGAAAGTGAAAACCTTATTGCTGATGTGGAGAAAGTTTTAGTGGTCTGAATAGAAGATCAAACCAGCCACAGTGTTTGCTTAAGCTAAAGTCTAATCCAGAGCAAGGCCCTAACTCTCTTCAATTCTATGAAGGCTGAGAGAGGTGAGGAAGCTGCAAAAGAAAAGCCTGAAGCTAGCAGAGGGTGATTCATAAGGAATAAGGAAAGAAGCCATCCCCATGACATGAAAGTAAGTACAAGGTGAAGCAGCAAGTGCTTACATAGAAGCTGCAAGTTATCCAAAAGGTCTAGCTAAGATAATTAATGAAGGTGATTACACCAAACAACAGAATTCAATGTAGCCAAACAATCGTCTATTGGAAAATGCCATCCAGGACTTTCGTAGCTGGAGAGGAGAAGTCAATGCCTGGCTTCAAAGCTTCAAAGGACAGGCTGACTCTCTTGTTAGGGGCTAAGGCAGCTGGTGACTTTAAGTTGAGGCCAATGCTCATTTACCATTCTGAAAATCCTAGGCCCTTAAGAATTAGGCTAAATCTACTCTGCCTGTGCTCTATAAATGGAACAACAAAGCCTCAATGACAGCACATCTGTTTACAACATTGCTTACTGAATATTTTAAGCCCAGTGATGAGACCTACTGCTCAGAAAAAAAAGATTTCTTTCAAACTGCTATTGCTCATGGACAATGCACCTGGTCACTCAAGAGTTCTGATGGAGATGGAGATTCATGTTGTTTTCATCCCTGCTAACACAACATCCATGCTGCAGCCCATGCACCAGAAGTAATTTTGACTTTCAAGTCTTATTATTTAAGAAATACATTTTGTAAGGTGATAGCTGCCTCTGATAGTGATTTCTCCAATGGATCTGAGCAAAATAAGTTAAAATCCTTCTGGATAGGATTCACCATTCTTGATGTCATTAACAACTTTTATGGTTCATGGGAAAAGGCCAAAATATCAACACTAATAGGAGTTTGGAAAAAGTTGATTCCAATCCTCACAGATGACTTTGAGAGGTTCAAGACGTCAATTGATGAAGTAACTGCAGATGTGGTAGAAAAGCACGAGAACTTGAATTAGCTGAGCCTACTAGCCTGGCTCCATATGACAGCCTAGGAGGAGGAAAAGGAATAGTTAGAAAGAAGGGTGAGCAGCACCTACCTGGCTCTAGGTATGGTTCAGAGAAAAAGTGGGAGACAAGACTGGAAAGAGCCACTGTCTAGTTTGAGAGGGGTCTGGAATGTCATTTATATATAGATTCCCAATATACACTAGAGGCAAAAATGTATATATTGTAAGCTTCTTATTGATAAGCTGGCTCATACTGTAGGAGCTTCTTAGAGTCAGGATCTAGAGATTTCTAATGACAAAGCCCTAGATGGAACAGAGTAGTAAGAAAGGTAATTTACTAGCATGTCCTGAAATTTCAAAGTTCTAGTATAGTGTATTTAGTCCCTTAAAGAGAGAGACCGTATTTCAGTTTTAGATACTGCATTAGTTTCCTAGGGCTGCCATACAAAGTTTCAAAAAGTAGATGGCTTAAAGCGACTATTATCTCAGCTCTGGAGACTAGAACTTTGAACTTAAGGTGTCGACGAGCAGGGAGGGCCATGCTCTCTAATGTCTCTAGGGGAGAATCTTTCCTTGTCCTTTCCTAGCTTCTGGTGGTTTTCCAGCAATCTTTGGTGTTCCTTGGGTTATAGATACATCACTCCAATTCCATCTTCACAGGGTCTTCACATTGTTTCTCTCTGTATGTGTCTTTCGCTAGGTTCAAATTTCTACTTGTTATAAGAACAAAAGTCCTATTGGATCACCCTAAGGATCTCGTTTTTGACTTAATTACTGCTGTAAAGACCTTATTTCAAATAAGGTCACCCGAAGGTACTGGGGGTTAGAATTGCAACATATCTTTGGGGGACACAATTCAACCCAAAATAGGTACAAGCTCAGCCTAATAATAAACTAGAGACCATAATAACAGGAGTATAAACATATCGTATATTATTTTAGAGAAGTGTAATTTTTAAGATGCCAAAAAGACTTCTCCTAAAACTTAGCTATGGATCCTAATAAGATAATGACGACTAGGATATAAAGGTTGTATTTCACAATACGAATAAAAAACTATATATGATACAAATTTAAAAAATACAAAATTTAAAATGGCAAAATAAATACAATTTAACAAACAGAAAATAAATTTCTGAAAAGTAGATGTAATATGCCATGCTTAAATACACACACACACACACACACACACACACAATATAGCTTCCTACCGGTCTGGCGCCAAAGGCCAATCTGTGAATATGCCCAAGTACTCTGAGCACCACATTCAATGAGATGACCAGCAAAGCTGCAAAGCAAACAACAATAAA
>NW_011888834.1:7487068-7497933 GCF_000151845.1 Pteropus vampyrus | reverse complement strand
AGACATACAAAAGCAGAAAGAATCATCACCAGCAGAACTGCATTATAAAACTAAAAGTTACATGAAGTCCCTCATACAGAAGGAAAATGGTACTAGATGGAAACGCTGATCCACGCAGGGGAATAAAGAGCACCAGAATGTTGACTACAGTATAAGGGTAAATATATGACACTTTTTCTTAGCATTTAAAGCACTTTAAAAGATAATTTATTATTATAATACCAATAAAATGTAATTAGCAATAAACTACAACATAATACTAAATAATAACAATGTATTGTTGGGTTTTTAACACATGTAGAAATAAAATGTATGAAAATAAAAGATAGGAGGAAAGAAATAGAAGTATATGATTGAGGCACTGAGACCCCAGCACATCTCTTATGCTCTGCATCCATGCCTCTTTTGGACATTAAAGGTGGACTGATGCAAAATATATACGTATGACTGTAAAGTTCTTATATTCTATATAAAATAGTACAGTATCCTTGAAGGTAAAGTGCTATGTCAAAGAAGTATACAACAAACACTAAAGCCACCACTAAAATAACAAAACAAAGTGTTACAGCTAATAAGCCAACAAGTGAGATAACATGGACTTATTAAGAAATACATACACACGTTACTCTCAAACAAGGCAGAAAAAGAGAAAATGGGGAACAAACAATTAGATAAAACAAACAGTAAACAAATAAGATGACAGATTTAAACCTAACTGTATCAACGGTCACATTAAAATTAAAGATCTAAATACCCTAACTAAAAGGCACAGATTGTCAGAGTATCCAAAAAAAGCAAAACTCAAAAGAGAGTGGGCATAGCTACGTTAGTATCAGGGTAGATTTCAGAGCAAAGCCTACTATCAGGAAAAGAAAAGGTCATTTCACAACGATAAAGGGTCATTTCATCAGAAGACATAACAAATATCAATGTGAATAACAGGCACCGACCAGAGCACTAACTGCAAAGGAGGGGAGGGAGCGCCCCCTATGTGCATTCAGCATGTTCAGAGTGGAAGGAGCAGGGAAGAAGAGCAGAGTATACTTTGTAAAAGTTCCCTGCCCCCAAGATCTCATTGGAGCAGAGAGAAGAAATGTAGTATTGAGGATCCCTAATTTAAGCAAACATAAAAGCTGAAATTTCATTCAGACACAGGTCAGAATATAAAACAACTCTGTAAATTGGTTATTTCATCACTTGTGTCCAACATTTACACACACACGCGCGCACGCACGCACACACACACACACACACACACACACACACACACACAATGTTCATTAATGTGGTTTTGTTTTGTTTAAAGCGAATCACCTGTCAGCCTCTGTGGTTATGAAAACATATATAATATTTGAGTTCTGAAATAAAAATCCTCACCTTGTCTTTTTTTATGTAAACTAATTTCTAAAATGTCAGACTAAGCCTAAATATTTTTCCAGTTATAAATCACCAAAAAAATAGATCAGCAAAGGAAAAAAAACTGTTCATTATTATGTCACGAATGAATAGAAATGTATTAGTGCTACCCTGTGGTAAACCTCGCACTTTATAAAATTTTATACAAAGGGCTACATTTATTGCTTTAAGCTGTCTTCATTAAAAAAAAAAAATTCATAGTTTTTACCTTGCAAATATTCTTCTGAATCCCTTATTGTATCAGGACCTCTCTGAAAGCAAGTTTGACATCTTGTATTCGGGAGCCCCAGTAACAGCACATGGCAGGTGCTCATAAATGTTTACTCTAGTGAGCCGATTGTGCTAATGATTCTCTAATACTTAAAACCAGAAGAACTTATCTTAAAGAAATAATCAAGATAAGACACAAAGATTTAGCTATAAGGATATCCACTGTAGCTTATTTAAAATAGTAAAAAAATTGGACCCAACATATATGTCCAATTATAAGTTGGTTAGATCATTTGTACCATGTACTAGAAACACTGCCATAAAAAATGATGTTTTGAAAAACATCAAATGATATTTATTGTTCAAAGTGCATTATTTTAAAAATCAGATTATTAGGTGATAATCGTAGTATAATCTCACTGAGATACATATGCTGTAATTTTCATGTTTATAGTCAATATTGTTGTGATATCACAGGAAAACAGGAGGGACCTCTTGCAGCCCCACTGTCTGGATTTGGTTCAGATGCTGAGATTGACGATGCCACACACATACTAAGAGCATAAGAAAGGTTTACTTATTTGTCAATGAGGTTTCCTGGGGAGAGCAAGGAAGTCTCCCAAGCAGGTCTAAAATTGGCTTGAAGAGCAGGGAAGAAGACTGGCTTGAATTTTCCTGCAATTAAGAGGTAGGCTGGGACGTGGGTTCCTACGTGTGAGCCAGAGCTGGTGTGGTTTGAACTTCTCACTGGAGCCAAGGGAGGGAGCAAAGGTCTTTCTTATCAGCATGCCCAAATGTAGGGAAGAGGAAGAGAGAGAGTGGTGGGGCTTGAGAGCTGTCAGCAATCAAACGTCAAAAACGGAGCCAGGCTTTCATTACACACATATAATAATAGTTTATATATGAAGCATATGTGTGTACATTCATGTATAGATGGCTGAAAGGATATACACCAAAATGTTCACTGTAGTTATATGTAGTGGGATTATTATTGTATTTTACTTTTTTTTTTTTTGATTAACTGTATTTTTTAAAATGACCTTGCATTACTAGAGGACATAGCAGTGACCAACCAACAACAGGGAGTCCCAGTCCTTGTGCAGCTTTTCGCTTGGAAGGACCAGAGAGACACAGTGTTGAGTGAACAGTGGTTACAGCATGGGTCTAGCGCTCAGTGGCCTTGGGAGCCCAGATCCCTCTATGTTTTAGGGTTTCCACACATGGTCATGTAAACTATGTGGCCAACACATGGGGCCACCCTACATGGGTTCACATGAGGATTAAATGAGCTGCCACATAGTGTTAAACACAGAAAACCATTCCAAACATTTTTAAACTAGTTAATTCATAATAATTTGCAGATGTCATTCAACATAAAAAGTGAATAATGCCAACTTTGCCCCTAAGGAAACATTTCTGCGGCCTTGTTATATTTTAAACATGCCACAAATAAAAATTTAGATTTCTACAAATAACAAAGTACAAGTGACAAGTTATTTTCCTTTAAAATAAATCTTCTTGTCCATGTTATTTTATTGTGTAAATAATTTCTTATTATAAAATACTTGCTCATCAGAGAATATTTGAAAAGTAAAAAAAAGAGAGATAGAGAAGAAATTACTCATCAAGCCACTATGAACCACAGTAGCTGTTATAAATCCTATCCTGATCTGTCCCCATTTATAGAATTTTAATGTCTATATTTTCACCATTTTAAATCAGAATAACTGGTATACTTTTATAATCATGCATTTATTTTCCTGAAATTAAATAATGTGTCTTTCCTGTTTTATAATTATTATAAACATAATTAATGATAGTGTACTACCATTTCCTTATTATTAGATTTTTAAGGTGTTTATGAGTTTTAATATTTTAATTAGTTTCAAGTATACAGTACATTGGTTAGACATCTATATAGTTCATAGAACGATCCCCTCAATTGCTCCCTCCCTCCCCTGGCCCTCCACCTAGTCAACATATTAATGCTAACTGCATTCCCTCTGCTGTGTTCCTCATCCTGTGACCATCCATCAGCTACTAATTTGTACTTCTTTAACCCTTCGCCCCATTCTCCCACCTCCCCCAACCCCCTTCCCCTCTGTCCATCACCAAATCGCCCACTATATTTGTGAGTCTTTTTCTGATGAGTTTGTTCTTTTTATTCCTTAGATTCCACATATAAGTGAAAACATATAGTGTTTATCTTTCTCTGTCTGACTTAAATACCTTCTAGGTCCATCAAAACAATATCTTTTTCCATCCCCTTCCTTTTAATCTAAGTGTGTCTTTTAATCTGAAGTGAGTCTCTTGTACGCAGGCAACATCCATTCATCCACTCTATCTTTTGGTTGGAGCACTTAATTCTTTTCCATTTGAGGTACTTATCAATAGGAATGTAGTTGTTACCATTCTTTATTCTTTCTTCTTAAAGAAGTCCCTCCAACATTTCCTGGAGTACTGGCTTGGTGGTAATAAATTCCTTTAGCTTAATTTTGTCTGAGTAGCTCTTTATCTGTCCTTCAAACTCTAAATGATAGCTTTGCTGAATAAAGTATCCTTGGTTGTAAATTGTGGGTCTTAATCACATCAAATATTTTGTGCCAAGCTTGCCCTTCTGTCCTGCATAGTTTCTTTTGAGAAATCAGGTGTCAGTCTTATGGGTATTCCCTTGTAGGTAACTATCTGCTTTTCTCTTGCTGCTTTTAATATTCTTTCTTTGTATTTAACCTTTGGCATTTAAATTATGATGCATCTTGGTGTAGGTGTATTTAGATCCCTGGTTTTGGGGATTCTCTGAGCTTCCTTGGGTTTTATGTTCATTTCCTTCACCAGATTAGGGAAGTTTTCCATCATTATTTCTTCAAACAGCTATTCAACATCTTGTTTTCCCTTAGGTATGCCAATCAGATGGATATTTTGACCCTTAATAGTGTCCCATATGCTCCTTAAATTATTTTTATAATTTTATAAGTCTTGGCATCTTTTTTCTTGTCACTCTGGTTGAGTGTCCTTGGCTTTCCCATCCTCTAGATAGGTCATTTGATCCTTTTCTTTATTTACTTTGTTTATTCCTTTGTTTATTCCATTTAATATACTTCTCATCTCAGATAATGTGATCTTCATTTCAGACTGGTTCCCTTTTATAATTTCGATTTCCATTTTTGTGTTTTTTATCTCTTTGTTGAAGTTCTCACTGAATTTATCTACACTTCCCAAAAGTTCATTGAGCATCTTTATAACCAGTGTTTTGAACTCTGCATCTGTTAGATTACTTGAGTCCATTATATCTGGATCTTTGTTCTGTTCTCCCATATGGTTTCTGCTTCTTTGTCTTCCCATTTTGGCTGCCTTTCCGTGTCTATTTCTATGTACTAAGCAAAGTTCCTAAGTCTCCCAGTCTTATTAGTGTAGATTTGTGAAGTAGGTGTCCAGTGGCACAGTCCTGAGAGGGATTCAGCTGCAGGCCAAATTTAGCCAAAGCCTCTGCCCTGCGTCCTCGCTCTGTCCTGACTTCTGCCATTGCAGGGTGATTTCTTGGATTTCTCCCTAGTTGTATGGCTTGTTCATCTAGATCCCAGGCGATGTTTCCTTGTTGCTGCTCCTTGTTTCCATCACAACTTTGGTTTAGTCGCCAGAGGGATGAACAGAGCCTCTATCATCTATGCCATTTTTTTTCCTCCTATGGGTTTTTTCCTTGTTATTATTATTTTTTAAAATATAATCCTGGTGCTGTGTCCAAAAGCCTAGAACTCGCTTTTCTTTGACCTTGTACATTCCCTCCATTATCAGATCTTGCCAGGTCTACCTCCTAAACAATTATTTTATCAGTACACTGTTCTCAGTTCCTTCCCTCACTCAAGCCACTACCTCTCGACTCACTTCTGGCAATAGCCTACTATTCCTGTCTGATGCTCCTAAATCACTATGTAGCTGGAATGATCACTTTAGAACTTATGTCATTCGTTGTCATTTCTTTGCTTTTACTTTTCTTTACTGGTTCTTGATTTGTGGTCAAGATAAAGTATAAAATCCTAATGATGACATTCAGAGTCCTCTGCCTTCTAGCTCCTGCCTACTTCTCCAGGGCTCGCCTCTCACCATCTTTCCAGCTTTTTCTCTCCATCTCACCATCCGGGCTTCTCAGTTCCTGCATCCCTCCACCATGTGCCTTCAGGCCCTGGAATGTGCAGTGCAGTTTCTTCTACTTGGAACCTTTGTTTTTTCCCAGAACAAATTATATCCACCCTGAAGATCTCAACTTAAAAGTCAAATGGAGGAAAGGGTAGGCAGTATTGCTTTTCGAATGTCTGATTTTTTCTTGTCTTATGTTGGGTACATTTCTCTTTTTTTTGAGTAAGGTGGTGCTAGCTGGAAAGATAAGGAATGAAGGACTTTTTGGTATATGTCTCAAGTTTGATAAAACAAATGATTACACACTAAGGAAATGTGAACTATTACAAAAAAAGTTTATTGTATTATCTGCTTAGGGAATACAGGTATTTCTATTTTAAATACAGCATTTTTGTTACAGGGTTTGGAACTCAGAGTTTTAATTCACCTTATGATCCCTGAAATCACAGTGACCAAACTTCCTCTGGAGGACTTTCTTTTCTTCTTCAAAACAGGTTTGAGACCCTAGCTATAAATTCTCTAGGCTTTCTGAACACTCTCTTTCATACTGTTCACCATATTTCTAGTAACAATTAACATGCTTGTTGGAGCCTCACAGACACTGTATTAAGTGTTTCACCTGGTTTCTTTATTTAATCTTCATAACCACCCATGTAGATATGAAGATAAGGAAGCAGAGGCCTGGAGGTTATATAACTTCCCTAAGTCACAAATATAGTAAGAGATAATGATAATACTGGAAGCAGCCTGAGTATACATAGTACACAATTTCCTCAAAATATTAGCAAAAACAAAATTACAAAGAACAGTACTTCTTGAGTGGGAGGAAAAAAAAGAGAGGAAAAGGGAAATCAATTTCAGTAAGAGCTAGGCCCTAAAGAGATAAAACTGGTTGGAAAAGGGAGAGAAGGAAGAGTCTGCTTGAGGAACAGCTGCAGCCAGATTTGAGGATCAATATGAAATGATCTGGCTTTAGAAGCAGCCTCTCCTGGGAGAGTGAGGACTTAAAACTAGAGAACAAAACCTCATAAGAGCAGTTATATACTGGGTTGTGTCAGAACGGGTGAACGGGGGAGATCCAAAAAGCCCAAAATATGAATCATCCCTTCTATCTACATAACACAATATCACTGTTCTCTCTCCATATGTAGAGAAAGAGGCTCCACTACTCTCAAGAAGCCAGATTTGACTTGAGAATATTTCACAACAAAGAACTTCAAACACCTAAGGGATTAAATGGAGGCACACCAAGAGCAGGGAATTTGGCCAGGAAAGGGTTAATACATCAAAGTTTAAGAAAAATTACGATTACAAAATTGACAAAATCAAAATAGTCCCCTAATATAGAAGGGTCCTCAAACTCTAAAGACTTTTCTAATTACCTTAAGATTCTATAGGATTCCGAGGTATTGAATATAAAGCCTGGGGGTATTGAATAGAGATGAAGAAATTATTATACCAACCACATATGTCAGTTTATAAACCAGTTTCACATGGTCATCTCTGAATAACTCAGCTAACAACAACAACAATAAATATTCTACCACTTTTTAATGGAATATTGTTGTTCTACAAAATCAAGTTTGAAATTCACTGTATGACTTTTGGTACACCGGGCATATTAAACCTCAATTACAAAAGCAATTTATTTATTTCGGCTTGCTTTTAACGTTTACAAACTTGAAAACACATTTTATAATGGCCAAAGCAAATCAACTGTGTGTTAGTAAGTGAAACAAAGATAAGCTGAAGGTAATGCATGTGTTCTCCCCTGAAACTTACAGCACGAATGAGAGGTCCTGGCACCATAGCTCTGATGACACAGTATTCCATCAGCACCAAGATGCGGGGCCTTGCTTATTGGTCTTACTCTTTGGGAAATAAAACATCACTGTTATTGTTTTTAACCCAGGTCAGATTAAAGCTTTTGATTAAAACAAACAAAACTGCTTAGGCATCATTTTGTCCAATGACTCATATATGCTTCAAATAGTTCAAGGCATAAAATGATGTGAGTAAAAACACTCTCCTGAATATTTACATTACTTTTTTTTTTTAAGTGGCATTTCCTGTAGCACTGTTTATCAGGTGATCTGTCAGCATTACCCTCATTCTACAATGCTGGTTCACCTGGGCATACAATTCTAGAATGACAGTCATTTTACTTCATGGACACTATTGCACAATCTTTGGGTATCTAATTTTACTGTTCGGAGGTGTGCTATCAATCTAATCGTTGATGTTTGTGTGTTGTCTTTCCTCTTTGGATGCTCTTACAATCATAGTTTTTGGTTTTAGACAGTTGCACTATGTTTTACCTGTTATGGCTTTCTTTTTGTTTAATCTGTTTGGGACTGACTCTCTTCTTTGACCCTGGTGATAAATATGTTTCATCAACCCTGAACAAGGCTCACCAAAGCACTGGAGAGAACATGGTTATAGGGTGGTCTCACAACTCCCCCCTTACCCCCACTACAAAAAAGAACTCAGGCTAGAGGTATGGAAAACAGGGCAAAGCTCCTGAAAATTGTGTCAACCACCACAGCACTAGCTGAAGCTGCTTAGATATGGTCATTCATAAAAAGAACATGTAATCGCTTTACAGAAGCTCTGAAGTTGCTGAGCACACTTTGTTCACCACCAAAGGTTAAAGCTGGGACTGCTCTGTCCTCAAGTCACCAATAGGCATTCGGTGTTTTATATGTATTATAAAACATACCTACAAGATATAACATAACATACACATACATATAACAACTGTTATATATTATAGGAAGTATATTTTACATCGTGTTCAGTTATTATTACAACAGGAATAGGCAGGTTTTGGCTATTAAAGGTCAAGCTCTGATATTCCCAGGCGAGGACCTGCTTCAAGGTATTATTGTTTCCATATTTGTTTTCTATAAACAGATTAAACAAATTAAAATCTCTCTGGGAGTATTTTCCTTTTATAAAGGAAAAACAGACCTATGGTTTAATTCTCTTGAGTAAGATTTTGCATATTTGTCATCACATTGGGACTCTTAAAGCAGAAGTCTGCCACATGTTAATAGTAACATCATATTTTAAATAAATCAATGGACAGTTATGGCAGCAAATTTACTGTCAGTTACTTTTTCGGTAGTGTAAATATAAGAACCTCTTTTTTAGAAGAAGGATACAGATGAACTACAAATACACAATTTATACAGAAATAGGCAGCTCTGCAAGGTTATCTCCTCGGCAGTTTTCACAAATCATAAATCTAAACCTGCACAGACAGGACATTCAGCAGTCCTATGTGCCAGGGGCCAAAGGCTTGAGTAAGATAAAGCTAATTAGCAGATCTGTTCTGTTTACACTCAGACAAATGAGTCAATTGGTTTTTGTGGGTTCCTGACAGCTAGTGCAAGTAACCAAGAACCTTCAAAAATTGTTTGCATTTCGCAAATAGGATTTTACACCCTTTGCATTTCACAGAGAACCAAGCTCAGACGGTCCTAACGGCACCAATGAAAAGCTGGATGCTTGCCTGAAACATCTAACTTGTCCAATTAAAGTGTTAATAAAACACTTATTAATTTTATTTCCCCTCCTCTTGTGACAAAATGTATCACCTGCAGCAAAATCCACAACTGGAACCAAGATAATGTTAAGATTAGAAAGGCAGATAATGACTTGTGCTAAATAAGTTTAAGTTTTGTAAGAAGAACAATTTCAGTTTAGTCTTCTACGTCCAAAGAAGGTCCAAGGTCATTTTAAACACTGTCATTGATGAATCACCAAATCTTTGATACCATACACGTAAGTTGCTTATAAACATAGACAACTAGTCTAGGCAGCTGAATTTTCTAGACTAAAGTGAGGCATATTAGAGAGGGATCTCTAGAGCTCAATCTGAAGAGTTATACCAAATTCAATAATTAGGTCAAATTAAACGATCATATCGTTTATCACATGATGGCTTCTTACTTAGGCATGTATCACATAAAAATCAATAACCTCTCCCATGAAGTCATCTCCGGTGACCACTGCTATTATTAAATCAACGCCAGCGTTCCCGGCCATCTTGCCAAGGGCAGCAGCACACATGAGAAGGCTGGTTCCCCTCGCATGCTGAGGGCACACCTGCCAGAAGAGAAACACCATGGCAATCAATCACTCTGGTGCAAGTTCAATCACCAGTTTTCACTCAATGAACTGCTTTCTCTTTAGAGGCAAACGGACCAACTACAATGGCATTCCTATACAACATTTAAATGGCTGCAGCCACTTTTGGTGTTTATGCTCATCAAATGCATGGCTGGTAACTGATATGAACAAAGATGTAACAGCTGGGACCTAATAAAAATGTCTGTATGCTATTAAAAATGATTAGTTTTAATTTTTAAAAATATATGGATTTTCTAAATAATCTTTTGGAGAGGGCTGATCCAATCAATCACGTTTTAGAAACTCTAACCTTTAATGTGATCTTGGGCAGCGATTTGCTGAGACAGGCCATGTGGAATTCTATAGAGTGGCTAAAGCCAGAGATTCAAAATTCTAGAATTCTAAAGTAGACAGGATTTTAGTGATCACCTAACCTAGTAGTTCTTATCTTTTTAAGCTTCATTATTCTTTAGGGAATCTGATGAAAGCTATGGATTCTCAACTTAGGGGGAAAAACATTTTTCTGCTTATAATTCCAGGGGCATCTCAGACTTCCTGAAGCCCATCCTTAGACACCAGATTAAGAAACCTGGGTCAAATCCAACCGCCTCATTTACAGATGAAGAAATAAGGTACAGGGAGGCTAAGTGGCTTGTTCAGGGTCACGTGGCTGGTCAGTGACAGAGACAGGAGGGAAACTACTCTTCCCACTCCTTTTCTGCTGCCATTTGTGGTGTTAGACTCTGTATGGACTTGTGTGGGTGGTTAATGGCCATCAGATAATATCTGAAAAGGGCTTTGAATGCCCTGCTGAACTCTATTAACTGACCAGAGAATGACTATTAAGTATATGCGATTAGAATTTATACTCACTAGTCTTCTTTGTAACCAAGTACAACATTTGTTCTGTTTTCACTCTCCTCCACCTATTCAGGTACGCCTGAACCCACCTCGTCCTCCTTTCCTCCACC
>NW_011888834.1:7478270-7486318 GCF_000151845.1 Pteropus vampyrus | reverse complement strand
GTGAAGCCAGAGTCTTGGATTTGTTTCAAGTATGGTTGGCAGCTTTTATGGGTCCCAGAGCCACAAGTTTCACTCTGATTCCGGGGAGCCATCATAATAAGATTTGCCCTGAGCCATAAAAGACCCAGGCTCAGAGAGCCAACCAACAGCGCAATTCTAACTCTCTGACTGGAAATCAACCCAAATATGCTGATGGTTAACAGTGGCTATATTTTTAAAGATTCTTTCATCTAATGCCAATTATTTAATTTTCGATCTTTATCTAATTTAATTGTTTACTTTTAGATAATAAAAGGTAATTATTTAAATTATCCTCTTAAAATTTGATATGCCACTAATATGGGAAATTAAGATGACTTAATGACAAATATCTTTCAGGTCACCTTTTTTCGTGAATGTCCTTTATATATAGAGCCACAGCAGTCTGTACAAAATCAGGAACATAAGCCAAGTCCTAAAATATAAACATGAATGTGCTATTCATTTTAAAGTGTATTTAGTCAACTCAAAGGTAACAGACTAATCAATCTTTAATTACTTGCAAGGCTACATTAAATATTAAATCATTGTAATATTTATGTTGTCTGAAAAGAACTAATCCTATGTGAATCTGAGAATTTAATCAATCAATGGAAAGGTCTAACAGTATGTTAAAAAAAAAAACTGAACTTGCATTATAACCAAGTAGGTGAAATAAGGATAATAACTAAACAACTTAATCACTTCTCTTTTATGATCCATAGCAGTTTTATTAAAATCTAAAGTTTTATCAAAATCTAAAATTTCCAACACTGTATATTAAAATCCAAAGTTTTATTAAAATCTAAAATTTCCAACACTGTATATGTCCTGAGAATTCATCACTAAAATCCAACACTAATTCTTAGGAGAAGCCAATTATTTCACATTTAGTTGATAGATCAAAGAAAGAGATGCAGTAAACCAAAAGGGTAGCTTGGAGTAAGAGTGACTATGGATGATGTAGCTGAGGAACTAGAAGTTCCTCAAGTTCTTCAGCACAAAGTATAAATTTATCTTTTAAAATTTAAATTTAACAATAATTTAAACATAATTTTAAAAATGTGAGTAAAACCATATATCTTTTGGATTATCCAAATTCAGAAGTTGTGCATACATACATATGCACTTTGGGGGTATGCCCCTGGAAACCCTTTCTATCTTAATGAGTTTTTGGTCACTGTACTTTACATTCAAGCACTGCCACATTGGGGCGATGACCCATTCCATCATGCTGACTAAAGGAAAAATAAATTATTATAGGATAATGCAAAAGACGAGAAAACAGAAAAATATCCGTAGCAGTGGCAGCAGATTTCTCTATTCCTAGTGTTCTCCAGAAATTACTTCCTTCAATGGCAATAATATCTTTGGAAAAGAAATATGTCCAATCCATCAAGTCTAAATCACATTTGCTGTTTCAAGCTCTTAATCAATTCAGGCAAAACCCAGTCCTGCCCCTCGCATTTTGGGTATGATGGAAACATGTGAGGTCAAAGGGATAACCTGCTCTAATCGAGGCCCTAGCGTTCCTACTTCCATCATTCTAACATAAGTGGTTGTCTTTAAGTTAGTTTCTTAGTAAAAACCTCAAAGGCAATTCCGAAAATAGAACACAAGAGACATAGGTCTAAAAAAAATAGTTATAAGATACTCTTCTCCCTAAACAGTATATGTAAGAGCTTTGCCTTAGTTTGGTGTCCCTCAACTCCAGCACTGTACCTGATGGGTACTTAGCAAAGTTGGTTGAATTAATGGTTGAATGAATAAGAGAGTACATCTCAAAACAGCTCTTCTTCTTAAAGGTATCTTCACATCACAGTTCTCATTTTTCATAAGCTATCATGGCACACCTAAGCATTACTTATGCTTCTAATTTCTTATAACTGCCATAGAATCCTTTATTCTGACATGTTGAAATTCCTAAAACCTACTGTAAAGGTTCAATGTAAACGTTCCTCACAGGTGGAAATGTTTTCCACTAAGTTAGAGACCTTACCACAGCCAAGTCTTAAGTAACTACATGAAAATCAGTGCAATGTTAGAAGTAGTCCTTAATCACCAAGATAGTCATTTACACATTTTTCCCAGTATAATGCAACTTCAATACCGTCTAAGACGATGGACGGCTTTTACCATCATAAAAGGGTAAACTCAGACATGATGCCATATACATACGAGAATTACTGAAATAGAAAATAGGAGACTTACTGAAAGATAAATGGTCCTATAATTGATTGTTATTTCTCCATGACACTTGAGCTCAGAAACGTCCACAGCAACCCTTTTGAGATGAGAAGCAGTTCCCTCCTAGCTCTCCTAGAAACGTTTGTCCATCTCCAATTAAGCCATTCTACAGACTCCACACAAAACAGAATCTTTTCATCAGTGATTTCAGAGAAGGAAGAAAAATCTGACTTTGGGATTTCACGTCAAGATGTTTAGCAAAAGTGTGAAATTCAAACAGGGCACAAGTGGTTGTGTCTGCGATCGTGGGAATATTGCGGTAAGGGAGAAAAGGAAGACAAGAACAAATGGATGCTACAAAAATCAGACAAAACCCGCTTTGTGGCTGATGGATAGTTCAAGTGACCACCGTAGGCTTCAGAGACAATGTAAAATCCAACTGCATTGCAAATTAGTGTCATGTATTTTTAAATGTCTCCTTGTCGAGATTCTTAAGTCATATCTGTCAGTGTTTCAATAGTCCAGAAACAAATGGAGTGGCTCATGAAATCTGCTTTCTGGAGGAAAGGCATCTGAACAAGACACAGTGGAAAATTTAAAGAAGAGCAGAACTGGCTGTCAGTCTGCCTTCTCTTCAGTATTCAGGAACCTGCAAGCAGCCCAAAGCCCAAAGGGAGGGGGCAAAGATGCAGAAGCAGCAGAGGCCTAGCTAGACGACTCTGTCCCAAGGGCTGGGAGGCACCCTCACTGAAGTCATCCTCTGTGAGGATGAGCTGAAAGCAACTCGGCCCCACTCTAACTGTGGGGCTGAGGGCTACCAAAGACTTTAATGAATGAACTTCCCTGTACTCTGTGTTAACTACAACTTTTTAAAAAAGAGATGAGAAGATAGAAATAATCATCTTGAGTTATTTCTCTATGGTTTACATTTACAAAAACGGTCCTTATTCCTCATTGAGAGTCTTTTGAAAGGTAAACGACATGATGAATGTGGTATAAATCTAAAGATAAAACAAAGACAGACCAAAAAAAAAATGATCTTGGGTTCAGGAAATAAGTTGTTTCTGTTTTATATTCCCAAGGCCCAGCACAATGCTCAAGAAATATTTACTGATGAGTAAATGTTAAACTAGAACAATTATGTTATTCCAGAATACTTGATGAATATGAGAATAGATATTTCTGAAGAATAAACCTATGTACAATTGATAAATATCTGACATACTATGTGTGAGAGGCACTGTGCCAGACCAAAATGAATAAAACCTGATCCCAGTCCTGAGTTGTTACGATACCCTTTTCTTTCATTGGAAAACAGACATTTACTGGCTGCCCAGGGAGGTGCAGCTGGGTCGGGGTGGGGGTAAGGGGGAGGAGGGGAAGTTCCGCAGGCTCTCTGGGTTCTTCTTGAAGTTACTGTGAGCCTGCAAGATTACTGAGGAAAGAGTTGCAAATCAGGGAAAGAGTACATCACAACCAAAACAGGGCTGCTTGGGAACCTAAGGGAGGTTCAGAAGTGGCCTCCATTGATCTAAGCAGTCCTACAGTCTCTGATTCTTAAATCGCCACCCATTAGAATACAGAACCGGGACTAGGTCTCAGAGCTAACTCACATCACAAGTCTCCGTGACATGTGGGTTTCGATACTAACTCAGAGTCTCAAGAATATGGCCTATACGACAGTCCTCAGTAAGGTCAGTGCTGTGTGTATACATATTTTATGGCTATAGAAGGGCAAAGGGGAAAACCAGGGAGACTAAGTAGGAGGCTACTGCTACAGTCTAATTAGGGAGGTGGTGGTTTAGACTAGAATGATGGTGGAAAACAAGTTTGACTGCAACGGTTCTGGCCTGAGCATGGAAAGATGGTGTTGCCATTTACTGAGATAGATAAGACTAGGGGAGAAGCAGATTGGAGCGGGTGAAGATCAGTTCTGCTTTAAATATGCTTCTCCTGAGATGCCTTTTATAGAAGATGTCATGCAGGCAGCTGGGTACCTGAACAGGGATGTAAGAACAGGACAAGTCCATGTTGGAGGCAGAAATGTAGAATCTATCAAGGTATTGATGCTAAATATCACAGAAGAGAGCACCAGAAGGGTAAGTAAGTCAGAGAAGAGGCCACTCCAAACTTTAGCTTTGAGAGAACCAGTCAGGAAAACTGAGAAACTTCAGGAGACTGCAAGAAGAAAGCATTTTAAGGAGACAGTGATCAATTTTGTCCAAAACCACTGATAGATCAAAGAAGATGAGCACCATGATTGGCCACTGAATTTACCAGTCACTGACCAAACAGGTGGAGGTTATTAGTCCCAGGTCCCATGAAATGTGAAAAACAAGGTTCCAAGACATTAAATAAATTGAATGACCAAGGTCACCTAGTCAATTAGCAGCAGAACTGGACCCAGAACCCAACACTAAACACAAGCCTTCAGAAGGTAGCCATGTTTCTTGAATCCCGGAGCAGGCTCCTCTTCGATAACATATTATGATGTCATCCTTCCCATCATAACTGTAATTCAGGATGGGGATTCTAAAAGAACATTAAGACTATAAAAACAAGGAATGAACATCAAGAGTCAAACAAAGGTCTAGTATTTCATGACAGAGACAATTGCACTCAAAACAAATGAAGTGAGCAGACACTGCATCCAGGGCATGCCCAGGTATATGAAGTAATATTTACAACTCCGCAAAAAGAATTATTTGTCCATTGTACTTCACTAGATGATGTCCATGTAAATAAACTGATCAATAAATATCCCTCAGGCCTGATTATCTTGTTACTAGCACTTTGTATATGTAGAAAAGGATTGAATAACGAAGATCTGATTCCCCATCCTCTTTCCTTCAACTGATTTCTTTATCAAGTTACCCAAAGGTGGGAGAGACGGATATATTTTTACTTTAGATTTTAGTAAATCAAACTAATTTTGAGAGAACCAAGCCTCTCTAAAAGACAACCCTAAACCATTCAGATAGAAAAGCCCGTTTTAACGGTCCTAACTCCTTCCCCCAAATTCACAACCGCTATCAACCAAGGAGGCTCAACCGTTTAATTTAGGAGTCCACTCTATTGCCAACATCTGCTGAACAATTAATTTGGCAGACTAGGAAGTGAAGATTTCCAAGGGGAGGAAGAGCGGGAGGTTGATGAAAAGATGGACAGGAAGAAAAGTTACTCAGGACGGGGCGGGGAGGGAGTGGCTGGCGGTCCCAGGCCAGAGAAAGCGGGGAAAGCTGGCATTTTTCCTCGAAGAGACTGAGCCAGGGCCGGCACCGGGCCAACGCTCCCTGGGGAGAGGAAAGATCTCTGCAAAGCCGGGATGCGTGGCGGAGAAAAGCCCAGCCGTGGGGCTCTATCTTCTCCAGAGGTCCAAGTGCCACGGCTGGGACTCTGGCCCCCGCACCTGGTGTCTACCTCCGGGGCTGCAGCTAGCTCCTCGCGCCAACCTTCCCACCTTTCCTTCCGGTAACGCCAGGCAGTAGAGACTCAGTGGGGGTGAGTGCGGGACTCTGGCTGCCTTTCGGTTACCTGCTGCCATGATGTCTCCCCAGAAAGCGGAGGCGCAGCAGAAGCGCAGGGCGCAGCCTTCCAACCCCGGCCGCTCGCCCGCGCTGGCTTTGGCCGGGATGCCCAGTATCCGAGGCCTCGCGTCCCAGGCGGCCGCCCACGGGGTACTAGAGCTTGAACCCAAACGGGAGAGTCCCCCGCAGCAAGGGCAGCGCCCAGATACTGCCGGCGTCCGCATGAGGGACAGCCGGGAGCCGGACCGCCCGCGCGCACTCGCTGGTTGGCCATGCAGGGTGACGGCACCCCGCGCGCCCCCTGCTGGCCGGATCCCGCCCACGCCCTGAGCCCTGGTCTTAGGACTCCAGTTCCTGACACCCTGCGCTGGAGTGACTGCAACCATCACCACAAAACATACGTGGAGGGTTGCTGGCTCACCTCCTTTCCTCCGTTTTTGGAGTTCGCCTCAAAGATTTAAAGATCCTGCCTCACTCCCCATTCCTTTCCAAATACTGAGTTTAAGAAAGAAAAATCCAACAAGATATGAGAACCCCTGACTTCTCTTCCAAGGAAGTGCTAGTGGCGACCTTGACCAGCAGTCCTCAACCTTTTTGGTACCAAGGACCAGTGCTCCTGTGAGAATCTAATGACCAATGAGCCGAGAACAGCTGCAAATATAAATGAAGCTTCACTCCCCTGCCAGCCACTCTCCTCCTGCTGTGTCAGGTTCCTAACAGGCCACAGCCGGGTACCAGTCAGCGGCCCAGAGGTTGGGGACTCCTGAAACAGGGGATTGCATCAACGCCAGCTTTGTTTCTCCACCCAGGTCAGTGAAGAAACTTTATTTACCAGAAGCTGTTCTAAGAGCTTTATTTTTTTACATTTCTTAACACATGAAATAAAACAACCCTAGGAGATAGGTAATAGAATTATCTCAGTTTTACAGTTGAGGAAACTGAGACAGGGACATAAGTACCTTACCCAAGGTACCACAGCTAGAAGTTTTAAAGCTGGAATTTAAACCCAGGCAATCTAGCTCTCGTGTTGTACTGCCTTGGTTCGAAAAAAATTAACTGTGATCTCATTTAATCTTCACGACAAACCTACAGTGTGGGTACTGTTATTGTCTCCATCTTACAGACAAGGAAACTTAGACAAAAGAGGCTAATAATTGTCCAGGATAATGGAGCTAAAAAGTGGTGCAGGCAAGACACTAACAGCCAGTCCGATCCTTAACTTACCGTGGGAGGGGAGATGCTATTTTCGTATATTCAGCCATACAGAGGGAGAAGGAATCGCCTAGAAGTGTGTGAAGCTTTCCTAACCTTGAAACTGAGCTCTGGGCTTTAGTTTCAGTTGGTTGGTGTTCTTTCTCAGGCCTAACACTGGGCTGGACCACCTCTCCAAATAGCTCCACCATTCTTGCATCCCACTGGTGATGCCAAGAACATAGGTGGCCCTTGACCAAACTCAGAGCCAGACTAAGGTGTACCCATTTGCCTACAGCTGGGACAACTCCTCCCTGAACACACTTACCTCATCTACACACTGAGCTTCATCCCTTTTGTGGCCAGGCCGCCGGACCCTGTAAGAAGGAATAACCAGAAGCAGCAGTAGTGAGGCCCTCTTTGCCCCTATTTGAGCAACAGTGTTGCTTTCTGAAGGGAAACAAGAGCATTCAAAGAGGAGGCACAGAAGGTGTATGCCACACAAACAACTTGATTTATCTGTTTATGAAGATCGTTTCTTTTCCCCTGTGGAAGCAAGGCCTATCTTGCTCAAATTTGTGAGTTGGAGAGCTTCTAGGGATGATCAAGGAAAAGATATGAGATGGGAGTAGCACACAGCAAATTTTATCTGGGCAACACTTTGACAAGTTTGCATGGGGGAGCAAAAGAGAGGCGTCCCGCATAGCATGGGACCATCCAGAGGCTATGGCAGCACAGGGAAGAAGAGGAGGGTAAGGGACTCCCCCACCAACCCCGAGGAGAGGGTCTGAGAGAGAAGACTCTCATGTCTAGGTGAGGCTGCTCAGCAGCCCCTCTGGGAGTCCCTGGATGGGGGAGCTCCAAAGGGCAGCAGCAGACTGGGTCTTTAAGGGCTACAATGTTTATCTTATTTATGGGCCATCAGAAGTTAAATGCAGTTCCTCAGGGTTTGCAAAACAGGCCAGTTCTCAATAGCTAAAAGTCTGCTTATTTAGGCTGTGTTAAAAACAGTCGATACGTTTTAAATATGAAAATTTGGCTTTGGCACCCACAGGCTTTTGAGTTCATGGGTCACAGCCTCCTGTAAAGAAATCAACAACCCACCAGTACAGAGGATCATCTTTG
>NW_011888834.1:7471193-7476750 GCF_000151845.1 Pteropus vampyrus | reverse complement strand
ATTATCTCTCCTATTTTTCCAAGTTATTATCTTTGAACCTCTCCTCCCAATCCATTCCCTTCCTAAATAGACTACTCCTTTCTAGTTTATTTCTTTAAAGTGCTTGAATCTCTCTATACTATTTCTTAAACACCTTCTGTGTGCAAGGGTTTCTGCAATGTGTTAAGGCATTGGGCTTGATGCCAGCCTATTTGTCATTCTTTTGGCAGCATTGAAGCAATACTCATAAAGCAATACATATCAGGAAATTGATTACCAAAAATTTAATTTTAACTTAAATAGAAGCAACTGATTTTTAAAAATTCTTTTTGCAACAAGAAATAATTTCAGTGTGCTTTCAGCATAAAATATAACAAAGAGGCATTATAGGAGCATTGAAATTGCTGAGTAGAAATGGGTCTTTTTATGTAAAGCAGGTGTGATTACTCTCAGTGTAGTGTAAGGCAGTGAGTCCCCTGCATACTATAGCAATCATCTGGGGAAGCTTGATAATAAAAATGCAGATTCCCGGGTCCATACCTAGATACTCTGATTCAGTAGACCTGGAAAGGGGCCGAGGAATCTGACTTTTTAAACAAAATAAAAAAATCTAAGGAGCATTTTTAGGAAAGAGTCATGTGGAAGAAAGTCTAAATACTTAAAATATTGTCCTTACACCACGAAATTGCTTTATCTAACTACTCTTAGTCACTTAATTTGCTATTTGATCCTATAATTCTCTCCTAATAGCTGTTTCCTCAAATTCCATTTTAGAAGCTCCTAGTTTTAGTTTTCTAGTTTTATCTCAAGTTCAAATTTCAATCTTAGTAGAGATAATACATTAGGCCAGATCAGTCATTCATACCTTACTCCAGATAAGTATATCAGATCCTGTTCTTGGGAAAGCAGGAAGTAGGTAGGGATTCCTGAAAGGAGAAAGAAGGTACCATTACACACCCAAGTAGGGTAGGGTGCCGAGGCCAAGCTGGGAGGCCACGGGATGTTTCCCTATAGCAGAAGTGTGGCAGTCTGAGGTTCAATTGCAAGTTGTAGTTGAGGAATGGAGGGGAGCGGGAAACCCCAAAACCTACAATCCAACCCCCACAAGAACTTCCCAGATGTAGGCCATAACCCCTCTTCTTGGTGCTGGCTTGGGACACAGGTAAGTGAGTTTGGCCAAAGCACAGGCCAGGACGGACAAGACTAAGGAAAGGGGCAGGTAAAGGTCACTTGACTTGCTTTACCATACATGCTATCCCTGGTCCTATGTGCTCTAGACATCTTTTTTAAGTTAGAACGAATGCTTGTCAGAACTCCAAAACACAACGCTATGTGAATTCCCTCATTTCCCCACCTTCTAGTATTTTATTTAACTTTGTTGAGGTATACAATTTGGTTAGGCAAGTGAGAGTAGCTCAGAGGCCTGTGCATAGCCTTCTTTCCTTATACTTCATTCAGTGCATCAGGAGAAGCAATGACCACTAGCTCTGGGAAATTCTTCCTAGTTTCGTGGCATTCTGGGACTTTGCCAGCTTAATTTGACACCATTCAAACTTGGATTTGTTTTTAAAGGATTATATAGTTTTGCTTTTGTTTTCCAAAAATTATTAAATACATGTAAGGTCCATTTAGTCAAAAAGTCACAGTAAGTATCTTTCTCCCCTCTGATGCCACTCAAATGGAGTCATGGAAGAATCAGCCCATGGGATCGTCCGTGGGCAGCTGCTTTGCACATTTTGTTACTGAGCCTCCCTGTAGTGTCTGATTGCCTGGCTCAACTGTGAACAGATTTTGATCTGAGACAGATGTTTTCAAGGCTGATTAAATTGGTCTTTTCTTGACTGATCTTGTAAACCCCTTAATGGTCATGTGCTTGGCCTCAAATTGCATTTTAGTATTTCATTCTAGTGTTTTAGTAATATTTCATACTTAGTAATATTTTAGTAAACTATACTTTATTCATTCAACATGTGTTTATTGAGTGCTACAGATAGCCATGGATAAAAATCCTTACCTTCATGGGGCTTACCTAACTAATTATTACATGATTATAAAAATATCTTAAATTTTTACACAGTTGTGATACCTCATTTAGGCAATCTGGCTAATAGGTTATATTGGGCATATTTTGTAGAGAAGCTTAAAGAGAAGGCTGAGAAGTTTGTATTTAATTAAACAGGAGAGAGGGCGTCCTTGGAGGTTTTGGATGAGGGGAATGACATTATCGAAGCTCTATCATACGACATCAGACAAGACGGTAATGTACAGATGGACTTCACGGTGTGTTTGGGCTAGCTTTCACAGTGTCCCTCTATTTTGTTTTCACTCTCTCACATCCTGGACATGTCAAATCTCTGACAGCCCCAAAACAAGGAAATATGTATGTCAGCTTTCAACCTGCAGATGGCAATAGTGAGCCAGCCATGAGTTTTGTGACTAACATCATCATAAATCCAGCAAATGTCACCTTATGTCACCTGTCATCTTATGTCATCCTGTGGTAGAGTGCTTCCCAGACCACCATAGCTCAATTAGCCAGTGGCTGGAGTATCTCTCATTCCATTAACCCTTATTTATTTTTGTTAACAGCCTCTGTCACCAATTGACATTATGTAAAATGTTGTTTATTGCCTCTGTCCCTCCATTCTCGACAGTAGGGAATTTGTCTAATTTTTACATTGTACTGAATGAGGAGAGCCTGGTAAATAGTACGTGCTCAATAAACATTCAGTCTGAACACCAGCAGATGAATATCATGGCACAGTATGCAGTTACCCTTTAACCAAATTTGGGGGTGTATATTTGATTAAGCATTAATTTAGGAATTTTCCTAAGATAATTCAGTACAGTTTCGGAATCAAAACTAGAGGCGGTTTACCATACCAGGAAAATATAAGGAGGGGATATAAGGGAGGGGCTTTCCATACCCATAATGAGATGATGCAATATTAAAGAGCCATGAATTTATAATGGGGAAATTAACTTAATAAAGCATATTGAGTGAGATCCACAGGAAGTCTTGATATGAGAATACGGGGTTTTCTTCTGACTCAGAGGGATACATAATTAAGCAATAGATTTCCTGGATCTTGGTAAATAGAATTTCCTGTGTTGTTCCTTTGGTAAATAGAATTTCCTATGTTGTTTATAAAAGATGAAACACAGCATTCTGAATTTTGACCTACTTCGTTTCTTTATGGATGAGCTTGTTCTAGTTAGTCCTGCAGGCAGGTTGTTTCTTGGTAACCTGGCACAATAATTACCAACCAAGAATGTGGTTTATACTCTGGTCTTCCTTGCAAAACATTCAGTAAATATTTGGGCTTTTACAAATCATATCTTTGTTTACCAAGTGGAGGTCACTGCTCCACCACTCAAGGTAAAGCACACACAGCAATCCACATTTTAAGAAGGGTAACATATGTCACCTTTCACGGGTGAAGCAAGGTCTTTTGAATTGTCAAT
This sequence comes from Pteropus vampyrus, assembly GCF_000151845.1. Lineage (NCBI taxonomy): Eukaryota > Metazoa > Chordata > Mammalia > Chiroptera > Pteropodidae > Pteropus > Pteropus vampyrus. The sequence continues at coordinate 7,473,306 of NW_011888834.1, read as the reverse complement.
AAAAGTTAACTTTTGTGCACAGGATATTCTTTATGGATTTAACTTTGAATTGAAAGGACTATAGTTAGGTAGTACACTCACCCAAGTAGTTAGAATTTAACACAAGGATACAAGTCTTATAAATATTTCATTTGCCCTCGTTCAAGACTGAAGCAAATCAAATGTGTGCATTAAGTAATATCAGATGAATCATTTTGTTGACCTAATAACATTTTCTATTCTTTCTACCATCCCTCCTTCTTTGGGAATACTATATAATTTTTTTTCTCCAAAAGTAGTTTATTTGACAAAAAGACCAGAGTTTTCCTCAGAGGGATGTAACTTGTGAATGTGACTTGGCCCCTTTCTTTGTTTTGTTTTTACCACACTCGCTCGCTCTTATAATTCTTCTGCTGATCACATTTAGAGGGGAAAATTTTTTCATAGAGTAAAGGATCTCAAATTGTAAATTATATAAAGCTAGAAACAAACAAACAAACAAGCCAGGAATCTGGCGCAGCAAACATTGAAATCTAACTTCTCCATTCCAATTTGTTTCAATCCAGGGCAGCCGCAGAACCCTTAATCTCCAGCCAGTATTAAAAATGGCTAACCATTCTCAGCCATTTTGAGCTGTGGATGTAATTCTGATTGGGACAATCCTTCTTCCTCTGGGCACTCAGTTGCTTAATTGTCTAAATCCCACCTATAGCACTTTTTGAACACCTCTACCCCTCGGCCAGATGTCCCAACTGGTACAATGGATGAAGCTTTATAGTTAAGAAGCTCAAAATCCCCTTGTAGCTGCTGCCCTGCCCCAGTGAGACCTCCATATTACATGCTGGATGTTGCTTTTCTGCCTTTGATTTACATAGTGAAACTAAAAGCACATTGTTCATAGACACTCAAAAAATATTTTCATTTTCACTTTCCCTGGGCTATTTTTATTAACAAAGCAAATATTTTAACAGGTAACTTTGTTTCTCTTAGTGGTATATTTTTACTATTAGGTTAGACTGGTTTTCAACATGCCAACAGGTCATTTTCTTTCTGCCTAGTTTGGGGCAATCCAACTCTGAGGAGTCAGGTTATAACTTTAGCTTAGATCTATAAATGGTTTACTTATTAGAAAAATAGATATATTTTTGCCAGCATTGATCTGAACTTCCGTGGACTTCCTAACAAATGTATCTTCCTTTAAGTTACTGAGAGAATTCAATTCATCAAGTCCTGTTGAACTTGAACAATGCGGTTAGCATTGATAACCTACTTCCATCTACAATTGGACTGAAAATACAGGCATAAAACAATAAAAATCTAGATTTGAGAAAGATTGTAAAAGACTATCATCAGCCAACATTGTTTCTAACCCAGACAAGGAGATAGAGAGGCAGATTAGATAGACAAGATAGATGTAAATACATGTTCATACAATCGCATGCACACATCTATTATCTATCTATCTATCTATCTATCTATCTATCTATCTATCTATCTATCTATCTATCTATCTACCTTTCTATGCATACATACATCATATTATTAAAGCCATAACCTCTGTTAGGAACCCATTACACCTCTTAATCACTTTCATAATAACATCTTGTATCTGCATATCACCTTAAATCAAGGAGCGCTTCATGATGATATTTAGAGGCCTGGTTAAGAGTACAGGCATTGGGCCCATGGGTCTGAATCCTTGTTCTCATACGGTGACCTTACATATATCAGCATGATCTCTCAAAGATTCTCTTTCTTCCTTTATAAAATGAAGATAATCTGTCTACTCCCTAGGCTTGCTGTGAGGATTAAGTGAGAGAATACACAAAACAGCAACAACTAAACTACAGATAGAAATCGAATATAAAAAAGATGCTCAAAATCAACAGCACTTTCTTTTATTCCTTCAGGCCTATATCACTGTGCCAGTTCAGGAAGTCTTAAATGAACTTTACCAAATCAAATTTGAATTCAGCAAACCGTTTGGGAGCAGAGATGAACAAAACAGACGAGGGGATCATGGAGTGAATTATCAATATACATGAAGACTGTTAGCGGTAGATGTTATATTTTCAAATCAGAACACAAACAGTTGGATGATAGGCAACTTGGGAATTATTATTTCAATAAACAG
>NW_011888834.1:7468396-7470728 GCF_000151845.1 Pteropus vampyrus | reverse complement strand
TCTACAGTTGTGATGACATGTCTCAGATTCCAATGCAAGTCAGCAAAAAGCCAGGAGCACAAGTACTATACTTCTAAAATTGAGCAAGATAGAATCTCCAGCTTCTTCAAGTGTTTATTAACCCTGTGCATATGAGATTATATATTATACATAAAAGATTTAACACAAAGTTATCAATTGTTATCTTAAATTTGACAAGTCAATATTTTATGGTCTTCAGCAAAAAAAAAAAAAATCACAATGACAATATGCGCTGTCTGACATGCTTTGCTTGAACTCTGTTCCTGATAGGAAGTACACCTTCACACAAGACATGCTGTCTAGTTCTGTTATTATTTCATCTCTGATTAGTGGAATTTATGTGGCATCTCCACCTAAATTAGACCATCAGATGCTTTCTTCTCTGGGGAGCATTCAGAATCAGCCTGCAGTTAGTAGCAACAGGTCATTTATTGGAGAACTTTCTATAGCTGAAACAACAAAGCTTGTTCTCCATGAACCAAATCTACCAATAATGGTCCCTCTTATAATTCTATGAAATGAAATACCTATTTATACAAAATCCAGTTGTCACTTTATTGCATTTGATAATTCAAACACCTTTTAAACATTTACTTAACATTTTCTGTGGATCAGGCAATTTGCTCAGCACATTATTTCATTGAATCCTGGTAACAGTCCTATGAAGTACTATTATAAATACTATTTCTGTTTTATTAACATGATACTGAAACTCAGAGAGATTCAGTAACTTGTATTGAGTGATACAGCTAATAAGTTTTGGAGATGAGATTCAAACCCAGGCAGACAGATCCAGAGCTCTTAACAACTACTTATGCATATTTCCCTCAGTAGAGCTATACTCTCCTTAAAAAGCAATTTAAAAAAAGTAATACCTTAGTCACCTTTTATATTCAAATAAAAAATAATCAAGAAATAATTACTAGTTAACAAATAAATTGTGAATGATGAATAATTACATATTTTAATTATATGTATTTGTGGGATAAGTAATATGCATATATTCAAAAGTCAAAGTATATAGAGAAAATGAAGGCTTTTTTCTCAACCTTTTCCTTCATCCTCTGTCCTCATACCTCTCCACAAAGGCAAACACTGGTAGACTCTAGTGTGTAATCTTGAAATGAAATTCAATGTATATGCTTACATGTATGTATATCCACTCTGTCGTCTTTTTGTATTTTGCCTTTGATGCTGTACATAGAGGTTTTTGTTTTTGTTTTTGTTTTTGTTTTTGGCTGGGAAATTTTTTTAATGTAGTCAAAATTCATCAGTCTCGGGATTTGAGTTTTATTTAAATAGACCTTCCATACTCAAGTATTATGATTTTCTCAGATTTTCTTCCAATATTTTTGTGAATTCGTCTTTTATATTTTGATATCTGTTAATCTGTAATTTACTTTGGCATAAGAAGTTAGATATGCATGTCACTTAATTTTTTTGCCCAGATAGCTTCCCAACTCTCCTAATACCACAATGCCATATTTTTAATAATTAATTTTTTTCTGTCTTTACTGATATGTAATACCAACTTTATCATACTAAATATAAAAATATATTTAGACCTATAACTTGACAATACTTATCTACCTACTGTGGACCAGTATCATATTGTTTAAAAAATTATGGATTTATAATACGTTTTAATATTTGAGAGACATTTTTGTCCTTATTCTTTTTCTCGTTTAGAATTTTCCAAGATAATCTTTTTCTTCCAGTTGAGCTTTAGAAACAGCTAATCTAATTCTTTTAAAAAGGAAAGAAAATAAGAAAGAGAAAGAAGAAAGCATCTTGTTTATAGTTTTATTGTAATATTGATACAGTTCTCAATTGTCATGGAACTCACTGACGTTTTAATTGACTTTTTAAATTTAGAAATAGAGCATGATTTTTATTTTTTCAATTCTTATTTTATATCCCTAAACTATTGTTTGGAATTTTTAATGATATTGAGTCTGCCTATTACTTTTAAAATGTTTTCTTAGACATTGTATCTAGTTGTCTGTGTGTGGTTGAAGTTGTAAGTGTGATTTTTCCCTCTCATTATATATTTTAACTGGCTGTTGTTTTTATAGATGATAGCTATTGATTTCTGATTAGTGATTTTATACACCTACTTTATCAATAGCTACTTTCTGATTGATCATTTACTTTTACATAATCACTCTTGCCAAAGTCTTTTATTTTTGCAATTTGGAAGTTTTGAGTTGTACTAAAGGCGTAAACTTGAAAGGCTTATTTTCAGCCCAATTCAATTCAATGCCATCAAATCATTATTGAGTGTTAAATATTGCTATGCTAGGCATAGTAG
>NW_011888834.1:7466012-7468346 GCF_000151845.1 Pteropus vampyrus | reverse complement strand
AATGAAGGCTTTTTTCTCAACCTTTTCCTTCATCCTCTGTCCTCATACCTCTCCACAAAGGCAAACACTGGTAGACTCTAGTGTGTAATCTTGAAATGAAATTCAATGTATATGCTTACATGTATGTATATCCACTCTGTCGTCTTTTTGTATTTTGCCTTTGATGCTGTACATAGAGGTTTTTGTTTTTGTTTTTGTTTTTGTTTTTGGCTGGGAAATTTTTTTAATGTAGTCAAAATTCATCAGTCTCGGGATTTGAGTTTTATTTAAATAGACCTTCCATACTCAAGTATTATGATTTTCTCAGATTTTCTTCCAATATTTTTGTGAATTCGTCTTTTATATTTTGATATCTGTTAATCTGTAATTTACTTTGGCATAAGAAGTTAGATATGCATGTCACTTAATTTTTTTGCCCAGATAGCTTCCCAACTCTCCTAATACCACAATGCCATATTTTTAATAATTAATTTTTTTCTGTCTTTACTGATATGTAATACCAACTTTATCATACTAAATATAAAAATATATTTAGACCTATAACTTGACAATACTTATCTACCTACTGTGGACCAGTATCATATTGTTTAAAAAATTATGGATTTATAATACGTTTTAATATTTGAGAGACATTTTTGTCCTTATTCTTTTTCTCGTTTAGAATTTTCCAAGATAATCTTTTTCTTCCAGTTGAGCTTTAGAAACAGCTAATCTAATTCTTTTAAAAAGGAAAGAAAATAAGAAAGAGAAAGAAGAAAGCATCTTGTTTATAGTTTTATTGTAATATTGATACAGTTCTCAATTGTCATGGAACTCACTGACGTTTTAATTGACTTTTTAAATTTAGAAATAGAGCATGATTTTTATTTTTTCAATTCTTATTTTATATCCCTAAACTATTGTTTGGAATTTTTAATGATATTGAGTCTGCCTATTACTTTTAAAATGTTTTCTTAGACATTGTATCTAGTTGTCTGTGTGTGGTTGAAGTTGTAAGTGTGATTTTTCCCTCTCATTATATATTTTAACTGGCTGTTGTTTTTATAGATGATAGCTATTGATTTCTGATTAGTGATTTTATACACCTACTTTATCAATAGCTACTTTCTGATTGATCATTTACTTTTACATAATCACTCTTGCCAAAGTCTTTTATTTTTGCAATTTGGAAGTTTTGAGTTGTACTAAAGGCGTAAACTTGAAAGGCTTATTTTCAGCCCAATTCAATTCAATGCCATCAAATCATTATTGAGTGTTAAATATTGCTATGCTAGGCATAGTAGCCATACAAATAAGTTTATCATCTAATGAGACAGATACTGAATTTATGTACATACAATATGAGGTTGCTATATATGCTATGGAAGAGGCTTCTGGAGTTTTGGTTTTTGTTTTGGAGGGCAAAGGAGTCATGATAAAAGATTGTCAGGTTGTATAGGAATTGGACAGGCAGAGATGCAGGAGTGTGTATAAAAGCAATTCAGGCAGAAGGATCTACATATAAAAAGAAAAATGCAGTCTAAGAAGACTACATGGTGCACATCGAGGGGATATCATGTGATTCGAATGGGTTAGACTAGGGGGTATAGGAAATAGAATTAAGAGAGAAAAGGCAACAAAGGAAGGAGGGGACAATTATTATGTTTACATTCATTATGGCTGGAAATAAGGGGTCACTGAAGGGTTTTGAGAAGGTGAATGTCATAATCAGAACTACATTATAGGAGGATTAATCTGTGACAAATGGTTTGCAGCAGGAGGTGACTGGAGTGGAGGAAGGGAGATCAATCAACAGGCAGCCTAGACAAGAAATAAGAGGACCTCCTCTAGGATGTTGACAGTGGAAATAGAAAGTAGGAATAAAATAGAAGTGACACTGTGAAAATAGTTTTAAAAACAAGCTTTAAAAACTAATTAGACAAATAGATGAGGAGGACGAGGAAGATAGTGAGACTTTAATTGGCTGGCGATACAATGAACTGATTGGCAATAGCTGATAAGTCAAATGAAACTATTAAAGAGGAAAGAAAAAGCAACTAATCTGGTTTTGATATATTCATTTTGTTATAATAATTATCAATCGTTTACCGAGTAGGAATGTTTATCTCTATTTCAAGTCAAAAGAAATATTCTTTTGTAAAGATTTAGGATCACACATTAAAATTGTTAACATTTCTTTCAACCTGGATGGATTTCTCCCACTAATGTATTTAATCAAAATTTTCAATAAGCTTGGTTTCAAAGGAGAAAATGAAGGACAACCAAAAAATAGGGATATTAATAATAGTGGTAATGCACAATTATAGATTATCAATAGGAGATGATAGTAGATGT
>NW_011888834.1:7450808-7465132 GCF_000151845.1 Pteropus vampyrus | reverse complement strand
TGAATCTCCCTCTGCCATACCCACTCGTTAAAAGTAATTGTTACCTAATCCTTGGACTGAGAAAGGGCTTCCGGTAATTTGGGGAAGGGCACCAGGCTCTGTCTTAAGGTTGGGCTGGCTTTGTTCCGGTCGAGGTCAGCACTCTGTGTTTGCTCTCTCAGCGGCATACTGGAAGAGGTTGCATCACAGACCTCCCAGGCTCCCCTCCCTCCTCTTAGCAATGGCTAATGCTTCACTAGCCTTTGCAGGTGAATTGGCTGCAGAGGAGAAAAGTTGAGCTGGGCCAAAAAGGAGGAGCTTAAACCTGTGTGCGCAATCTGGGGACCTGACTGAGTAGAGGTCGGGGGCCTGGTAAGAAGGCCCCGTGATCAGGTCTAGCCAGTGGCGGCTCTGGCCATCCTTGGAACTTATATAAAGGGACAATTGGAGCCTGGGAGGCCACAGTGCTGACACTTACAGGGCTCGGAGCACAGGGCACCCCAACATCATGAGTTGGTCCTTGCACCCCCGGAATTTAATTCTCTACTTCTACATTCTTTTCTTGCTCTCTTCAACATGCTTGGCAGTAAGTGTGCTGTCTACAAGACATATTTTTGTTTTAAACGGAAAGCTGAAAAATAAGAAAATATATGATAAACTAGTAAAATTTCTGCATTTTTCTTCTCTAGTATGTTGCTACCAGAGACAACTGCTGCATCTTAGATGAAAGATTTGTAAGTAGTTTTTATGTTTCTCACTGTGTTTAACCTGGAGAGGGGCAGAGTAATAAAAGCAATTCTCTCACAAATATTATTTGGCATTTTAAACTCTGTTTCTAACATAGGCTAGGTTTTACCTGTTTTTATTAATAGATTTTTTAAGGGTAACTTTTATCTGTATTTTAAATCACTCTACTGTTGTATTTTCAGGGTAGTTATTGCCCAACCACATGTGGAATTGCAGATTTCCTGTCTAACTACCAGAATGAAATAGACAAGGACCTATACACTTTGGAAGACATCTTAGGTCAAGTTGAAAACAGAACATCAGAAGCCAAAGAACTGATCAAAGCGATCCAAGTCAACTATAATCCCGATGACCCACCAAAACCAAGTGAGAAACTAAACACCAGCGACTGAGAAAGTAATTTGCAAAGTTCTCCTGCTATTGTTTTAGTTGTTCTATTTGCCTAATCATTTTTATGTCTCTGATCCCATATTACAGATAAGATAGACAGTGCTACTAAGGATTACAAGAAAATGATGGAAGAGATTATAAAATATGAAGCATTGATTATAACACACGAAACAAATATTCGGTGAGCATTTTTGTTTTAACTCATCCTCCAAGAGTGATTTCGTTTTTATTTAATATTCCGCACTTCAGTGGAAGTAATCTTTTTTCTGCATTTATAATATCCATCTTGAACATAATGGAGGTAGTACTTTTTTAGTGCAATATGAATTGTATTGAGTTATAATTGCTTTTTCATTATCATGTGGGAGAAAGATGCTCTAATGTCTTCAAATGCTGTTATCATCATATTATCACAATGTTTTCCCCACCCTCATTTGTCTTACCACATAAATTCAAATGGGAATTTGGATGCCAAAAGTAGAATTCTCTTTATAACACTGTCAACGGATCAGTGGTGAGGAATTTGCAAGCAGAAGCATAGGAAGGATCTTAGCTACAAAAGTAAATTATATTGACGGTAGAACAGAAAAAAAAAAATGTGTTTTAAGAAACTGAGTGTACCAAACATTGTAAAGCTGTGTCGATCATGGGACAATGACCTGCAATTATGCATTCTCCTCCTTTCACCTGGAAGAGAAATGTCTCTGTTAACAGCTTCCGGGGCCTCATAAACTTTCTGAGCATAGGGTCACAGAAACAATTTTAGTTTCTTCCTCAATTTTTTTTCTGCATTGTTTTCAAAGCAGCGTAAGAAATTACAATAAATGGTGGGTGATGGCTAGGGAGAAGGAGCCCAGGAGGGATTTCTCCTCTTTTTGGTATCAGAGGGGCATGGTTATTATTGCTGTGATTATTATTAGCTTTCTACGTTGCATTATTATTGCCCATCATTGAAGTTGAAGGAGACGACTGTGCAGAAATTTTCTAAGGTCCAGTGGAGACCTTAGAAATAGTTTGTTTATCTTTCTTTACTTCAAAGAAAGACACAATAGTCTGTGCATCATAGACAGTTTTCTATCATTTCTGAATATGTACAAGCAACCCTGTGAGAAATTCCAAAAGCAACAATTTTCACTTACCCCAGCCTTTTCCAAAGCTATGTAAATAGAAACATTAAGAAGGTTGGAGAAGTGCCTGTTGCTTTATTTTATGTAAGATAATGTCCCAGATACTTTTTCCATGTAAGTTATAGATTAAAGTCCTTAAATAGATCTTCAGTAGATACACAAGTGAAAAAGAAATGATGCTTCAGCACATGTGAATTACTAAACAGAGTCTTTCCTTCTTTAAGAATATGCAGTGCTAAGAATTATCATCAGGCAGTCTTCCTATGAACCAGGCTCTTTGCCCACTTAGGTCATTATCTGCTGCCTTTGACGCAGTTGGTAAAAATCAGAAAGAGCATTGTTTAATGACAATGACATTTTTTAATTGGCAAAGACTTTGTTATCTTCTTTTCTAGAAAGCTTAGAATTTTAATTTAGTAACATAATTTTATAATTTTTTCAAAAACAGAATAATAGACCAGAAAATAATTCTTGAGAAGACAGGGTAGTATTTTTAAATTAAAATATGAAATTATATCTCTGAAAGGAATACTCTGCTATCTTATTCTTCTGCTTGTAGATATTTGCAGGATATATATAATTCAAATAATCAAAAGATCCTTAACCTGAAGCAGAAGGTATCCCAGCTCGAAGGACAGTGTCAGGAACCTTGCAAAGACACAGTACAAATACAGGATACAACTGGGAAAGGTAAGTGAAAGGTCGATGTTGGGATTATGTTGGGATATATTATCAAAGCTAATATATGAAGTAAAGGAGATTTTATGTATTGGAATGTATAGGAATAGTTTTGAAAGTGTCTAGCCATTAAATCTAAAGTGTCCAATTGCTTAGACTTTTCCTAAGTAGCTAAAAATAGTGTGAAAGGAATGATGATGTGAGAAGAAAATGTGGGAAATGAATAGCTTGCAACATGTTAAAAGCTTATTTTTAAGGCTGAAACAGTTTTTGCTGGATTTCATACCACACCACAGTAAAGGTTTCTTCTTCTTTAGATTGTCAAGATATTGCCAACAAGGGAGCCAAAGTGAGTGGGCTTTACTTTATCAAACCTCTGACAGCTAAGCAGCAGTTCTTAGTCTACTGTGAAATCGATGCATCTGGAAATGGATGGACTGTGCTTCAGAAGGTATGTTTTTCCTCACCATGTGTGTTTAATAAACACCAAAATAAACGTCTGCCCTGCACTGGATACTTTTACAAGTGCCTTATGAACATGAACTCAGGTAATTTTCACAACTTCCCTATGAGGTAGATATAATTATTACCACTTTTTACAGAAGAGGACACTTCGGCACAAGAAGTTAAGTAACTTGCCCAAGATCACATAACTAGTCTGTGAAAAAGTCAGTCTGGTTTCAAAATTCATGCTTCTACTCTATGTTAAACTAGCACTGCTGCTATAGATTCATGATAATACACAATCACAGCATCATAGTGACAGAAAACTAGAAGAGACCTCTTTCATCAGGTAGGTCAAGACCTATGGCTGCCCATTACAAGAAGATGAAGTTCCCCAGAGGATAGAGTTGGGCTGTTCCAAGACAAGGACCCTCTGTTTCCTCTACCAGCCTCTGACAGCCTCTGTAACTTCTGTTGACCTTTGACCACTGTTACAACTAGTCCTGCAGGGGGCGCTCAGAGGGAGGGAGTGATGGAAGCTCTAGTTGGTAAACAGGTTGAGCAATAATAGGTTGACCTTTCCAACATCGGTGCAAGAATCAACAATATCAAGCTGGAGTGCTGAAGTCCTCCAAGTGTCTTTTAAAAATTACCGCTAATTTAGAGTTTACCATGTGCCAGGCACTCTTTTAAGTATTTCTCTTACATCCTGTCTTATATCCCTGCATGAACCCTAAGAAGTAAGCATCATTATTCTTATTTGACAGATGAGGAAACCGAGGCAGCTTAACCAAAGTCATTTAGTTAGTAAATGATGGAATCATACCCTCCATATTTTCGACAAATGTTTATAATGTTTTCTTTATGTGCACTGATAGTCTGATCTCTCCTTTTGCCCATGCAATTGTGTATTTAGAGGCTTGATGGCAGTGTGGACTTTAAGAAAAATTGGATTCAATACAAAGAAGGATTTGGACATCTGTCTCCTACTGACACCACAGAATTCTGGCTGGGAAATGAGAAAATTCATTTGATAAGCACACAGTCGGCCATCCCATATGTGTTAAGAGTGCAGCTGGAAGACTGGCAAGGCAGAACCAGGTACTGTTTAGAACGGACTTCTCTTTGTTGTCTGGAATGTGCACTTTGCAACCATCAACAGACCAATGGCAGAGACAGCCTGACAAATGCAAAGAGCACATCCAGCTCTCTTCCCCAGAAGTCAGTTTGGTTCTTGGGCAGTGCAAAGAGACAGGCCCTAACCAGGCTGGTCAGAGTGCCTTGATACAGTCTACTTACCCTGGACCCATACAGAATAATTGCTAATATTTATTGAGCATTTAATATTTACCACAAATTGAGCATGAAATTATAATTTAATCTAATCCTAATAACTCCATCATGAGACAGTTACTCTTATTAATCCCATTTTACAGATGGACTTTTCCAAGGTCACATTGCAGGCATATGGTAATGACTGGATTTGAACTCAGGTCGTTTGACTCTATAGCCCATCCTCTTAATGACTATCTTGGCTGAAAAGCAAATCCAGCTTCTTCAGATTTCCTAGTGGTTTAATTACCATTCATTCAGTCAAATCCATGAGCTACATTAAAATTAAATTAGCTAGCTCCTTTGCTGAGATAGAGCCCCCTCTATGCTCAGAGCTATCTGAACATTGTATATCTAATTAAAATTCAGAAAAATATCCAAACCTCTTGTTATGTCCTTGAAATAACGAAACGTATTTCGTGGCCAAATAAGTATATTTATTTTTAAAATTATTACCCAGAAGGTACCATAGTCAGTAGATTTGCTCCTGTGAGAACACCTCTCATTTCCCAAATACTGGAGATCAGGGAAGAAACTAAATACTTTCTGGAAATCTCTCTTCATGCACCAAGGCCCTTTCTTCCCTGCACTCCATAGAATTCTGGCCCTTATTCACAATTTTCTTTTCCAGGGGAAGCTCTCTCTGATCCTCTATCTCATGTTTTGTGGGCCAACACAGGAACCACTTCTTTCATACAATGCTCTAGGAAACCCTCCTTCTTGTCTCTACAATGCTGCCTTGGGAAATAAAAACCTTTTAGCACCTCACCCTTCAGATGGTATGAGTGGCTGAAGGGGCTTTAGCTCCTTGAAGTTGGGTACATTAATTAATAGTCACTCACTGTCAGCTAATTACTATGCTTTATGATAACTGTGTGCACAATGCTAAAAACACTTAGATAAAAGTGGAAAATATAAAATTAGTCAGATTAATCCACACATCTGGGTTTGATATTAGGATCCTAATAAGCAAAGAGCATTAAAACGACTGAAGTTTTCAGTTTTCGCCGAGATGCCCTAAAGGCTTCTAGACCATTGTGGGTGGCACTGATGAACTCTGAACTGGTTCATACAGCCATTGCCTCTTGCCAAATTTGCAGAAAACCTTATTCGATGAGCACATTTCAGATATAAGAAGCGAAGTTAAAAATCCTGAACAAGTGTCCTGTGGAAGATGGAACTTTTGAGGTCCCTAATGAGACTCAAGATTTGATTTCTCTTTGGCCTTCTTTACAGTACTGCAGACTATGCCATGTTCAAGGTGGGACCTGAAAGTGACAAATACCGTCTAACATACGCCTACTTCATCAGTGGAGATGCAGGGGATGCCTTTGATGGCTATGATTTTGGCGATGATCCTAGTGACAAGTTTTTCACATCCCACAATGGCATGCAGTTCAGTACCTGGGACAATGACAATGATAAATTTGAAGGCAATTGTGCTGAACAGGATGGATCTGGTTGGTGGATGAACAAGTGTCACGCTGGCCACCTCAACGGGATTTATTACCAAGGTATGGCTTTCTCCCTTAGATATATGAGTTAGTGTATAGTCTTTATCTTTAAAAAAGGTATAAATAGATAGAAAGAAATGAGAAATGATTAATAAAGATATTAGGGGGCTTATTATATAGTTCTTGATTTTAAATCAAAATTGTAAAGTACTATGCTTATTCCTCAAATTGGTCCCTCTACAAGAAATCCACTTGCTGCAAAATATTCAGTGGTTTGTCACTGAGCTTGAAACTACCACTATCAGAGATGACACTTTGAGTTAGGTATCTCCTCCAGACTTACCATATATGTAATCTAGATGAACTAACATTACCATATTTGTGCTTGTTAACACGTTATAGTGTGGCTTAGCATCATGGAAGCTATGTATCAGATATAACCAGTGAGCAGTGAGCAAGTGCCTGGAGGATTGGAGTAAAGAGCAGGGAATTATTGAGAAGGGCAGGGGTCCATGAAAGCTTGAGAGAAGAGGAGTCCAGCCTGAGGAATGTAGACACTTATTTTAGGATGGGTGGGGGAAGGAGAGAAAGGCAAGCTATAGTTTGCTTTAAGGCTGGAATTGTCCTGAACACCGATTTTACTTACTGACAGCTACTGTTACTATCCAACAGTTATGTGTGGAGAAGCCCGCTGGTGCTAAAAACCATTAAGATGAGCAATCTTACCTCCTCAGGGTACTGTACCAGCCAATAGATGGTTTAAAACCTTCCTAAAAATTATTTAAATTTACTTTTTGGTTTTCACAACACTTTTTTTTTTAGAAATCTAATTTATCTTTGCACCTACAAACCATATAATTAGAAGAAATTCTCATGGAAGGTGCTTGCAGAGCAGCCATGTTGCTAGCCTGTGGTATACACCACTGTTAGATTCAGACAATGCCTTACAAAATTACATGCGATCTGATGCCCAGGGACAGGGAGTTGGCAAATCAACCTAGTCTCCACTTTATAATGGGGATGCAAAATAACATTCCAGGGGAGTTTTCTAAAGTCTCTTATACTTTGCAGTAAAATTGTATATTCAGATGACCTGAGACCATCTGATCTGGAGTTGTGACTACTGCCATTCTAAATTGTTTGTAGAAAGATGGTCCATATAGCCAAGTCCAGGATGGCTAAGCTTAGGGAGAGAGACCAGTTGGGGAAATTGGGGTTCTAGACCTATTAGTAGTGAATATATTTAAAGTATGGATGTGGCCAGGAAATACAACAGAGATGTAAGGAATTATTTAGTAATAAACTTATTTTAACTGATACTTTCAGTTAGTGTTATATCAGTTAGTGAAAATATCAGTTAGTGATATGACAATGGACTTCATAACTGACAGTTTTATAAACTCTCTGAAGTAAGGAAATCCAAGAGCAATGATATGCACATCTACAATTTGTCTTAGGTGGCACTTACTCAGCATCATCTACTCCTAATGGTTATGATAATGGCATTATTTGGGCCACTTGGAAATCTCGTTGGTATTCCATGAAGAAGACCACCATGAAGATCATCCCATTTAACAGACTCGCCATTGGAGAAGGGCAGCAGCACCACCTTGGGGGAGCTAAACAGGTCAGACCAGAGCACCACGTTGAAATAGAATATGATTAAGTCATTTTGCCCTGAGAATTAAATGTACATTTCTTTTAACCCACAAAGTTTCAGAAAGTTTTCTGAAAGTTTCTTCTCATTTTCTTATACCGTATTTATTAATTTTGTCTTTTGTTAAGGACATTTAGCTTTAAATGGAAATTAAAACTTACTTTGAACTGTATTCCCAAATTAGTGAACTCAGAGTTATTTAAAATGTGTTTATCTGATGAGATAACATTTTAGCATATTTCTTAGGTATATGTGAAATAATTGCCATATTTTTTCATTTTAATGATCACACGTCATTTTGTCTTGGTGATTTTAAAAAACTATTTCTTAAATATTTTAGTACATGCTAATAAAATAGGAGTAAATTCTAGCATTTCAAATGCCTATTTTTTCCATGTGTATTACCCCTAAATCATTCATATTTAATTCTTTTTAAATGGAGAGAATTATATCTCTTTAATATATTTTTGTTTTGGTCATAGGCTGGAGACGTTTAAAAGACAATTTCAAAAGTGATTTACTTTTTTTAAAGGACTTTATCTGAACAGAGAAATATACTATTTTTCATATGGGACAATGGACTTGTAAAGCCTCACTTCATTTTAAGAGAAAAAAGAACCCATGTTGAAAACTCCACTAACGGTTTTATGCTGGTGATAATTTATCTACATGCCATTTCAATAAACATTTTGTTTCCTAAGACTAGATACGTGGTACCTATGATTGACCATTAAAAATCATCACTTTCCTTCAATTTGGTAATTACAGTTGGGCGATCATCGGTAGTTGCTGAGTTTTCACTTTATGCTAAATATTATACCTTTTTTGGGGGGAGTTATGATGGAAATAAAAATCATAGCTTTTGCTGTCCAGGGGATATTAGATAAACACAGGAAAATACAGTAATCCAAGGAGAAAAAATTTGATATAAAAACAAAAGCACAAGTCACAACCACATAATTAAAGGGAATAGTGCCCGAAGTGCAGCTGAAGACATAGGCTGTTTGGGGATTCTCCCAGCAAAACTTTTTGAGTCCAGACTCCGGTGGCCAGATGTGGGCACTCTGAAAGGACCAAAACTCAGAGCAGAGAGCTTTATGGAAACAGTCTTCTCAGTCCCTCACTAACAAGTCAGCAGAGTGGAGCCATTACTTCGTTCTGAATCCAGGGATCTTGAAATTAGGGAGCCCCAACTTTCTGTAAGAAATAGTTAAGTCTTTAAGTTGGTATAAGGTTAACCGTGTAAAGTAATTGACTAAAGCTATGAAGGGAGGATCGGGTTGTTCTGAAATCCTAAGCTTTGGCTTTGGATTCTCTTCTTTTGCACAATTTCTTTCTTAATTCTCTCACTTCCTTGTTCTCATGCATCCTGATTTTAAAATATCCCATTGAAATAAAAACAGTAAATCAACCAGATATACAACCAAGTGCTTGCAAATCTTTGGGAAATAGGGATGTTGATTTGTTGTTTGCAGCATTAATTTATTCATGTATATGTAAAACATTCATTCAATTAACATATATTGATGTATCGAATGCCACTGTGCTGGATACTGAGAATATCGCGTACAGTACTAGCCTCTCTCCCAAACCTGCTTTATTCCATCCAGTTCTCAAGTTCCAAAAAAACGAATAAGTCATCCTCCAGTCTTCCTTATTCCTCCTTCCCCATATCATAGATCCACCCCCTAAACATTTATCAAATTCATTTCCTTTTCTGTACACATTGCCACATTTCAGCTGGGATATACAACATCTCTTGCCAGGATAATGGCAATCTCCTTCCTGTCCTTCATCATGCCTCCAACCTTTCCTGCTCCCACCTCGTCATGCTCTGAACTACTTCTAAACTCAGAATGCATACAGTTTACCCTTTGTCAGTATATAATGTCCTTTAGGTGGGCAATTTGGTCATAGATAGGAAGAGTCATATAAATAATAATACATTTTGATGCAATAATATCACCCCAGTGGTTTATCCCAAGAAAATTATCTTCGAAAAAGAAAATAGCTAGGTACAGAAATATAAATATAGCCATATATTTAACAACAGTGAAATTATTTAGCAGTAGAATAATGAATAAGCAAGGTTGTTTTATTAGAAATTATTTAGAAATTATTTAGCAGTGGAAGAATGGATAAGCAAGGTGATTTATTAGTACAATGAATAGAAAACATTGATTACATAATAAGCATTATATTTCATTATGAACATGGAAACATTTACAAAGTAATAAGTGAAATTTTGAGATAAAAACAGTTCTACAATGTTTATATGCATATACATTTTGAATAAAATATAATCTTGACATATATGCATTATTTGTACATATTTGTTCTTCCCAAACCAATCTGTAATGTAAAATTTGATAAAAATACTAAACACAAAATAAAGAAGTCAAAAAGTTTCTGATTTTTCTCACAGTCACTTGTCCAGTGGTTTTTCTGAAATAGCAATTATAACATTCTTTCAAAAACTCCCTGTTTTTGTAGCTGTTCCAAATACATATTTGATCTGCATGTAGGGTAGTCCAGCATTGATCGGTAGGGAGGGGCTTCTAACTATCTCTTTATACACCTCTATATTGTTTGACTTGTGATGAATACATATTAATTTTGTTAATTTTAAAACCCAATGAGATAGAGAAAAACATGAACTTCAAAGTTCTACTTCTTTAGATGTTAATATTCAGTGGTGAATGTTGAAGGGCTACAGTTTAAGAACAAAAGCATGAGATGTACGTCCAGACTTAATTGGATCACATCTCCACAAATAAATGGAAATTGAAAGGATTATCTTGTTTGATAAACTTTTAGAAGTCTACTTTTAAGTGAAACAAAGAGTTTGGAGCCTCATAGACACAGATTATTTTTCTTCACAGCTCAAATCACAGATAACTATTACCCCACCTTTCCCTTTACTTTCCTGGGCATAAAAAACTCAGGTCACTGCAAAATAGGGAGTCTCAGTATAATGTGCTGTGCACGGTTACACACTTTGAAAAACCTACAGAAAAGAAAAGTATGGGAACAAATATACTGATACCATGACTTCAGATTCTGCAGCTACAGGGCAGAGTTCTTTAATCAGCAGACAGGAGTAAACATTTATTGGACAAATATCAAGATTTTTAAATATACCTTTGAAGTACTATAGCTTTTTTTTCCCAATTCTCCTTACGTTTAGTAGTTACACTGTAAAGACTATGTTTCAGACTTGTGCGTGGATTGAAAGTGAGTGGGACATGAAGAAATATAAGTATAGATGACATATTTGAAATCTTTACAAAATCTAAAATTCCTCGACTCTGACTTTAACCAGTGTAAATTAGCCAAGGTATTTATAGTAGATGTGTTTGGTTTATTCAGATGATGAGAGTGAAAAACAAAGTACACATTTAATCCTGGGGAAAATATATCTACCTGATGATTTCTTATTGGTTTAATGTAGCTCAGGAAAGGGGAGGAAAAAGTTAATGATAATAAGATGAGTTGAAGATGGAAAATGAGTTAGCGATGAAGTGTGTGTGTGTGTGTGTGTGTGTGTGTGTGTGTGTGTGTGTGTGTGTGTGTGTGTGTGTGTGTGTGTGTGTTGGGCGCCCATCCCACAGAGGTAGAAGTGGAGTTAGCCAGACTCCTAGTACATTATTCTCATTCATCTGTGCTCAGCCACTTGATTGATTAGTTCTTTTTTATTCCAATTTCCTTTTCTCCCCTCTGTCTCTATAATAAACAATCATTTAAAGATGTTTGATGTGTGTTTCTTTATTTGTCTGCAATCCTATAAATCATGGATTTTTCTTTTGAACGATGTGTTTTTAATTATATAAGTGGCATTATGCAATAAATCAGTGTTGCTCAGAATACTGGTCCCCAAATTCTTTGTTACTGGTCTGTGTTAAATGAAAAAATTGAAAATAATCATGTAGAAACATTTTTCCTAAATTATATTTGCTCTGATTATATTTATTAATATTTTTCCTTTAAGGAGGAAAACAAACAAACTAAAGATAGATTGTTATTGGCCTTGTAAACATGAGCTTTGGCCCTACTAGTCTGCTAGGTGTGGTCCACTGTGAATATTAAGAATAGTTTTGACCGTTGGACTGTAGAACACTCTGTTGTATCAGGTTCGAAGACCTTTTGGGAAGACTGGCTGGCACAACTTCAAGCTCTTGCTCATTTCAATTTCACTGGGAAATATTTGAAGCTACAAACATATATCCAGGATCATGACATTTAATAAAGTCTACAACTGGGTCAAAAATGTGTTTCCCAAATGAAAATCCAGTATTCTTGGCCCTCACTCCCATTTCCCAGGTCCTCACCCAGGGTTTTGTCTGCTAGTAACTTCAAAAGCACAAATGACCTGAGATAGATGGGAATCCTCTCTAGATAAATCTAAATGTTGACTCTCCCTAAATAAACAGAGTAGGGCAGATTCCATTCTGTGATGAAAGTGACCTCTTTCAAATCCTTAGGGGCAAATAGTTAAAGTATGACTTAAAAAATATATATATATATAAAACTTAACATTTAAGAGACCTTGAGCAGGAAATGTTTTCCATCCTAATTTGTTCTCCTTACATCATAAAGCTGTGGCAAGGGTCAAATAAGATCACATATGAAATTGCTCCAGACATGAAAAAACAAAAACAAAAATTGAACTGTTTTTTTTTTTCTGTTAAGATTGGTATATCTACATGATATTTGAATTGAATGGCAGTCAAGTTTAGAAATATAATTTTAAAATGTTAATTTTTTTTTGCATTTATGTTTTAATTACCTTTCCATTTCGGAATACTTTTCTTACTTACAAAAAAGTTTTATAGATATCACAGAGACTTCCCTATGTCAATCACACAGTTTCCTCTAACTTAGTATCTTACAGTTCATTTGTCAAAACTAAGAAACCAACTCTAATAGTTACTATTTTCTAACTCTCACACTCTATTCAGACTTCATTATTGTTTACACTGTCATTTTTTCTGTTGCAGAATCTTATACTGGAGTTTTAACGTGTAGATACAGTTTTGAACTAAAACATACCTACAGCTATAGAATTTCTATTCTTTCTACACACATTATATACCACACAAATAAAAACTATTCCAGTCCTGCCAGATGTGATGGCATAACAAGTGTGTGAATCCCTGCATCTAAATACTTATAATTTGTGGAATATTACATTAATTTCAAAAGGATGAATAAATAAAATATCCTTCTCATTAGAGCTAAGGAAAATAAGATATAGTCATCTCTGAGAAAAATGCGGTGGTTGCAGTTAAGAAACTGGAAATTTCCCAAAACTTTTTCCATTTTTACACTTGTAAAGATATCCTTATTGTCATGTGCTTTTAAAAAAAATAGACAATGCCCCTTGTATTATTTGTTGCCTGTTCATCTACATGGCTTTCTGTCTAAACAAAACCCAATTCCCCATAGCTGTTAATTGGGCTTGTTCAGGGGGTGGAGAGCTCAGCCTGTCACTCAGAGCAGTGCCAGGCCAAAAGAGTGCCCTACAAAAGTGCCCAGTTAGAGAATTCTGGCACTGGAGAGATGACATGGGAACTTTCTACCTTGGGGCATTGAGACAGACATTCTAGGAACAATAAAAACTACCATTTCTGAGGCTTGTAATGTGTATATCCAGCATGTTACATCTACCATTTTATATAACCCTCACAACAACCTTACAAAATAAATATTGTCATCTCCCTTTTATAGATAAGTAAACTGGTTCAGAGAATTAGTTTGTCCATGTCACTTAGCTAGAATGCAGATCTCTCTCTCTCTCTCTCTGCAAAGCGCATTATCCTTCTGCCATACTGTGCTGCCTTTCTTTCCTCCCACAAACACTCATTAGTACTTGCTCTAAGTCTGGCATTGGACTAAACAGTGTGCATTGGCTTCATGAAGCTTCGTGTGGGGAAGACATGAAATAAACAAAAAACTTCCCAAATATATATTATCCAGCAGTGATAAAGTACTGTGAAGAGAAACAAAACTGGATTAATGGAATAACACCTGAGGGTGGCTGCTCTTATGGTAGAGTGGTCAGAGAAGGCCTCTGCAAAGAGATGACACCAGAGCAGAGCCCTGAATGAAGAACCGGAGTGCAAAGTACTGGTATGTGAAGGAACCACGGAACGATAAAGATGAGGCCCTCGGGTGGTACCTCGGAAATGCCCTGACGTGACACCAGAATGGTGGCATTCAGTCCAACTGTCTTCTGTTAACTTACTTTTAATCAGATTATGTCCAACAAAATCACTTTAAGCCCACCACGTTACTCTCTGGGAACTGCTTTCATATTCACTTCTCAAGAACGGCACTTGTGGGCAGAGGAAAACACCCGAGGAAGTCAAGCCTGGAACTCCTTTTCCTGTCAGACATTTTGCCACTTCAGCCACCGTAGACAAGTGTGATCCAGCTTTCCACAGAATCATTGCCCACCCAAACTTGGATGGAGCTCTAGGGCTCCCTCTGAACTCTGCAGTTGATTCTAGCTATCCA
>NW_011888834.1:7436243-7450758 GCF_000151845.1 Pteropus vampyrus | reverse complement strand
GGAACGATAAAGATGAGGCCCTCGGGTGGTACCTCGGAAATGCCCTGACGTGACACCAGAATGGTGGCATTCAGTCCAACTGTCTTCTGTTAACTTACTTTTAATCAGATTATGTCCAACAAAATCACTTTAAGCCCACCACGTTACTCTCTGGGAACTGCTTTCATATTCACTTCTCAAGAACGGCACTTGTGGGCAGAGGAAAACACCCGAGGAAGTCAAGCCTGGAACTCCTTTTCCTGTCAGACATTTTGCCACTTCAGCCACCGTAGACAAGTGTGATCCAGCTTTCCACAGAATCATTGCCCACCCAAACTTGGATGGAGCTCTAGGGCTCCCTCTGAACTCTGCAGTTGATTCTAGCTATCCAAGAAAAGCACATCAAGAGTGAGCTTGATCAGGCAAAGAACCTTCCACACATCAAGCAGTGAAGGAGGAGACAAGGAAAGCCTTGTTGTAGGGCTTTCATCCGTTTATAGCAAGCTTCACATGCCTATGCAGCCTACGGAGGCAGCAGATCAGCTTCACAACAGTGGAAGGCACTTATACTTTTGCTCAATGAGGGCCCACAACTTTTGGGGAGAATATATGCCAATAAAATATGTCAATTCTCAAGTTTATGATCTAGTGGAGGAGATGGACAATACTCCTACAATGCTAAATGCCAAGAATAGTATATGGTGTACAGAAGTATGGAAGAAGAGATTGTTTTTATATGGAATGATGAAGTCAGTTACTATGTAAGGTGTCTAACAAAGTGCCTAGCACTTAGTAAACACTCAATAAATATTAACTAATACTATGATCAGAATTGGCTTCACACAGGAAGCAGAACTGGAGGCAAGGTAAGATTGCCAGACAAATTATGGGATGCCTTTATATGCATTTCAGGTAAACAAAAAAAAAAAAGTCTTTTTTTGTATAAATATGTCCCAAATATTGCATGGGACATATTTATACTAAAATGTATTTGTTGTTTATCTAAAATTCAAATTTAAATGGGCATCCTGGTTTTTTATTTGCTAAATCTGGTCATTCTTAGCCAAGGAAACTTTTGATATGGCAATAAAGAGTGAGGAAAATAAATTAGCAGGTCCAAAGGCATGAAAACAGGAGAGAAATGGTGTTTTCAATGGCACTTTGTGTTCTCCAGTGATTGTTAACACTTACTGAGTACTGGACTTTGTGGCAATCACTGCTTCGAGGACTCTACAAAGATTGATTCATTTATTCCTCGCAAAAGCATATGTGGTAGGTTATCATAATCCCCTAAATTTTAAAAATGAAGAATTTGAGGAGATAAAGTAATGCATCCCAAAGCCAAGAACTGGGAAATGGTACAACTGGGATTATGAACCTAGGATGTTGTTTGGATCCAGGGGCTACTGTCTTAACCGTTTTGGAAGAGGAACATAATCTGTTCAAAGTAAGCTTTTTTTAAAAGTCATTTTTCAAAACTCAGATTATTCAACCATAATTCTTACATAAAATGAAATATCATTTGTCAACTCTCTGCTTCACAGTGGGATACAGCTAGCCTGCCTCAGCCACTCTCCATATTCCCGCAAGTACTCAAGTCTGGATACATCCTCCTGCGTTCGCCTTTGGATTTCCAAAGTCACCTTGTTCCTGGAATGTAGGATCTTCCCCGAACTGCTGCTCCCCTTGCAAAAGTTTATTGGAAGCAAACAAGTGTGTAGGGGTGGATTAAGCAAGAACTTCCAGGACACCAACCTTGGAGAAGGAACAAGTAATGTAGAGTGCATGTTGACTGTCTAAACAGGACAAAGATAATGATTAATCAAATCTCCTGCAGATTTAAATGGCATGGAAGCTGAGAGTGGAGGTGAAACTCCTTTCTTGCAGCTGGACTGTTCCACGTGAGCCAGCCACACCCTCAGAGAAGATGTTTTCCATGAGAATCTTCTGCCTAGTCCTGAGCGTGGTGGGAACAATTTGGGTATGGTCTCCCTTATTTTCTCTTCTTGCTTTCCCTCTGGTGTTTATTCCTCAACGAGTTTGCAGACCCAAGTCAGCCTTATGTATGTCCTCACACACTGTTAGCTTTCTAAGCCTTTGGCGATGGAGTCAAGTTCCTAAATGGGCCTGACACCACAAGAGTTTATAAACCTAAAAGGGAGACTTAGTGAGACCAAGTGTATAGAATCACAGGGGAAGGTTTAGCATCTGTAATCGGTCTTACAAAATTGTTTGTTTTTTTTTTTAAGGAAAGAAATCTTTGCCATCTTTGTCGTTATAAAGCCTCAAGATAGTTAATGCTAGTTAACAGAACAAAATATTCTCATGACAAGAGTTTTTTAAATCTAATTATTAATTTCTTGCTATTTGTCCATAATAAGCAGAACAGTGTTTTAATATAGTTCTTTCTAAAAGGTGTTTTTTGTGTTTCATTTAAGACAAGTAAAAAGCAAGTTAGTTACCTTTGTGAACACATTACACAGCAAAAATCAGAAAGGATTAATTGATAAAGTAATATGCTTTTTTGGAAACAATAGTATTCTTTTAAGAGAATTACTAAATATTGCAATAATTTCTAAAGTTGACTCCAGAAACCTATACGAAAGGAGAGAAACTTCATTCGATAAAGTTTGTGAAATACTTCAATCTTATAAAAACTGAGTTATACCCAGTCCACAAATTATTCCAATTTATTTCTTTCCTTTTACCACTCACAAACCCTAATACCAAAACAGAAGAAAACTAGAGGACTTCTAACCTAATTTTCTCCCTCATAATAAAATAATAAGTACAAATTTTTATGGGAAATAAAACTAACATCATTTGTTAAGATGATATATTGGATAATGCATAGCTTTCAGTTATTTCTCTCTGTTATTGGCATATTTTATTTTTGCCTATTTTCATTGTCGTGCCATTTTATTCGGAAGTATGCTTGAATTTATAATTTTATTCCTTAGACAAAAAGATTGTATTTGTTCCTTTAAATAAATTGTTCTTGATTGCTTGAATTAGTATTATTATTATCCAGAGTTCTTTTTAATGAGACAACAAATATTAACTAATTATAAGAATAAATTATCTGAGATTTAAATAGTCATAACAAAATTCTTATAAGTTGGTAGTACAAAATAAAAATAGCTAAACCCTAAAAAAAAAAACCTCTAAAAAACCTAAAAACCTATTAAGATAATAAATCAATTGTTGGAAGAATATTTTTATATCTTATTTCACCTCGTAGATCACAATAGAATTTTCTCAAATCTATATGTTTAATTATAAGTTGTTCAAAAAAGTTGTCAGTCATGGACCATTATTTTTACTTTCAGTCTACTTATTCTAATGTCAAATAAAAAGAAACTATTACATGAGTGAGCAACCTAAAAAGCGTTTCTCAGCCTGAACTGGCCACATTAGTGTCCTTGGTATATACTTGCTCAAATTATGGACCCCTAAGGTCATAATAGAAACTTGAAGGGCAGATATTAAACTAAAATAGTGCAGGCTTTTTCCAACTGAAACAGGAATTATAGGAGAAAGAACTTTAACTTTTCCAATAATCTTTCCACCTCCAGATGTCAGTGGAAATTAAAAGGTAAATTATACTTAATTTTGTTGATTCAAATACTTTTTCTTTTCTAATGGAACCTATAAAAGGCCTACCATTTTTAAAATGCTTATTTAATGTTAAACGCCATCAAGAAATGTGTACATCTTATTTCTTTTAATTCTCACAACTTCATAAAATGGGGCTTAGGACTTTCATTGAAAAGATAGAAAACCTGAAGTTTGTAGAGGCCCCCAAAACTGGTGCTGTTGATTTTGGGGAGAGCCCCTCCTCTTCTCTGGGTTGGACAGGCATGCCATTGTCTTTTCTTTATCTGCCTACTGTTGCTCTCTTTTGTGCGTGTGAACGAATCCTAAAAGACTGCAGAGAACGATCAAGGTGAATTTATAGCTGAAGGAGGAGGTGTGCGTGGCCCCAGACTTGTGGAAAGACACCAATCTGCCTGCAAAGAAACAGACTGGCCCTTCTGCTCTGATGAAGACTGGGTGAGCAGTGGGCATGGGGAACGGGGAACCCTTCCTTGATGCGCTAGAAGTGCACACAGACTGACTCGTTCAGTCACAGAAAGTTTACAGTAGAAATAATCTAATGGCTCCTTATATGTCAAATTTAAAAAGGCAAATGGAAAGAAAATCAGTCCTGAAAGCACTGTAAATGATCCCCCAGGCTCTGGGCCATTAGTGGAATTAAGAGATTAGATTTTAGTTGTATGTGCAGGAACCTGAGTATGAAGGCCTCAAGATTTCATGGGGCTTTATCTATGGTTAAACGGGCCCTCTTTTCAGAATTTCCCTATGACCTCGGACTAGTCCTCTTAAACTATTAAAGAGATTGGGAAGGGGAACAATGGAGGCTGCATGGAAATCTTCAAAGTCGTACTGGGGCTAAGGGATCCTTAATTTAATCTTTTCTCTTCACTTTCAGAGCCAAAAATGCCCTTCTGGCTGCAGGATGCAAGGGTTGATTGATGAAGTCAATCTGGATTTTACAAACAGAATAAATAAGCTCAAAAATGCACTATTGAATTATCAGAAGAACAATAAGGACTCTTCCTCGGTGACCAGGAACATAATGGAAATTTTGAGAGGAGATTTTGCCAGCGGCAACCGTGAGTATTATATATTTAGTGCTTTAACTTTATAGCACACGAAAAACAACATCAAAAGTCCTAAATACAATGTCTCCTTATAACGACTGCGATTTTATTCCAAAGTGCTTAGTATAGAAACACATGCCTTTATGATATCCTTAAATTTTTAAGGAGGGGCTTACAATTTTGTTCTTTTTATAATGTAAAAAAAAGTAAACTTAGAATTAATTGTTTAAGATCACAATGTAAGTCAGAATTTTTGACTGAAGACTAGAATTTAAGTGTTTTCTTTTTCAAGAGTATGTATTGAAAATAAGATGGGCTCGACTTTTTTGAGTAGATATTTTTGTTTCTGTCTTACAGAGAAGGAAACTGAGAGGTCAAGGGACTTGTCTAAAGACACATAGCTGTCAGATGGTGGAGCTGGGAGTTCAACCTACAGACTCCACTAGGCTGATTATGTAGTTTTGTTTTGTTTTGTTTTGTTTTGTTTTTAAATATAGAGCCGTGTTATAGCTTGCTTACAGGATGAGGGCTGAGTCTCATTAGGATCAAGAAACACTGGTTTTGCCCTGAGTGTGGGCAGCAAATTTAATGAGACTCTGGTTCCTGAAACTTTGCTTGACCCTCCTTTTATATCTTCAGGAGACACTTGACAAATTGCAGTAACTGGCAAGTGAGCAATCCCGTCAAACTAAAAAGAAGAAAGCTTAGAAACAATTTCAAATGTGTAGGTAGGAAGAAACCTCAGTAGGACCACCTAAGAACATTTTCAAGTCCCATGATTAAGGATATGAGGAAAAAATAGGAACATGACCAAACCAATTAGTCTATCTCCTAGTTGTGCCTTTAAAATTCCAAAAATATTTCTTCTGAATTTATTTGGTTTACTAATTGTGAGTAGGACACCTTAAATGACATCCATGGACGATTGCAGGATATAATATTGTCCAAAATTCAAATGCCTAATAGATGTGGAACTCACAAATTAAATATTGAGAGAACAAACTATCATCTAAATGAAACGAAGAATATTTATAAGTAAATTTCCTTTTTTTGCTGGTTATTGCAAGCAAATCACTCAGCAGCTACTTCGATACCCATGTTTTCCATTTCAGACAATGATAATACATATAACCAAGTATCGGAAGACTTGAGAAGCAGAATTGAAGTTCTGAGGCGCAAAGTCACGGAACAAGTACAACACATCCAGCTTCTGCAGAACAATGTCAGGGCTCAGCTGGTAGACATGAAACGACTGGAGGTAAGGAACTATGTGTCTCTGTCACCAGATTTCCTTATTTTTGAATAGCAGGGAAAAGGAAGGCAATAGTCATGTATCGAATGCCTGCTACATGTGGTGTGAAGTGTTATATATCCATTATCTATCTACTACGTAAGTCTTATTTCCCCCACTCTACAGATGAAGAAAAAAGCTCAGAGATATCAAGTAAATTTTCCTAGAGCACATAGATAGTAAATTTCAAAAGCAAATATTCAGTCCCTGCCGGTCTTATTCAAAGCTCTGACACCGCCATGCCCGAGTCGTCTACCTCAGTTTCACTGAAGATCACTTCATTAGCATTTCCTTTCAAAGGGAATAGCAACTTACTCTTGATCTGTTCTAAGTCTAAGATGAATTCAAATAGTTCCTATCGCTTCTCCCGGCTAGCCTTATAATACCCAACATCTCTTCCCCTGAAGATACTACATAAATGGAAAATAAAGTCTCGGTCAGTAGGTCTCCAAGTCAAAGAAGTGAAAACAGTTTCTAAGAAACAAATTAACTACTAAGGACTCAATAAACATTGCTCATTTATTTATATCTACCCTTTTTCTTTATCTTTCTACCCCTCTTTCTAGGTGGACATCGATATTAAGATCCGATCTTGCCAAGGATCGTGCAGTAGGGCTGTAGTGCGTCAGATAGATTTACAGGATTATAAAGATCAGCAGAAGCAACTCGAACAAGTCATTGCCAAAGACTTACTTCCCCCTAGAGACAAGCAGTACTTACCAGTGTTAAAGATGAGCCCGGCTTTAGACTTGGTTCCCGGAGAGTTCAAGAGTCAGATTCAGAAAGCCCCTCCAGAGTGGAGAGCACTAACGGAAATGAAGCAGATGAAAATGGTTTTGGAGAGGTCCAGAGAACAGGGGAGTGTCCACGGAGACTCTGCCTCTCACGGAACAGGCTCTGCGCCTGAAACACCCAGGAAACCTAGACCTGATAGTACTGGCAATCGGAACCCTAGTGGAGCTGGCAACTGGAACCCTAGTGGAGCTGGCAACTGGAACCCTAGTGGAGCTGGCAACTGGGAGTCTGGGAGCTCTGGATCTAGTGGTGCTAGCACTTGGAGCCATGGAAATCCTGCGTCTGGAAATTTGAGACCAGATAACTCAGGGCATGGAATCGCCAGGCCTTCCAACCCAGACTGGGGCACATTTGAAGAGACTTCAGAAAGTTCAAGTACAGGGACAAAGAAAGAGTACCATACAGGTAAATTGGTCACTTCTGAAGGAGGTAAAGAGCTTCTGATTGGTAATGAGAAGGTCATCTCTGGTGGCCCGACCACCAGTCGTCATTCATGCTCTAAAACCATTACTAAGACTGTTGTAGGTGCTGATGGTCGCAGAGTGGTGACAAAAGAAGTGGTAAACTCTGAAGATGGTTCTGACTGTGACATTACAACTGACTCAGACTCGTTCCATACTTTCTCTGGCAAGGGTGGCCTAGATGAGTTCCGTCTTAGGCACCCTGAAGAAGCGGATTTCTTTGACTTAGGAGAAACTGGCTCTCGCCTCTTTGGTACACCTGAGTTCCCTCCCGGAGGTAAAACTTCAACTCATAGCAAACAACTTATAACCAGTAGCTCAACTTCCAGCAGAGGAGACTCCACGTTTGAAAGCAAGAGCTATAAAATGACAGATGACGGTGAAAGGGAAACACATCTTGAAGTCGTAGGACCGCGTGGCCTCAAGAAAAGCCGTGTTAAATCTCGCTCTGTCAGAGGTATCCACACTTCTCCTTTGGGGAAGCCTTCCCTGACCCCCTAGACTAAGTTCACTATTCCTGCAATGTGCTCTCAAAGCAACTTGCACTTCTTTCCAAGCTCTCTATCATGCTTTATTAAAATTACACTTTTTTTTGTTTGTCTGTCGTGCTAGACTGTAAGTTCCACTGGGGGCAGGGACTTTGTGTATTGTGTTCATCTCTGTATTCCCAAATGCCTAACAGTACAGAGGGTCACCACTCAATAAATACAATGTTAAACGAATGAATGAATCCCTCTGAAACTCGATTTTGAGTTTGTTTAACCAAATTATTTCACCATTCAAAGTGTGTGTTGTTGGAATTTTGTCAACCCAATTTCTTGATCGTATTTTTAGAGTGGATCTCGGTTGAAATTAAGATCAGATTAAAAACAAGTACGAAAGGATGCTTAGACATCTTTGCTGATTACTTGTTATTAATCAGTATGTGCAAGTAAAATTCCAAATCTTTTGAGGAAAATTCCCTTTGCAATTTGTGGGTATAAATGCCACTCACCTGCATACATTTCATTCCAGTGTAAGTGCTTCCTTTCTCCATGGAGGGAGGGAAGGAAGAAAGGGAGGGAGGGAGGGAGAGAGAGAGAGAGAGAGGGAGGAAGGAAGGAAGGAAAGAAAGAAGGCAGGCAGGAAGGAAGGAAGGAAGGAAGGAAGGAAGGAAGGAAGGAAGGAAGGAAGGAAGGAAGGAAGGAAGAAGGAAAAGAAACCACTATCTGCCTTCATTTAATCTGGGCCATACCTATCTTTATAAAGTTAAATGAGAGTAACTTCTTCCAACCAGCTTAATTTTTTTTTTAGACTGTGATGATGTCCTCCAAACACATCCTTCAGGTGCCCAAAGTGGCATTTTCAATATCAAGCTACCGGGATCCAGTAAGATTTTTTCTGTTTATTGCGATCAAGAGACCGGTTTGGGAGGATGGCTTTTGATCCAGCAAAGAATGGATGGATCACTGAATTTTAACCGGACGTGGCAAGACTACAAGAGAGGTTTCGGCAGCCTGAATGACAAGGGAGAAGGAGAATTCTGGCTAGGCAACGAATATCTCCACTTACTAACCCTGAGGGGCTCTATCCTTCGGATTGAATTAGAGGATTGGGCTGGGAACCAGACTTACGCAGAATATCACTTCAGGGTAGGCTCTGAGGCAGAAGGCTATGCCCTGCAGGTCTCCTCCTATGAGGGCACCGCGGGTGATGCTCTGGTGGAGGGTTCCGTGGAGGAAGGGTCAGAGTACACTTCTCACGTTGGCATGCAGTTCAGCACCTTTGACAGGGATGCTGACCAGTGGGACGAGAACTGTGCAGAAGTCTATGGGGGAGGTTGGTGGTACAACAACTGCCAAGCAGCCAATCTCAATGGCATCTATTACCCTGGCGGCTTCTATGACCCAAGGAACAACAGTCATGAGATGGAGAATGGAGTGGTCTGGGTTCCCTTTAGAGGAGCGGATTACTCCCTTAGGGCCGTTCGCATGAAAATCAGGCCCCTGGTGACCCAGTAGGCTGAAAGAGTGGAGGTGAGAGCACTCTGTTTTCTTTTAGTGAAGTGGAGAAAAAATAAGGAAGAGTTGAAACTCCTTACAACCTAAAAAATTTCCAGGTGCTATTTTATTATTCTTTGTACTGTAGTTAAATGTAACTGAGACATATTAGTGCTTTAAAAAAATAAAGTTATGTGAGTTTTTTTAATCTTTAAAATAGCTCTGTGGGTTTTTAAATTTCTGTAAGGGTACACCAAGGGATATTCAGTACATCAGGAAAAAGGAGGCAGATAAAAGCTTCTCTCTGCAACCCTTGAGGGTGTTTGTTGTTTTAAGAACTTCTCCCGTACCATTCAAAGTCAAAGGACCATTGTCAAGCAAAAAAGTTATTTCATCCATTCCATTTGAATAATTTTAAACAAATATTTTAAGTTGCACTAAATTGAACAAGACTAGCTTTTGTAGAGGAATTTGCTAACTACTTTTATCTCTTCTGTTAATAAGTAAATCCAGGAAGGCAGGAGAAACATTTTTTTCATAATAGAAATAGAAATTTATTCTTTAAGTTTTTCAGTGAAGACCACAATGCACACTTAATTTTTCCCCAGATTCTAACCAATTTCTTCAAAAATACCTGGAAAATGCATTTAAAAAATTAAATATTTATAAGTATTCTCAAAGCAGATGACATTTAGACATTAATCAATAATCCCCACGGCATTCATTTCACTTGATTTTTTCCCAACAATCATAAAGTATAGTCTGTGATATATTAGTTGTTATTAAAGTAAAGATATTTGTTTGAAAGCATCTCACAAAATGATTTATACTATATTCTTTATTTCAACACACTTACATTGTTCAATATTTTATTTTGAACTAAGTTGCATCTTTGATCTTGGTGGCCCCATCCGCTGCCCCAATTTTTAACTCATATTTTCTATTAGTGAGAACTACTTGCCATTTACTCTTAAAAATGTATTAAAATATCCCAAGCACATTGGGATCCCAGTACACCGATTGTCTTTGCTTGCATAGTTTCTATCCCAATGAACAGCACCTTTTCTCCTTGGAAGACAAAAAAAAAGGGGGGAAGGAAAGAGGGAAGGAGGGAGAAACCAAGAAAGGAAGGAAGGAGGCTAGAGCTATGAACCAGAGCCGGAGGAGCAGAAGGAAAGCGAGAACGAGAGCTTGCAGAAGAGTCACATATGAAGCCCCAGTATTCTCGCATTTCCTTATGTGCAATTAAAAATCCTTGCTACGAATAAGTGATACAGCTCCAAATCTTCAGATACTTGAATAAAGACTTCTTCAAAGTCAAAAGAAGTTTTATTTATTTCAGAAATCCGAGTTCCGTGTTATCTCTATGCCCATCCCGTTGACAATCGCCCGTATGCCTCCACAGAGCTTGAGTCGGGGGTAGGAAGAATTTTATATTCCAGAATATCACACTATTAGGGACAGAATCGGGTCCCAAAATGAAAGTGACTCTGCATGTGAATGGTTATTAATTTCTCACTTATTTTGAAGGCTTTGAGTTTATTAGCAAAGAATAAGTAACTTCTTTTATTTTAATAAACAATAGCCAGTATTAGTAGAATCATGAAATACAGTTTGGTTGTGAGAAATGACAGCACAGATCTCTTTTCCATTTTACCTTATCTTTAACTTTTTGCTCTATTTCCCTTATTCCTGAAATTAAGTATTAATTCGGCTTCTCTGACTCTCCTTCACGTGGAAGCCCACTTCCATTTTGTTTTCACCTGGTTACCACTCTCTTGAAACTGCTCTCCTTAAAGCCACTGAGAACTTTGTAATTCTAAATTTAATGTCCTACACTCAAGCCTCTTCCTGCTTGCTTTCTTTTAAACACCTACTACTATTGTTCCCATCTTTCCTCTTCGATCTGTATTTTCTCTTGTTTCTGGTATACTATGCCCATCTGTTGCACTTTTCTCACTTTCTAACTGGCAATTCTTTCTTAGGCCACTCCTTAAATGTAAAAGTTTCTCATTACAATAATATTAGCATTTATTTTCATCAGTTAGGATTAAGTTTGACCCATGTGGCTTAAAACAGAAACTTATTTCTCGTTCACAGAAAAATCTACAGGAATATGTCTCCATATCGTCTTCGGGAAGCCATTATTCTAATAAATGGCTTCCATCCTCAAGTTTACTTCATGGTTCAAACATCATGTCCTATAGGAAAGACAGAAGGGAAAATGAATACCTTCTCTCTTTTAAGGAACTTTCCTAGATGTTCCATACAGCACTTCTGATTATATCTCATGAGCCACAGCTTAGTCATATAGACATACCTGGCTGCAGGAGAGGCTGAGACACCTGACAGTTAGCTTAGATACAAGGCTATTCTAATTAAAGTTAGGATTCTGTGGCTAAGGAGGAGAGGGAGAATAGAAGTTGAGGCAGGCAACTAGGAGTCTTAGCCAGATACCTAACCTCTCTTCACCTCTTGCTTCACCACCATTTTTTCGTTCATTCACTATCCACAAAGTTATCTTTTAAAAATAAATCTAATTATGTCTACTCACTCTATGAGTATATTTTCTCCTTGGTTGATTTGACAATCATCATAGCTTCAGTTACCACCAACAGGTTGATGATAGCCAAATCTAAAACTCAGCTCTCACATTCAGATCCATAATTTCAACTAATACTGAACATATCCAGTTAGACATTTCTCATTAATCTGTCTGAGATTGAACTAATTACCTTCTCATCAATACCTATTGCATCCTTTCTATTTCTTATTCTAGTCAGAGGCACTGTTAGCCCTCCAGTTTCCTACTCTAGAAAATTTGAGCTTCTTGCCAGCTTCTGTTTTTT
This sequence comes from Pteropus vampyrus, assembly GCF_000151845.1. NCBI lineage: Eukaryota > Metazoa > Chordata > Mammalia > Chiroptera > Pteropodidae > Pteropus > Pteropus vampyrus. Next base: position 7,438,740 of record NW_011888834.1, on the reverse strand, counting down.
CATAAGTTCCTATATCCAGTCTATATCTACTCTAAAACTGACCATTCTTACAGCACTTTTATGTTCTTATGTTATCTTGTGTTAATCTTTTCCCATTTGGGCTATTTCTCTTAACCTCATGATTTACCACCTTCTTTTGTTCATTCATTCCTCACAAAATTACCTTTTAAAAAATAAATCCAATTATGTCTTTCTTCCGTTTAAGGCCTTATCTTAAGGTTGAGTTAAAACGAAACAAAGCAGAAACAGAAACAGATCCATAGATACAGAAAATAAACTGATGATTGCCAGAAGGGGAAGGGGATTAGAGAAAAATATGAAAGGGAATAAGAGTTACAAAGTTCCAGTTATAAAATATATAAGTCATGGGGATATAATGCATAAGAAATATAAATAATATTATAATAAGTATGTATATTGACAGATGAGTACTAGATTTATTGTAGCGGTCATATCATAAGGTACGTAAATGTAGAATCTCTGTGTTGTACACTTGAAACTAATATAATATTGTATGTCAACTATACTTTAACCAAAAAAACTAAAAAAGAAAATCCTCGTAGCTTTTCATATAAGCTCTTTCACAAATTGGTCCTTTTTCAACCACTACTGTCATTCAATCTATACTTTAATCATTGAATTTCTCACTAGTATTGAAATATCAAGCTGTTTAATAAGTCTATGCCTTTCTACAAATTGCCAAGACTCCTATTTATTCTTTAAAATATAGGTCAATAACTTTCCTTCTGTGAACCAGGAATTGTCCTCTGGGCCCTCATAGTTCTTATTTGTATCTCAAAAATAACATAATTAATCTCCAACTCTAAAAAATAAATCTAATTATGTCTACTCACTCTATGAGTATATTTTCTCCTTGGTTGATTTGACAATCATCATAGCTTCAGTTACCACCAACAGGTTGATGATAGCCAAATCTAAAACTCAGCTCTCACATTCAGATCCATAATTTCAACTAATACTGAACATATCCAGTTAGACATTTCTCATTAACCTGTCTAAGATTGAACTAATTACCTTCTCATCAATACTTATTGCATCCTTTCTATTTCTTATTCTAGTCAGAGGCACTGTTAGCCCTCCAGTTTCCTACTCTAGAAAATTTGAGCTTCTTGCCAGCTTCTGTTTTTTCATAAGTTCCTATATCCAGTCTATATCTACTCTAAAACTGACCATTCTTACAGCACTTTTATGTTCTTATGTTATCTTGTGTTAATCTTTTCCCATTTGGGCTATTTCTCTTAACCTCATGATTTACCACCTTCTTTTGTTCATTCATTCCTCACAAAATTACCTTTTAAAAAATAAATCCAATTATGTCTTTCTTCCGTTTAAGGCCTTATCTTAAGGTTGAGTTAAAACGAAACAAAGCAGAAACAGAAACAGATCCATAGATACAGAAAATAAACTGATGATTGCCAGAAGGGGAAGGGGATTAGAGAAAAATATGAAAGGGAATAAGAGTTACAAAGTTCCAGTTATAAAATATATAAGTCATGGGGATATAATGCATAAGAAATATAAATAATATTATAATAAGTATGTATATTGACAGATGAGTACTAGATTTATTGTAGCGGTCATATCATAAGGTACGTAAATGTAGAATCTCTGTGTTGTACACTTGAAACTAATATAATATTGTATGTCAACTATACTTTAACCAAAAAAACTAAAAAAGAAAATCCTCGTAGCTTTTCATATAAGCTCTTTCACAAATTGGTCCTTTTTCAACCACTACTGTCATTCAATCTATACTTTAATCATTGAATTTCTCACTAGTATTGAAATATCAAGCTGTTTAATAAGTCTATGCCTTTCTACAAATTGCCAAGACTCCTATTTATTCTTTAAAATATAGGTCAATAACTTTCCTTCTGTGAACCAGGAATTGTCCTCTGGGCCCTCATAGTTCTTATTTGTATCTCAAAAATAACATAATTAATCTCCAACTCTAAAAAATAAATCTAATTATGTCTACTCACTCTATGAGTATATTTTCTCCTTGGTTGATTTGACAATCATCATAGCTTCAGTTACCACCAACAGGTTGATGATAGCCAAATCTAAAACATATTTATGTTATTATGGCACTAGATTGTGAAATCCTTTAGGCTAGGACTCAATTATGTAGTGTTTCCTGCCCTACATAAGAGTATCTCATCCATTCCAAGATTATACAAGTAAGTTTTTTTAAAGTTCCTTTAAATATTTTTATTGTTTTTATCTTTTACATTTAAATATTTACTTAACCTGAAATTTATTTTAATATGTTATGAAGAAGGTCTACTTTTGTTTTCTAATGGAAGGATAGCCAGTTATGCTGAGACAATAATTAAAGCATTTTTTGCTACTGGAATTGAAAGCCAATTTTGTTCAAAAAACTTTTGTTGGATCTGCTTATACCTTGCTCATCTTCATCTTTAAAGTATACATTTTGGATAAAGTATTCTCTCCCTTACCCTGAACTTTTTTGGGT
>NW_011888834.1:7414716-7431898 GCF_000151845.1 Pteropus vampyrus | reverse complement strand
TATTTACCTTCAGTTTCTAGAACCCCTTTAGAATAAAGTATTACATTTCTAGAAAATATTCTAATGATACTTTTAATTGACAATTGCTAGCATTCCTTTAATAAAGGTGAGAAAATTTTATAAATTAATTTCTCCGATGAGAAAATAGTAGTGTAGGGAGGTTAAATAATATAATAAGGAGCACATCTGGGGATGAAGCTTACGACAGTGTTCTTACTGGCTAACCACCTAAGTTCCATGCATCATTTATTATGAGTTCTAGGATAATGACACTACCATTCATGATAAACATGAGAGTATTTTATATAATAACATTTAATTTTAATTATTTTCCCAGTGATATTACTGATCTAATTATACTCATGAGTTCCCCTTATAACCAAAAAAGTACATGTCCAATTTAGTTAGCTGACATAAGGCGTGCAGCTAGTGAATCCGGATAAGACCTATCCAGCCAAATTCACTAATCTCTAATCATGTCTATAAAAGCCTGAAAGAAAATGGCATCATATTAATACAAGTACATGCAGGTTGCAAAAATCATAAGTTAAATATTTGTTATACTTGAACAAAGTGATACAACATTTGCTATTTGCTGAAACAACTTGAGACATAGCAACATTTAGATTTTGGTAGCCATGAATATTATACAATTTGCTTGTAGTTAATGAAATTTACAAGAAACCATTTTTGAGATATATTTTATTTATTTATTCATGCACTTATTAATTCACCCATATCCTATTTTGAATTGAATCCAAAGTACTTTATAAAGCTCATTTATTGAGAAAAATCTTTAATTCATAGGGGGTAGGAGTGGCAAGGGCCTTAAACATTACGGAAGGGAACAGTATGATAAAGAATTTGCACTTGGGGAAGAGATTCAAATTAATTCTTATAAAAGCTAGATGTTATGTCTTCCATCTCCACAGAGTAAAAACAACACTTCAAAACCACAGAGGCAAGAAAATTTAAGATAATCTGCTAGGTTTGATCTAATTAAGCCTCTGGCTATTAAACAATGAACTCCCTGTTTATCAGCTCCCTGAGGAAGGTGGCTACATGTTGATTGCAACAGAGCACTCTGGAAAACATTTGCTAAATCTACCTTTGACTCTATCTACACTAGATCAGTGACCTCAAGTTTGCATGCCTACATAAGCTGTTGCAAAACTGCATTGAAAGTATACCCTTTTGAGAGATAAAGCAAATGTAGCAAACGATGGTGAATCTAGGTGAAGGACATAGAGGTATTCATTAAACAATTCTTGTAATTTATGTCAGACTGAAACTTTTTAGAATAAAAAGTTGTTGGAAAAATATAATTCAGTCAAAACATAAAACAAAAAAACGTATCGCCCACTGGTCACTTCTTGGTTGGGAGAAGAGAAAGGGTACAGTGGTTAATATTGGTACCAGTTAAGACTATTTGCATAAGCATGTGACTCTTCCTGCCTAATCACTTAAGAAATAAAATATTTGAATAAACAGAGGGTAATGTGTTTCTGGTTGCTATCCTATATACATAAAGAATAGTTAAGAATTCATATAAAAGATGATTTTGCTAATAGAAAATTGGTAAAAAACATGAAAGATAATTCTCAAAAGAAGATAGACAAACCGTCATTAAACATGAAAATTTAAGCAATTGTCAGTATCATAACATTTAGCTTTAGTGGGAGAGAAAAAATTAAAAAATAACAAACACCTGTAATTCTGTATGCCAAGGATAACTTGATACGATCTCTCTGGAGAATAATTTGACAACACATATATTTAAAAAACCTTTAGAATGCCAAAATCCATTATTTCCCAGAAATTCTTCTTCTAGGAATTTTTCTAGAAGGAACTAGATAATAATGTATATTATATAGTATACAGATTTTATATACATGCAAAAAAGTTAATGTAGAAGAATGCTAATTTCAGTATTATCTTTATTAAGAAAAGTTTGGAAAAATCTAAATGCCAAGTGACAGAGACTTGCTTAAAAATTAGAGTACATTCACATGATATAATAGTCCATGCTCATTAAAAAGCATATTATAGAAAATAATATTATAGTAGAGTGTTAAGTACATGGAAAATTTTCCATTACATGATATGATAAATTCAGGTAGTAAAATGTACAGGATAACAAGAAAAACAGAACCTAAGATATTAACTGTTTCCCTGTTAGTGTTGAAATTATACATGGTTCTACTTTTTTCTGTATTTACCAACATGTCTACAAATAATATGTACTAATTTCATTATCTAAAATCACAATTAATGTTGTTAAAATACACAAATTATTCCATTTGCTAAGTTTAGCTATAATGAGGCACCAACACATTGTGACTTGCTGCAGAGCTGAGCCGTCATGGAAGCTCAAGCAGGGAGCATGAGGTGACACGCCTCAGTGGATAGAGGTATGAAATTCAGAAATCACAGTGTCAGCTCTGTGTACGAATGGTAGGTAGCATCTTTAATTTGTTTCCACACATCAGAAAAACTATTATCTACATTTTTGCCTCATGTGGGGAAATCTGTGTTCAGCTTAAAAGGCAATATTCCTTGGCTATGCTGGTTAGCTGTTTTCCTTGGTTCCTAAATGCAGAGAACTGGAAGTTTGTGCCCCAAGTCTGTATATCTTTCAGAGTTTGTCACATACTTTCAGTCTTAACTGTATAATAAAATATATTACACTTCTCATGCTACAGCATGTGATTAATAATTTTCAACTAATCTTTTTATTATCTTCATAAAAGTCATGAGTTCATCTTTTTAGACACTCTTTTATATATTCTAACTGGGGGACACTATCTTTTTATTATTTCCAAAATTGTGATGCTCAAAAGGGCAAAATCAGATATGTAGCATTTATTACCAAATGCTATCTTAGAACGCTTACTCCTTTCTGTAGACCTAAATATTACATACCACCCAGGAATGGTCTCTGTGTTCCTGCTACTTGTATATTAGCTAAGAATTGACCTTCAGATTATCTACTAGAGTAGTTTTTAATTCGTGGCTTTATTTTAAGCTCCAGGAATTCGTTACATCCTCTGTGAGTATGTAAAGGTCATTGAGTGAAGGTCTGCGGAACACTGCCCTTGGATTGGAATCTTGCCATCTCTCATTCACAATTCAGTGGGCTTTTGCTACAGTTAGTCTTGCTGCAAAAGCTCTACTTTCAAGTATTTTGCATATTGAGTTTCTGTCTGTGCCTTTATTGGAAAATGGGTTCTACATATTTTTTTAAATATGTAGGGATATTTAGGATATGTGATACACGATATATTCATAATCATTGAATTTAGTCATCCAATATTTATAAATTTATGGAAATCAGCCTTTTTGGGAAGCTGGTGATTCTAGAATCAAAGATGAGTAAGAGCTCATCATTGGTGAAGGACAAAGGTATGTAAAACGATCAATTGAGGTTAAGGTGAGGCTTGAAAACGAAGAGCAATTTGCCAAGTGGATTTGGGGGAAGAACACTGTTAACAAAGGGAGCATCATACAAAAGGACCTGACCTTTCCTGGAATTGTGAAAAATTCACTGTGACAAGAATGTAGATGTGTAGGGAACAGGGGCAGGAGAGAGTGCTGGGACCAAGCGGCAAATCATTTTCACTCCCGGATAAGGAATTTGGACTTAAATTTAAATAACAAGGAGATAACATAAAGCAGAAAAGTAACTTGGTCAAAATTTTCTATTTTTAGGACAATACATGTTATGGCAGAGTAATAGAGTACGGTTAGGGATAGAACAGAACTTACAGCAAGGAAACCGGATAAAAGTTGAAGTTGGATTTGATGAGGAATTAAGAGAGTGACATGTTTCCATGACAGGAATAAATCACCTTTGCTTAGATGCAAAGGTTATGAGAATGAGCTTCAGCACAGTAAGTTTTCGTGAACATCTGTGGCGGTGATGCTACATTAAGGGAAGAAGGACCAAGGTCATGGTCCTTGGAGGGCAGTTGGAGTGAAGTGATGAGAGAATATAAGGTTAAAAAAAAACCAAAAACAAATGTTGAGTTGATATGCTCATTTCTTGGGGAAACATAGAAAGAACAGAAAATCTACTTCTACCTGGGTTCCGGTGTAACTATGTAAAAAACAAAAACCCAACTGAGGCCGATAGGCCTCTTTTCCTGGGACAATAGGTAACTGCTCCTTCCTACCTCATTATTTCCAGAAGAAAAAAAAAAGTGAAGACTTGATCCTGACTTTCTTCTTGGGATCTCTGATCCCTAGTTCTGGCTAAATGACAGAGTGGTGGTTTTTCCATAGTACAGAGAGAGATTCTGAATTTTCAAATGTTCAGTGCCAATTTGTTAGCTTGTTAAGCTTGTGAATGTTTCCCTTTTCTTACAGGTTCAAAGCCTACCTCACTGACCATGTGGATTACAAAATTTAAAAGAAAACATTAGTTTATTGCAACAGAGACTGGTTTAATTAATAAATCTTTTTAAAAGTTTTCTGTGACAGATCTTACATAAATAAATATTTAAAAGTGGACTTTTAAACATAAGCTTTTATTTTGCCTCACAGTTTTTCATAAGGATAGAAAATTCCTCTTCCTAATGCGAAACTTTTCACAATCGACTGGAATTGAAATTATGAACAATGATTGTCCACAATTATTCTTTTAGTTACTTCTTGATGAATAATATAAATGAAGAATAAAAAAAGAAAATGGTGTGATAATTTTAATGTCATTTATCCTGAATACTTTCTTCAGAAAGTCACACTCACAACCTTTTGATAATTTGATATAATATACGAAAGAAAATTCCAATGACATAATATACAAAAATGTTGTTACACATGGAAGAATAAAAATCTATGTTTTGGGGACTATTACTGTGGGAAATAGGGCCTGATCTTCATGGACATCTTCTTCATCGAATACCAGGACCCCTTCCAGTTCATCCATACCACTCCGTCGTCTGTGCCGTGTTTTGCCATGTCCCAGCTGTATTGTCCACCCCAGTAGTATCTGCCATTTGGATTGGCTGCATGACATCTATTATACCACCATCCGCCACCATCCTCTTTAGAACACTGTTTTTCGGGATCTGCATTTACCCTGAAAGGAAATATATTTAGGGCTATTAGAACTACAAGTCAAGTCCATGCAAATTACCCACAGGGCAGTGCTGTGTGCAGTACACCTTCCCTCTGGTTTTATAGGTCAAGTCACACTAATACACCAAAGGCTTTCTCTGCCCTATAGCAAGAAAGGGAGAGAACTGAACCTACGTGGCAAATTCACTTATATCTTTTATTTTATACTGATAGCTTTTGGGTTCCTTAGTATTAGAAAACCCTGAAAAACTACATGAAGGTTTTAATATACACGTTAAATATAGAGATACAGAAATTTATCTAAACACTCATACTCAGAAGGTCAGAGTGCTCTCATTCCAGCTCCATCTGTTATAGTTGTATGACTGAGTAAGTTACTTACTCTCTCTAAACTTCATCTGTAAAATAAGGGTAATAACGACAACCTTACAGTTGAAATGCTTCAGAGTGATACATAAAGAGCTTAGTACAGTGGCTAAGTGAAGTGAGACTTATCAACCACATTAGTTATCATCATTAATGATCCTAAGCAGCAATGTTCGAGGTGGCTTTTACAGCAGGTAGGAAGAACATGACACATACCAGCCATCATTATCTCTGTCGTACGTGCTGAAGAACATGCCATTGTGAATGGTCATTGTTCGGTTTTCTCCCACCAGTTGAGAGGCTCCTTCCATGAGGGCGTTGCCAGCTGTTCCCTTATATTTGTTCACTGAGATTTGGTACTTGTCAGCCTCGTTCTGTATAGTGAATCCTCCATAGCGTGCCTTCACCTTATCTCCTTTCCAGTCCTCCATTTCAATCAAAAGTTCTGTGGGTCCCATCTTAGTAAGCTGGCTAATTTTATCATTTCCAAGCCAGTACTCACCTAAAGGTAAACAGAATAAAATCTCACCAATAATAAAACCTTTAGAAACTAAAAACTGCCTTTCTTTTCTTTTCTTTACCTTTCACACTTTTCGTAAACTCTTCTTAACCTCCTGAAATTCCTAAAAACAGACTTCTAACTCTGTTTTCTAAAGTGAAAAAAATATATATTTTAAACAGAACAATTTTATTTTGACTCTCAATTTTTACCTGGTAGGCCACAGTATTTTTTCCCATCTTCATTGGTTGCAATATTTCCAAATCCTTGTTTATATGGATTCCACTTCCTGCCAAAGTCAACACTACCATCTTGACGATTCTGAATTACTGTCCATCCTTTGAAGGAAATAAAAACAACACATGTTAACCACTGACAAATAATGTTGCTTTTAGGGGAATATCTGAATTCTTTGTCCACTTAATTTATTTTATGCCCTCCTATATTTAGTGCTTCAAAATAGATATAATAAAGAAATAAATATGAGAGAAAAACTGTAAAAATCTTTTAAAACTACAAGTGTTATATCTTCCCCCAAATTGCGAATCTTAGATATTTTATAACTCTTAAAATATCAAATTGAATTCCAAATCAAATGGCTCATTGTTAGTTATGTTAAAGCTAGGTTTTATATCTTGGCATTTAATGGTATCAAAATAATTACAGAATAATTTGTCAGCAACTATCAAATACTTACCTCCACCTTCTGTGTTCATATCACAGTATACTCTATATGGTTTGATAGAGTTGTGAGGCTGAATGAGATACAGTTCAGATGTTTCACCTCCATTCCTGACAATTTCCTCACATTCTGCAACCATAAAATAACATGTTATATTCAGAGAACTACGACATTATTACTTGGTCTTTAGTCACCAATTTTATAAAATGACTGATTACATAGGTTACTGAAGAATGTTTTATTTTAGACATTTAAGAATATATCATAGAAATTGAATCTTCCTTTTACTGAAAAATTAAACTCAGTTTTGAGTTCTATCAGCCAAGGGGATGGAAAAACCCTTCTCCACCTTTCCTGTCCTGTGACATCCATAAACTGCCAGCTGGAGAAACTCCTGCATCTGTTCTTTGTTCTGCCATCTATTCAAGCAAAGGTGTACATTACACACGTGGAGCTACCACTATCATTAAACGACATCCTGCTCATCAAAAATATGCAAATACATTAGACTACGTCAGAACACAGCACACTAGGGCTATCGTCCCAATGTGCTGTAATGTCATTTCCAGAGCAGGGAAATCCACTGGACTTTTTCTATTCTCTTAATTTTTAGAGAGTGTGAGTTCTTCTTCTGGAACCCTTCAGAAATATGTTTAACTAGTTACCTTTGCCAGACACCACAGGAACGTTGCAACTGACGGTGCATGGGGTGCGGCAGTATTCCATCTGAGCTGAGACATCAGATTCTAACTTCTGTATTTTGCTTCTCAGGTTTTCCAGGATTGAACGGAGTACACGAAGGTTAAGCGGGATATTACTATTCACTGTCTCATCTATGTATAATCGGTGCTTTTCCAGCTCTGAGGTGTACTCACTTATTACATTTTCATTTTCTGGAAAAACGAAATTATGTAGGAATAGTTAGCATTTTCTCCCAATAAGAAAACTAAATGTATTCAACCATACATTGTGATTTTGATTTTCTGAGAATAAACTAATGGACATTGAGCTACCATCAGGCAGTCATGATATGCAGTTGTACTTAGGGGAAATTATTTGGTACATGGCATATACCAATTAACATATAGTCTAGCTACTATACTAGTAATTTACCTTAGGTGTAAGTTTAAAAATTGCGTCTAATAATAATAGGTTGTTTTTTCTTTGGTGAGGAAAAGAGTAGGATTTAGGAAATAGTATTAGACTTTCCATCTCAGTTCAACATTTTATGGAGTGGATAGAGTTGATTTATTTATCTATCTCACATAAGTATAGCAGAACCTTAAAATTTACAACAGAGAGGTCATGATTCCTTTGAAAAATGTCCAAATCTGGGAAGGCTGCTCGCGGAGATGCCAGACTCACTAGCTGATTCCTAATCACTAAACCAATCTCACTCAATTCAGATCTCAAGTTTCAAAGGTTAGCTATTATTATTTGCAACACAACTGAGGATATTATAGATTACCCTTATAATCAAAACCTCAAATGTTAAATCTATAAATGTTCGATTTTTACTGTGTGAATATTGTCTTCTGAGTCACAAATTTCTTATAAACTAAAAATAAGGACTCACAGCAAAATTTTTCAGAGAAAATCATTCTTGCTGATGCTAAAGTGGGAATAAGAGTTGAATAGTGCTTATCTGACAAGTTGCATGTGAAGGTGCCTTAGCAAGGACCTTTGAGTAATCAGGACCATACTGAAAGAGCATGAATGCTATTTGGGCTAATCCAGAAATGTTAATCTCCTCATAATCATGGCAGTCCAACAGTCCCGATCATATAACAGAATCAAACAGAAAACATAAGGATATCTACCTTTTATTTGCTTCTGTCTCTTTTTCCACATGTCTTTTAGAACAGTCATATACTGAAAGGTGGTAGAAGATGTCTGGGAAACAGACTCCACATTATTATTTAACTCATTCACACTGTTTCTGACTGGCCTTTCCTGTTTTACCAAAGTTTCTTGCAACTGACATCCTGTAGGACACAACACTCCCTGCAAACAAATAAAAAAAACAGCCATTAGATGAAGAATTTGGGTTATGGGTATTTGCGAAAAAAGCACATAGTGAAAATTCAATTATATCATTAGCTGATATAAAAACTTGTCATTCAATTTTCTTTACACAAGACCAGAAATTCTAGAGTCTTCATAGTCCTAATAAGATGAAAAATAGTCCTTATCCAGAATAAATGTAATTAGGCTATGAAAATTTCACCACCCGAATAAACGAAGCGGGCAAAAATCAAAAGTAAAGGCAATACCCATATGTCCTCATTTGTAATCTTGGGCCCAGACCAAAGGAAACTAGAAAGGAACCCTTAACCAAAGCTCAATAAGTTTATGTATTTATTTCCAAAATAAACAAACAAAAATAACAACAATGGCAACGTGGATCAAGGCAGCTATAGGAAGCCATGATGAAGACAGGCTTTCTACACATGGAAGACCCACTGCAAGAGCATCAGTGCACCCACCAGGTCTGGGTCAGCGTGAAGACAGCCCCCAGCATCAGGGGGTTTTCTTTCTACTTTCTTCATGCTGGCAGCAGCTTTGACTGGACGAGCCCGATAGCCTCCTCCACTGATGGGAGGTGGGGCAGGTCTCAGGCTGGGAGCCTCTTCTCTCTTCTTGTCAAGGGGTCGATGACCGCGGGCGTCCAAAGAGGCCTTCAGAGAACCAGGTGGAAATGAAATGTAGCGTGTTATAGAAGAGTTGAGAGGTAACTATTCCAACACTCTCATTTTATAATTTAGGTTATCACACAACTGATGACTGGCTTAGGGTCCATCGACTGGCTAGTCGTTGGTGGTAAATCAACAGGTTGCTTAGGTCTCTTTAGTAACGATAGAAAGAAAATCTGCATAAAGCTATTGTACCTCAGGTAGTTTTTTAAAAGAGGCCCTAAATAAAGCTGCATCAGATTATGAATAATAATAATCTCAGATTCCTGAAACCTATAACTGAGACACGCAAGATAGTGTGTCTGGTATGTATTCTTTCTGATATACTGTCAGGAAGAGTAAATATTCTCAAGCCACTTGGTTACTAAATTCCTGTAATTATTGTTAATTATTTCTCCATCTTTCATTTTTATAAATTGATGATCAATTTGCCTAACTCCTGTATAATAATATCCTAAGACAATATCGATTTACTAAAACGCTAAATTTACTTAGAATTTGTCATAAGACAACCTTGGACTCTAACATGTTTGAAAAGGAATAAGGAAGGCACTCTGGAGCCAGGCTGCTTGGCTTGACCCTACCGCCTACTAGCCATAAGATCTTAGGCAAGCAAATTTATCTGTGCTTGTTTCCTTATCTGTAAAATAGGGATAATAATAGTTAGTATCTGCTGCATAAGATGATTTGTAAGGATTAAATGATTTATTGCATATGACACTCTCAGAAGAGGACCTGGCATGTAGTAAGCACTCGTTATTATTTTTATTGCAATCATACAAAGCAGGTACTATAGTTTAAGTAGTTTTTCCACTACTAATCCTAACCTTAATCATATCTTCTATTAACAAAAGTATTGATCTAAACCATTTTCATGAAATTTTCTACATGATTTCTTTATCAAACACCATGATTTTTTCATATTTAAAGTAATTCTCAAGATATGTGCATTGTGATTAAAATTATTTGTTAACAAAAAAAATTACACTAAGATAATGAAGTGAAAAATATGCAGTGCAATATAAAAGGGCTGATTTGAATTAACTGTATTACCATATGGTCTTTGTCGGCAATTACATCTTTTTGGGCTTAATTACAAATTAACAGATGACTAGATCTGAAGCAGAAACTAAGCAGTCTAGCTATTTTGTGAGCCTAGAAGTCATCCAATGACTCTATTTGGAATTTTATTGTCATTTACTCATTAAGTTATAATAATATTCAACATTTAGTGAGAAGGTGCTAGGCTTTAAATCCAGGCAGGCTGGTACCTGATTCCCCTGCTTAACTGCTGAATTTATACTATAATATATGTTATGTGTGATTGCAATAAAAATAATAACGTGTGAAGATTAGGTAAAATATACATGTTTCATTTCAAAGACATGATCTCAGCCAGAGCTGGTCTATTCTAACCAGAATTTTGTGAAACGTAGTTCACCGGTTTATTACAAATCAAATTATAACAGAAGGAAAATATTTTCTTTCTATTTCAGAGTGCTAGTAGACAGCATTGATGGTCTAGCTTTACAAGCAAAAAGGAAATAAAAACTATTTTTTTAATTATATGGGTATTTTGGTTTATGAAAACCACTTATTGAAATAACTAAAAATAGAAAATCCATTTTGAAGCCTAAACCAGTAAATTGTCTCTGAAGGGATTGGTTTGTGAGCAGGAATGTAAAAGTGCTTAGCCAAGTACTTTACAAATATTTACTCTTAAAACATGCTTGACATTTTTCTTACCTAACTCAATTAACCAGACAACTATCTTTTTATGCGTATAGTTTGATATTTAGACACTTAGGTTCCCTTCAAATTCAACAAATGATTCAAAGTGAATCACTTCATTTAAACATATTGTGTACTTTTCTGTCTAGTGTGATACACTATATTATATACAAGAAATTTAATCATGATTCATTTGATACTAAAATTAAAATTCTTTAAATATTCATTTCCCTAAATGCATGTCTATATTTTTGATATCTTCAAACCAATAGGAATAAATCAGCAAAACAGTACTTGAGGGAAAACTGTCCTTCAAATGAATAAACTGGGATACATGTTTCATAACCATCAATAATAACAATAAATACTACCTATGATTTAAATTTTCTCCTTTGGAAAAAAACCAGTATTTCGTTTCCTATCACTGCACTCGATCTATTCTGCTTTTAGATTTAGTTTAAAATTTTCATTCATAAATAGTCAGTAATTTCAAGAGCTATCTATGACCCTCCTTCACCAAAGAGACAACTACTATAGCTTTTTTTCTTTTAAAATACTTTTCTCCTATTATTTTATAGTCTACAAAATTTTCAGATTTTTGTCCTCATACTTGTAATAACATATTGCTAGGACTAAACGAAAACTGTAGTACTCATGAAAATAAGTGAGAAAAACACATCTTACCTTAGGTGTTTCATCTTCATTCTGGGAAAATAAAAGAGATAAACCAGAAACAAGATATTATTATTTTATTTTTATATAAGAAATATTATGTAACATTCTTTAAATAAAATGAGTCCCTGAGATTAACAATTCTACTTCACAACTAAAATCAATGTTAATTTCATTAAAAATAAATATTCACATGTGATTATGATTGTTATATTTTTATTAATAATATTAGTAACAACATAATAATAATTTTTAAAAAGTCACCTCATTTTCATAGTCACTGACATCTTGGGACTGGACTATAAAAACACATAATAGTAGCAGTAATAGATGTTTCATGATTTAAAATTTTTGGAAGTTCCAAGAAACCGTCCTTTGCTTGTGGACTTAACTGAGAGATCTTCAATCTTATATATACTTGAATCTTCTGTTAGATATGACTTTAGAAATGGTTACCTTCCTTAGTTAATATTTAATTTTTTGATTCACCTGTTGGCTAAACCGTTTTATCACTTGAGCAACATTTTCCCAGCAAGACTTATTTACTTGTCAACCAACTATTCTCTGTTGGCCGAATTTGGAAACACTGAAGTACTTCAATCCATTCAATTGGACAATATGATAAGAAATTAGGACATTCTTAAAGATATGTGTATCACATTTCCTGTAAATTAATGTGGATGGTGCAAAGGCTTAAAAATAATGTGTGAAGAAAGAAATATTTTTAACCCAAGCGCATAACATTGGACCTACTCACAAAGCAACCACTAACATTGTCGGCTCACTGAAGGTGTACCACAAAGGCCATGGTTTGAGGTAATCATGTAATTCGGTTTTTGAAAAGGTCATTAAAATAAAGAATAATGTTATATCACCATGTGTTTATCCTCTTGCAGACATTAATCAGAACAACAAAATTACAATTCATGCCTTATTTTATGATAGACAAACATCAAAAGAAAGTGGTCTTTTTTTGCTTTGACAGTGTTTCATATTTTGTCCTTTATTAATATTAAGTTAAAATGTTCAACAAATTTTAAACATTATTAAAATAATTAGTAGATTACAGATTCCTAAATCAAAATCATTATTATGGTGATTGAGTACATACCTAACACTTTATTTTTATATTATATAATATATATTGTATTGTTTATAGAACAATGTTATTTTAACATTAGTGAAGTCTTTATGCATCTATTTCAAATATAAGCTCAGACACTAACGTTGGTCCATTTCTTTTCATCATTTCCTATAAGCCAATAAATCCATCTGTCTCATCTTTTCATTCATTTGTTGCAATCAGGATTAACAACTCCTATAAGAATTAATAGGGAGACCAAAATCAACAACACATATCCCAGCAAGTGTGCTGCTTTATAGCATTTTCTGTTGTTTGTTTGTTTGTTTGTTTTTATGGAAGGTGAAACATTCTTATTAAAAATTTTTCAATATTTTATTTTAAAGACAGTGAGTTATCCAGGTTGGATCAGAAGAATATATTTGAAACTGCTTTGAATCAGACTCTTGATAATGGTATGAGACCCACTAAATTTTTTTCTTCTCTTGGTAAGATAGATTGCATTCCCAAATTCTTTTCATTCAGATCTATAGAAGCAAAGTATTATGTTTAAATTAAGTAAAATAATTGGATTTTTCTATGTTTATGTCTCATTTATTAGTACTGAGTTAATTTTGTACTTTAAGATTAGTTCAGTGTTAATTTTTCTTAGTGAGCACACAATCTGACTGAAAAAGGAAATGTGTGTATATGTGTGCGTATTAATTAAATTAAGGTGCAAGAATACTTCCCTTCAAAATGTAACTGAGAAAAAATTTAATAATCTAAGCAGTGTTTTATTTAATGATGTCAGATTCCTATTGATTTAAAAAGACTGACTAATATATACCAATTTTATTTCAATAAAAATAAAAATAAATAAAATTAAAAGACTATGTTAAATAGACTAAAACAATTTTTTTTCTTTTGGGATAACATTATCATATTATTACTTCATTTCAAGCACTGACATTTCATCAAGTAGCAATAGAACCATTATTTAATTTCCAGAAGTTTTTTAATTTTAAAATTTCTTCTAGCATATTATAGAATCAAGTATAACATTAAAACGAAAACTCCTTTACATTTTCACTTTTTTATACTCTGCCTGGCATTCTTGCCATCATCATTAAGGAAGTGGGAGGAAACTACTAGAATGGAAGAGCAGAGACTTAACATTCATTCTACAAATAGTTCCTGAGAGCCTCCTATGTGACAGGTAGTATGCTTGGTGCTGGGGAAACACTAGTGAGCAAGATAGATGTAGCAATCATTTGATAAAAATTGTCGAATGAATGAGTTCACTAGCCGTCATTGAAACATGCCTCAGAGGCCAACCTCTGATAGTGGTTTATTTGATTTAATTTTTGAAGCCACTGTGTTATACAGATGATGAAATGAGGCTAGGTGAGGTTAAGTACACTACCCAAGGTATTAAGTACTAGTACCAGGACTTGACCCAGGCCTGTCTGATCCTACAGTCCATGCACTATGCCCGTTACACCATATTGCCTAACAAAGTACAAACATTATAAAGAATTTACTGGTATCTTTTAAGTTTGTTTGTCGTTGTTGTTTTGGCTAGCTCATTGTCTTGAGACCATAGTGTCTCAGACTGGCACACTCATTCTTAGCCTTTATTTTCACTTACATTTCACTCTCCTGTAACGGTATGGGTGTGAATATTCACATCCACATGAGAGGAATGGCCGACGCAGTAATAATAACTGAGTTTTTTAAAGTTCTAGTTCTTGTTAGATATTTTTTCCTATAGAGTTATAAACAGCTGCATTAACACACTAACGTGCTTAATATTACAAAGTAAATTACCATGTTTTCAAAAAGAATGACTATATTTGCAGAGATTTTGCTTGCTAAAGTACTTAATTTCTTTAAAACATTGATGCCATTGGTGGAGGAAGAAGGGAGTACTATTTGTTCAGTTATGTTTTCAGGTCAATAGTGCATTGCTCTTCATATTTGGGAATACCATTACATAAGCCAAGGGCAGTAAATCAGTGACAGAGAAAACATCATTTGGCCTGCCCAGCAGCTGTCTGGCATAAAGGCAGATTTTCGGGCACCAGTTGCCAATGCACTTGTTGATACTTTTACAATTCATGTGAGGACCAGTTTATAGAGCACAAGGCAATTTGTGCTCATGAAATATTTATAAAGCACCTATTTTGTGGCCAGGTAGTATGCTAGGGGCCAAGGACACTCTGGTGACCAGAAGAGGCAAAGTGCCCTGTACTCATGAAGCTTCATGTCTAGAGGGTAAAGGGAGCCAGCTTTTGTCACCCTAAAGCTGCCTTTTGGGATATAGATTTGAAGCTGGTTATTAAGAAATAAAAGACTCAGAAAGAACATTTCCCCCGACCCTGCCCCATCTCTTTCACACACACACACACACACACACACACACACACACACACACACACACACGCATGCACACCCTTTGCTAAGATGTTTATAACTGACAGTGCAGCTTCATTATGTTCCAGGCCTTCCTAGGCATTAACTGGAATAGCTCCCTCACTGTCTCCTGTTGTCGCAGAAGCTTTCTCTCAACTGTGTTACCAGAAAACACCCACCCACTAACACTACCTCAGCATTTGGGCCCATTCTTACCTTTGTAATAAACTATTAAAGACCAAACTCCTGGAAAAAACGTCCAAGGATTCTTTTTCCATCTCAGAAACTCCAAAAGAAATGATAACTTTCACCATTCCTTCCTCTTGAATTAGTGATGAATTACAAATCTAAAATTCATGGGACAAAGGACATATGGAGCCGAAAAACTTGAAAGAATATTGTGCATAAAGAGCATAGTGTCTAAAAAAGATTGTTTATTTAACCCTCTAAGCTCAGAGAAATAGAAAGAAGAAACGATAATATTCATCATTTTTATGAGTATGAAAATCAGAAAACACTTTCTGTAAAAAATCCAATAGGAAGCTGATAAAAATGACACTGAAGTCTACACTTCTGTGACCTACCACTGCTCAAAGGCTAAGGACACAAGTATTTGAAAGAGATAAAGAGATCCCCCCTATTGGTGCGTTTTAAAAAAGCTTAACTAATGAAAGGAGGCCTTTCTTAAAATTTGTGCTGTTGTTTTCACAGAACAGACATAACGATATTTATATTAATATTTTTCCTGATATAGCTCTACAGGAAAGGGAAACAAAAGAAAAAAAAATGGGACTACATCAAACTAAAAAGATTTGGCACAGCGAAGGAAACCCATCAACAAAATGAAAAGACAACTTACCGAATGGAAGAAGATATTTGCCAATAATTCATCTGATAAAGGGTTAAGGGCTTAATAATTTATAAAGAACTCATACAACTCAACACCCAAAAACCAAATACTCCTTTTAAAAAATGGGCAGAGGACCTAAATATACAGATATTTCTCCAAAGAGGACATACAGATGGTCAGTAGAAATACGAAAAGATGCTAAACATCACTAATCATCAGAGAAGTGCAAATTAAAACCACAATGTGATATCACCTCACACATATCAGAATGGCTATCATCAAAATAAATCAACAAACAGTAAGTATTGGCAAGGATATGGAGAAAAGGGTACCCTTGTGCACTGTTGGTAGGATTGCAAATTGGTGCAGCCGCTATGGAAAATAGTATGGAGGTTCCTCAAAAAATTGAAAATAGAACTACCTTATGACTCAGCAATTCCACTTCTGGGTATTTATCCAAAGAAATCCAAAACACTAATTTGAAAAGATATATGTACCCTTATGTTCATTGCAGCATTATATACAATAGCCAGGATATAGACTCAACCTAAGTGCCCACCAATAGGTGATTGGATAAAGAAGAATAGGTGCATGTATACAATGGAATATTAATTAGCCATAAAAAAAGAATGAAATCATATCATTTGAGACAACATGGATGGACCTAGAGGGTATTGTACTAAGTAAAATAAGTCAGACGAGAAAGACAAATACCATAAGATCTCACTTATATGTGGAATCTAAAGAACAAAATAAATGAATAAACAAAACAGAAACAGATTCATAGATAATAGAGAGCAAACTGATGGTTGTCAGAAGGGAGGAGGGGTTTGGAGGGCCAGGTGAAAAAAGTGAAAGGATTAAATACAAATTGGTAGTTACAAAATAGTCACAGAGATGTAAAGTACAGCATAGGTAATAAAGTCAATAATATTGTAATAACTATGTATAGTGCCAGGTGGATACTAGACTAATCCGGAAGAATCGTTTTGTTAATTATATTAAAAATATATTTACAAATAAATTATTCACCATGTATGTGCTTCAGGGAAAAAAAAAAATCCTCTTACCCTGTTCAAAGAGCAACAGTGACCCCTACTGCTCAAATAAGGCAGCTCTGGGTGTCAGCCAGGAC
>NW_011888834.1:7399414-7413866 GCF_000151845.1 Pteropus vampyrus | reverse complement strand
GACCAGAGCGCGCTGCGCCGAGCTGCGTCACTTCCGTCGTCAGGGCACAAGATTCCGGAAGGGGCTGCGCAGTTGTGGCGGCGGTTTTTGCGTTGGTGATTAGTTTCTTGGGTGCCAGGGTGGCGAAATACGCGGCCGCATCATGGTCGAGGTAAAGTGAGGCGTGGGTCGTCAGGAGCAGTTTGCTGGTGCACTGTGTTTCTTTGGTGGCGGGCGTAGGGGATCGAGGGTTTTGGGAGTCTGGGGAGAGGGGAGGCTGCGAGGGGAGGCTGTTTTTGGCCGAGGCCGAATAGTCTCAAGGTTTTCAGGGAGAGAGGAGAGGCTGGATGAGAGCGCGAGTTAGAGGCTCTGTCTGGGGAGTAAGCCTGAGATGATTCCTCTAGTTCTGATCTGACCCTTAGCCACTTGAGCTGGGCACTGACGTCGCGGGCGGGGATTCTGTCCATCTTCGCCCACCGGTGTTCACCGCCTGCACAGTAGTGTCAGTGATTCTGTATTCTACAAGATCGGCTGTCTTCTGTGATGCTCACTTTGTTTATTTTAGCTCTTCCCCAGGAAAACCTTCCAGTCTTTAATTTTCACGTCTTTCCCTAGTTCGAACGACAATTCTATTAGCAAGCCTTGTCTGTCTTTTCTCAGAACTATTTCTGGACTTTTGTGCATACCCACTGCCATTACCTTAATTCAGACCAACATCATCTTACACCTAGACAGGTGCATTATCTCCTAGCTGGTCTCCTTTCTTCCATTTTTGTTACAGCGCCCCCCATCCCCCACCCCCGCCGCCTCCCAGTTAATCAGTTTAAAAACGTAAGTTGGGCCTGCTTTTCTTGCTTAAAACCCTTTACTGGCCCTATGTTCCTAGAGCAAAAATACAGACCGTTGCAATGGTCTTAAAAAAAACCTTGCCTGATCTGGACCTTGTCTACCCTTGCAACCTCATCTTGCATCACAACGCACCCTCTTACTGAATATATACAACGGTTTTTGCAGCTCTTGGCATTATTTCCACTTCTGAACACCTTTGTATATGGTGTTTTCTGTCTGCCTGTATTGTTCTTACCTCTTCTGTTCAAGGCTAACTCCCTTTCTGCTTAAATATCACCTCGGAGAGATCTTTTATAACGATCCTAAGTTCTTGCCCCATTCTCTGACTCAGTCCCTTGCTTGCTTCCTTCATAGTACTTATCAAAGCGTGGAATTATTTCGCTTATTTTTTTTTGTCTGGTTCCTCTTGATCACAGGGATCATGAATGTCTTTTCATCATTCTCTTGCTAGCTTCTAGCACAGTACCTACCAGACGCATAGTGATAGCTCAGTAAATTTTTACTGAGTAAGTGACTAATCTCGGGCATCACTCAGTTGGTATACTTGAGGCTGTAGCCAAAGAGGAGCTTCCTCCTCTTCTCTGAACTTGACTGCTGTAGCTTACTAAAGATAGCTATGGCGAGTCATACGAAGTTTTTTACATATTTAAACATGTAGTATAACAACTAACTTGTCTTTAATTTAGGTTTGATATGTGTGATTTGTAGCTTGATATGTAACTACACTCTTTCTTTCTAGGAGGTACAGAAACATTCTGTGCATACACTTGTGTTCAGGTCATTGAAGAGGACCCATGACATGTTTGTAGCTGATAATGGAAAACCTGTGCCTTTGGATGAAGAGAGGTAGGTATAGTTTCTTTTCAATCGCTAGAATAATTAAACTTCTAATATTGGGGGAAGAGAGCAGGGAGAGGGGGACCTTTAAAGTTTAGTGAGTAACACTAACACTCATAGGATATCTATTCAATAGTGAATGGTGTTTGGGCATAATTTAAGCTGATTTAACTCTTTTTTTGGCCTTATCTTTTACATTAATTAATTGCGTTTTACAAATACCCAGTAATTAGGAGAGTCCCTTTTAGGTGTTATATTTTATAATCAATCACTTTGTATGTGCTTTCAGCTTCCCTCCCGCTGCTCTCAGAGCCTTGCTGAGCTGAAATTGTACCTGGCCAGTACTTCTACTCCCATCTTTTCTCGTTAGTATGACGAAGATTTTTGAGTGGTGGCATATTTTTGGTTCTACATCTCCAGCTCCAGTCTGGGATTGCATTATGTGCAGTGTTCCATCTTTGTCCTTTACCCTTCTTTGAAAATTTATTTAGTTCCTCAAAGAAGCATTTATATTTAATTTGTAAAGTAGCCTATTAAAAGTAATATAACAAGTGCATTTCTTTTTAAACTGTTGACCTAATTGAATACTTTGATTAGTTCTGTTTTCTATATATCCAGTAAAGGTTACTATAGAAGCTTTTACGGTATTTTTATATTTAGACATTCAAAGGAAAGTATATTGACTCTGAAGTTTTTTAAAAGATATATTAGTTTCTATATATTTTTAAATCAGTTAGACCCTTGATAACACATCATAAAAGTTTTCTGCTTATTGGTTAATTGAGTATTATTTAGACTTAGTGGATGCTATGTGATGGATTGTGAATAAAAGTGTGGAAATGCACTGGAAAATTTGAGCTTTTTAAAATGCTGTTTAAGTTAAAAATCTTAATAAAAACTTTTCCTACATGATGAGGCAAACTTAAGCTATTTCAGTACTTGTTTCCTGGCTATCTGTGAATATATTTAGATTGGTGAATATATCTAAAGTACTCAAAGATACGTTCTTATGTTTATAACTTTTTTAAATAGTCACAAAAGGAAAATGGCAATCAAGCTGCGGAATGAGTATGGACCTGTTCTGCATATGCCTACCTTGAAAGAAAATTTTAAAGAGAAGGGCCCTCAGAATGCGTCAGATTCATATGGTCATAAACAATACCCTGCCAATCAAGGTGAGTCTGGTATTGTCAGAAATGTCAAAATTTTGATGTGAATTTTTAAAATAGGTAAATGAAAGGTCGTATTAGTGCCCCTCCTGGCAGGGCTGATTAGAGCTCTACCCTATTTAACACTCGTACTGGTGTTAATGATGTAAATCTTGATTTCTTCATTGGAGTGATAAGTGAGATAACTGGTTAGTGGATTTTTTTCCTTATAAGAAATAAAAAAAATGATAGTATAATGGTGGCAGAACTTCTTAGGATATGGAGAAGGTCATGGTGGAGACTAAAGGAAAAATTCCTAATCCGTGGGGAGACCATCTGCCTCTTTTGGCCGTAATCCAGAAAGATAATATTAAGCACCGAAATTGTAGCGAATAAAGATAATTAAGAGATTCCAGAGGGAAACCATTTACTTAAAAGAAAAACCGGAGTGGATTATTATTTTATAGGATGATCTCTCTACACAGTTTTGCTGTGTAGCAAATACAGAAGCTTTCTTAACATCATGTCAGCAAATGGTCAAGGAAATCACTATGTATATTGCCAAAAGAAAATGATCAGCTTATCTTATTTCTGAGGCTTGGATTTAATTGTTAACATTTTAGAAATCCAATTGATAGTTTGATATTTAATTCATTAAAAGAGATTATACTAGTACATAAGATAAATTTTGCCATTAACTTCTCTCTTTTTTTTTAAAGGACAAGAAGTTGAATATTTGGTGACAGGTACACATCCATATCCACCAGGACCTGGTAAGTGAGATGTTACATATTGAAAATGTCTTACTGTCACATGTATTTTCATGAACATGCTAATAATGATTCCCATTGCCTAAAAAATACAAGATAAGCTGACTAGCCAGGAATCCATGCATAGCTTTTAGATGATAATTAATACTTAGTATCACATGCATTCGTTTGGCAAACTTTCTTAAGCACCTATATTTTTTCATGCACTGTGCTAGTAATTCAAAGATAGTAAAACTACCCCAGGCTAAGTCAAGCATATTATTTGGAGGTTTAGATAGACATGTAAATATTACCAAGTTTATAAAAGTGATACTGGAAATGTTAATATAGAAGCAGATATGATAGAAATGTTTCCTGGGTGTTTGGGTAGAGGAATTGACACAGGAATAGGGACACAAATGGAGTCGCCAGTATAACAGGGTAGAGGAAAAAATAGCTTAGTGTATGTAAGTACTCTTAATTTTGGAGGACAGGATTTACCATAACGAAAGTACAGGTGAGTCAGTGCTGCTTGTTGTAGTAATTTACGTTTACGCTTCAAAATATTTTGTTAGTATTTGGAGAACTGCTTAATTTTTATATCTGATTATCCCAAGATTATAGATATTTAACTTTACTATCTAGGGCTTTGTGATTCCAAGCTGCTTGTGATTAAATCAGATTTGAGTTACGTGTTAAGCAATATTTGCTGTGAAAATGAATAGCAAAAGACATGCAAAACATAATCAGTTTTTGTAATACCACCACCTGGATGTAATCACCGTTACCTTTTTGGTATAATTTTCTCCAGTATTTAAGTTTAAATGCATACAAGTGGAAACAAAGATAGCTACTAAAAGGAATTTTTTCTTTTTTAAACAGGGGTTGCTTTAACAGCAGATACTAAGATCCAAAGAATGCCAAGCGAGTCAGCCGCACAGTCCTTAGCTGTGGCGTTACCTTCTTCTCAGGCCAGGTATGAAATACCCTTCTAATTACAAAAATTTTGAAAGCATAGTTCACTGTTCACATTTTTTCTCATTTTTAAATTTATTTCTTTATAATTATGTATCACATGGCATTCTTCTTTAACTGCTTTAAAAATTTAACATAAAATTTGTTCTGCAGAACATGAGACTAGAGGCATTAATTACTTAGAATGTGATGTTTCTTGCCTCAGGGTTGATGCAAATCGTAGTGCGCCTGCTGGAGGGGAATACCGACATCCTGGGGCCTCTGACCGTTCACAGCCCGCAGGGATGACTTCGGTGAGTTTCTCTGTGTCAGATCATGCTGCAAGTTTCTACCTTTTGGAACACGTTGCCTTATTTCCCTTTATCCCAAGAGTCTTACCTTAAATATTAAATGAACATTTTCTTGCAGTCGTTAAATAGTAACCTGAGCTAATTTAAGTTGCTAGCAAATTGACATAATTTTTAGAATTTAAAATTCTGTTAATTCTATGTCTACTTACACATTTACATAATATCTGTTTGATGAAGATAATGTTGCTCTTTATTATCCCCTATTAAAAATACAAGGAATGTTATTCTGAAATTGTATTAGTATGTTTTAGATGCGAAAGCTTTTTTCAAAAAAACTTTAAGTTGATTTATATAGTTGGCATTGAGAGCTATTAGTATTGTAGCTTCATGGGCTATACAACTAGTGTATAAATGAGCATTTAGAAATACGTAAGTTTATGTAGGTAAATTGCAGCTACTGTTGTTATTGGTGAAAGTAGTTAGAGAAAAAATAACTGAAAATATGCTGTCACTTGGAATAAGTGGGCTTTACCTCAGTTTATTATGCAGTTGATCTGGCGTTATGGCGTGTATGAATTTAATCCTCCCACCACATCTCTTTGTTAGCCTCCATTCGCAGATCTCTCCTGAGCCTTTCTGCCTCGTTAGGAGGAAGTAATAGTAGCTTTTTGAGGGTAGGAAGTATGGGCTTAAGTATTTTTTGGATAGATGCTAACAGTATAGAATATGTCAGCTAGAATACCTTTTAAAATAGTATTGAAATATTTTGGGGGAAGATAAACAAGGAACTGTCAGTCTCTCCTTTGCCGTATGAATGATGTTAAAATATGACAATGAAAGGCAGTGGTGTTAATTCACTTACAGTCACTTAATAATAGGCCCTTTGTACAGCATTTACTACTCTATGTTCATCATAATAACTGTATGAGGTAGACACTTAATTTCCATTTTATAAAGGAGGCACAGCTGTCACATAATTTTGACTTAGGATCAATCAGCCAGTTATGGGCAGAGCTGGGTTTTGAACTCGTACAGTGAAACGTGCTCTTAAATTTAATGTTCTTCCTCTCTGAGATTTTTAATTGCTGTTTAAAGCTAAAATTAACATATAGAAAATATAGTTTTGATTAGAAGTCTTAGACTCATTTTCTAACTGTACAGACGTTTTTAGCTGTCCTTTCTCTTCATGTAAAGAAAAAAAGCTTTCATAAATTCCCTCTTTGAATTTCCGTTTTTGAATTGATAACATGGAAACTTAAATATGATATCTTTAATAATAATGTGATGTGTTCCATATCTAGGCTGTTATGGAGGGTGGCAATGCCAAGAACTCTGCACTGATGGCTAAAAAGGCCCCTACAATGCCAAAGCCCCAGTGGCACCCACCGTGGAAACTCTACAGGGTGAGCGAATCTGTGTATTATTCCCCTGCGTGAAACATGGTTACTGCTTTCCAGTTGGCAGGGGCTGAGTAATAAAGTAAGGAGGAAAAGGAGCGAATATGAAAACTGGTAAAGTGATCTGAGGTGGTTTGAGGGAAGGGGCTTAGGCACTATCTTAAAAGATATCTTGGGAAGGAGATTAAGTAAAAGCTATACTTGTATTTTGTATAAAATACAGTATAAAATATTGGTAGAAGGCTACTAAATGTGAAGAGATGAAGTAAATTTAGGAAAATGAGTATTTAATAGGGAGGCCAAGGGGAGAAACAATATATTAGGACATTTCCTTGGCCCTACTGATTATCTTTTCAATTCTAGTAAAATAAAACGATTCAAAACGTACCAGATCTAAAATAAAATATGTAGTTGGAAAAGTACATCTATACGTAATTTAATATATATACTAAATTTTACTTTTTAAATTATACGATAAAATAGATTTTATTTCGGTGTAGAGATTTATTAAATTTTAATGGATATGTAGACTTGGGTAACTACTACTACATTCTGGATGTAGAAGTTACATCAATTTGAAACACCCCTGTACTGGTCTATTATAGCCGTACCCTTTTCCAGGCCTGGCAACCATTTATTTAACTTCTCTATGGTTGTGTCTTTTCAACTGTGTTGTATGAATGGAGTCATTCAGTACGTACCTCTTAAGACTGCCTCACTTCACTCAGCTTTGAGATTCTTCCAAGTTGTTGCAAGTATTATTCGTTTTTATTGCTGAATAGTATTCCGTTGTATGGATATACCACATTTTGGGTTTTCATTCACATATTGAAGTACTTTAATAGTTATTCTAAAATCTAATTGTCAGATAACTTTATAATCTTGTATCATTTGAAGATGTGAGGAAAGGCAATTCAAACTTGAATCGAATAAACTTTAACTTATGAATAACGAGTTGAAATTGAATAACCTTTAATTTATGTGTCTACCCATTCCACCTTTTCATTTTTAATACAGGTGATCAGTGGGCATCTTGGCTGGGTTCGGTGTATTGCTGTGGAACCTGGAAATCAGTGGTTTGTTACTGGATCTGCTGACAGAACTATAAAGGTAATAAAGAGGAAGAAAAATATAACATAACTTTCTGTTTGCCATGTACATTTAATCTATTTTAAGTTATTTCCTCTGGTGGGAATTGCTCTTATAGCTCCTCTGATTTCTTAGACCTGAGTATGGAGTAAAATTTATTATATATACTGGTTAAAAGTTCTAAATAATTCTCTGTCTAAAGAGTGGTATTTAAACAACAGTTTTTTTCCAAACGGTACATGCTGACTACTACCACTAATTCTTTTATATTTAAGGTTTTTCCTCTCTGGTTATAAAATTAAAGAATGCTTATCTATAAAAAGTGTGGAAAATATAAAAGAACATAGACTCATATGTAATTCTACTACTGCCAGATATTTAAATGAATTTCTTTTTAGTATTTATTTCTCTGCATGTATATCAATGTGTTTTCTTCTGCACTTTTTTCCTGTGTGTATAAATGTGTATCTTTTAAAAGTCATGTTCGATATGTAATTTTGAACCCTGCTTTTTTTCGTGTAACATTATATCAAAGGCATATTTGTGTGAAAAATCAAACATCTTTTTAAATGGTCCCATTGTATTATATCATTTAGGTATTCTGTAATCTATTTTCCTATTATTGGACACTATGTTTTTAGTTTCCTAACTTTCATTATCACACGTAATGCTGAAATTAATCTTTGTACCTAAAGCATTTTCTGTCTTAAATTATTTATGATAGATTCTCAGAAATGGAATTAATGGGCCAAACATTTTTTAAGTTGGCACCCAAAGTACAAATTATTTTCCAAAATGGTGAATTGATACTTGCAGTGTACAAGAGGATTCTTTTCACCTATTGACTGTATATCATTAACAATATTTACTAGTATGATAAACAGATATGTGTACCTAACTTTTTAAAAACTGTATATACATAATTTCTAGTGAAGTTGAACTTTTTGATGCTTTATTAAGCTACTTTTAGGGTTTTTGGATTTTTCGTTGAGTTATAATTGACAGACAACATTAGGTTAATTTCAGGTGTACAACATAATGGTTCAGTATCTGTATATATTGTGAAATGATCACCACAATAAGTCGAGTTAACATCCACCACCACACATAGTTACAGAAGTTTTTCTCTTGTGATGAGAACTTTTAAGATTACTCTCTCAGTAGCTTTCAAATATGCTTTACAGTATTATTAACTATAGTCACCATGTATATATTTCATCCCCGTAACTTATTAATTTATTAACTGTAAGTTTATACCTTTACGTATCCTTCACCCCTGGCTTCTGGGGTTTTTCAGGTTTTTTGCTTTTTTTTTTTAGATTCCTCATGTAGTGAGATCATGTGCTATTTGTCTTTCTCTCTGACTTATTTCACATAGTATAATGCCCTCGGGATCCTTCTTTATTGTCACAAATGACAAGATTTCATTCATTTATATAACTGAATAATATTTCACCACATTTCTTTATCCGTTCATCCATCAATGGACACTTAGGTTGTTTTCATAGGGGTTTTTTTAAGTTATTGCCATCCTTGGCTAATTTAATACTGTGGTATTCATACTTTTGTTATTAGTGATCCCTTTATATATTAAGAATATTAACCTTTTGTCATCTGTTACAAATATTTTTCCAGTTTGAGCATGCCTTTTAATTGTTTTTTCCCTGTATTTATGGGGAGGGGGTTGTTTTGTAAATTTAGAAATTTTTATGTGTTTATGTCTTTAACTTTTTGGAGACTTAATTTTAACATCAAGATTCTAAAACTTTGGGATAATCAGCAAAAAGAAAAATATTCTTTGATTGCAGATCTGGGACTTGGCTAGTGGCAAGTTAAAACTGTCATTAACCGGGCACATTAGTACAGTGCGTGGTGTAATAGTAAGCTCGAGGAGCCCATACCTGTTCTCCTGTGGAGAAGACAAGCAGGTCAAATGCTGGGATCTTGAATATAATAAGGTGAGTTTGGATTTAAGCATTTAAAAGATGCACCATTCTTTTTCTTACAACTAATAGGAATTTTAACTTTCCTCCTTTACTTGTAGGTTATAAGGCACTATCATGGACATCTGAGTGCAGTGTATGGTTTGGATTTGCACCCAACGATTGATGTGCTGGTGACCTGTAGTCGAGATTCAACTGCACGGGTCAGTGGAACAGAGCGTTGTGTTTAGCTGTAAATGTATTGCATCTTACAGGATGCATATTTGAAATTGGAGTCATATATCTTTTGATAGAAACTTGAAGATAGTTACCATGACTCACTAATAACCTAGTTTCTCAGTTTCTTGGCGATGTTTTTCCATCGTCATCTTTAGTTCTGAAGCCTCACCATTTTGATTTCTGGGAGTACCTTGTCCCTGAAATGTGACACTCTCACATTCCATCCTGTCACCTCAGCTATTGTCTGTTGGCTGTTTCAGTCAGTAGTTCCATTTTACCCATTCTTAGACTTTCAGTCCCCTGATATTTTAGCTTTTTTTCCCCTATCAATTGTCTCTCTACATTGCCTAGCCAGCTTAGAGATTAGCTCTCATTTAAGTGCCTTCTTCATTATATTTAGGCACAGTTGTGTAGTAAATTCTCATCCTTAAATTCATTCAGTTACATGCCTGAGATATAAACACCTGTTCTCTTTGACAGTATGTCTATTACGTTTTTATAGATTTGGGATGTGAGAACTAAAGCCAGTGTACATACGTTATCCGGACATACAAATGCAGTTGCTACAGTGAGATGTCAAGCTGCAGAACCACAGATTATTACTGGTACGATTAATACTTTTCAAGTTTACAGTAAATTCATATCATTGTGATTCAAATCATTGTGATTATACATATATTTTTCATATTATGACTCATTGTACATGTAGTGTTTCTGTGCATTTGAAATTTGTAACATTTCATTTGATAGTTTTTCTCTTTTTACATATCAGAATATGTCATATACAGTATTATGTAATGTCTGACTAGAAAATGGTGATGTTAGATAAATTAAGCATTGTTTCATAGTATCAGAATTACCGATTTAGAAAATTAAAGTTAAAGGACAGGATACCCTGAGACTAATAACCTTTAGAGCTGATTTGAGTCTCGTTTCGATTAAAACAAGATTAATAACAATGGATCTTTAAGAGTAGAAAGTAATTCCTTGATGTATTTCATTAACTAAAAATCATTCGAGTTTTTTTCTCCCTCTCCATTTGTTTTGATCTTCACAGTTGCTCTAGCTGATCAGTGGACAAGCGTTTATTAACTTTTTTTTTAAGAATTAAATTTAAAACCAACCTAAAATTTTAGAAGCAATTAGCCAAGAGTTGATATTACTTTCTTTTAGTATATATGTGTCTATGGAAGAACACTTTATATTTTGTTACCCTTAACTTTTACATTCTTTTCCCTGATCTATGTTTTGGGGATTTGTGTGTTATTTTCATGCAGGAAGCCATGACACCACAATACGATTATGGGATTTGGTGGCTGGAAAAACAAGAGTCACATTAACAAATCACAAAAAATCAGTGAGGGCTGTGGTGTTACATCCAAGACAGTAAGTGTATTCTCTTAATTCCTTGTGTTTCTTCAGTTCTTAGTATAGTACAGAAATACCAACATCAGTACTGCTTTTGGTAGTCCTTTAGACACTGCCACCTCTAGGTCTCTACCACTTATGAACATGAATTTCTTTTATTTTCTCTTTGTAGTATTTTGCTTTGTGCCCTATAGAAGATGAGGAAAGTTTTCTACATGATAAAAAATGATAATGTCAAATGAGACAATATGAATAAATCATGGTTAAAAGCCGAATGTCAAAATAGAAGCTAATAGCTAGATTTAATGTTTTGGGCATAAATATTATTTATTGTACACTGAGATAGACATAGAATAGTTTAATTCTCGAGGAGGAGGAAGTTCATATACATAGGGGAAAAGGTAGGAACCATGAGCATGATAGTCATGGTATCCTAAGAGGCGGAGCATAATATCCCAAGCTGTTGTTTATGTCACGCCACTCTGACATTTTTCTGGGCACATTCATGTCTTTTCTCTTTTCTCTCTCCCTCCTTCTTTTTCTTACCTTATTCCCTCTCTTTTTCCTTTTCCCTGTCTTCCTCACTCCCTTCTCCCTCGTTTCCTTTCTCTCTCTTCCTCTTGCTCTCTTTCTTTCCTTTCCTCCCTTTCATCCTCTTGCCTTCTCCCTGCCTCTCTTGTTCTTTCTCCAAGATAGTTGCACAACCCTTTGCCCTTTGTGTGAATTTAGGGGTTTTTACACTTACTGCTCTAGCTCGATGTAGACCCTTGGGGAAATGTGAGGAGAATAAAACATTAATCTAGGACTTAAAATACATTAAAAATAATTTGTAAATCTGATTTACCTTGGAGCAAATGTCTTGATATTTTCACCTCTTGGTGTGACAATATTTTGATACAACGACATAGATCAGTGAGTATACGTGTAAAATACAACTGCGATAAGCTTTTTCAAATCTACCATTTTATTTTACTTGGTTTACTTTGTCATTAATTGTTTTTAATCTTATTTCAGTTACACATTTGCATCTGGTTCTCCAGATAACATAAAACAGTGGAAATTCCCTGATGGAAGTTTCATTCAAAATCTTTCTGGTCATAATGCTATTATTAACACATTGACAGTAAATTCTGATGGAGTGCTCGTATCTGGAGGTAAAATCATATTTTTATGATAAATGTGTTTTGTCGTTTTTTCTTTTAGTGAATGAGTAAACATTGGTAAAGTTTCTGAGCCATCACACCTAAGTATTGTAGCAGAACTTGCCTAGTTAATGTGTATTTGAATGTTTTTATATGTGTGTTCATGCTTATTCATAATCTATGCAGTATATTTCATAGGTCAGCCATTTTTAAGTTCCCATGTGGTAAATGTAAGCTAGGAATTTATGCTGGGAATCGCCTAAAGTTTGGCAATATATTCTGGAATTAGATGTCATTTCGTGGTGCTTTTTGAGATCTGTAGTAAATTCTGAATTGAACACAAATGAAAGTGGACAAACCAGTGTTAAGAGAAGCTTGAGTGCCTGTGTCTTGTGTGTCTTTATAAATGTAGTTACTACCGTGATGCTTGGCTAATGGTTGGTGCTTAATGAATGTCTGTCAAGCTGAGTCATTACAGGGATTACCAAGTTTAACTAGCTCTTTCCCTTTAAGCTGACAACGGCACTATGCATCTTTGGGACTGGAGAACTGGTTATAATTTCCAGAGAGTTCATGCAGCTGTGCAGCCTGGGTCTTTGGACAGTGAATCAGGAATATTTGCTTGTGCTTTTGATCAGTCTGAAAGTCGATTGCTAACAGCCGAAGCTGATAAAACCATTAAAGTGTACAGAGAGGATGATACAGCAGTAAGTTCTCTATTTCACATTCATTTTAAAGTAAATCAGCCATGCCAATTTTGCAAGTGTTTTATCATTTTAACATTACCGAAATTATCACAAGGGAAAATAATCTTTATAGTATTAAAATATTTATCATCTTGAGTAGTATCTGCTTGTAGATTTCTGTATTGTTTTCATTGATGCCAGCAAATCCATAGATTATTTTATTCCAGCTTTCCTTATTACAGTAAATGGGAAAATCTTACACTAAGAATAACACCAAATAAATAGATTGCTATGCAATTAATTCTAGAATCGTCAGCTTTGGTGTTACTAGAATATCTAAATAGCAATTTTGTTTGAGATGAAAAACCATACACTGGATTTGTAGTGAAGCCATTTATTCTTTATTAGATTCAGATAATGCAAAAAGTTTGTCAACTGTTCCTAAAATTGTTGAATAACTGCTAAATATATGACGCCAAATAGTATACTTGAATAGATTAGATACCTTATTTTTATTAGAAAGGAAGTTATTAAATATGAAGCAAAGTAATAATCTTTTTTTTTCTTACTTTTCTATTTTTAGACAGAAGAAACTCATCCAGTCAGCTGGAAGCCAGAAATTATCAAGAGAAAGAGATTTTAATGTGGCATTGTCTTCATGGTGGTCTCCCCGCCCCCACCCCCACCCCCCACCCCCCGTTTTTGTTGTTTTTTGGTTTTTTTTTTTTTAAGCTTGGTATTGATGTCATTTTGTGCTCTGGCTAGGACCACAAAGCAGAAACTCATGCTCGAATCATTGCTGCTTCATATTTTGTATTAAAGTGTAATTCTAAAATAAACAGTTTGAGATCCTAGGAAGATGCAGATATCAAGCATATGCAGGTTGTTGAATATAACTATTCTAAAGATAGACTATTTTGTCAGTTTTATTAAAAGACACCCTCTTTTTTTTTTTTAACTTACAAAACTGCTTACATAAATGATGTGTTTTGAAGGGAGCAGTCAGTTTTATTTTTTAATCCTTTAAAAATAGTTATCTGTGACTGATAATTTGGGATTAAAGGATTTGAAGCCCTGATTTAACTGATGTATGTTTATTCCACAAACAGTTTTTGCGTGCATGCTCTGCAAAGTTCTGCGCTAGATACTGTTCAGGAAATAGACAAATAAGATATGCTTGTCCTCCAAGACTTCTAGTTTAGTAACTTATTGTAGAATGCTATAATAGAGGCGCAAGCAAAAAGCTGGGGTAACAGGAAAACACCATTAATTTTTCCTGGGAGAATCATGGAAGACTTAATAGAGTAAGTGGTATTTGAGCTGTGCCTTGAGAGGGCAGAGAAAGGAAGGGGTATTTATTCTAAGGAGGCATAAAGTGAATGCAACCAACGTGTGAAAGCGTGTGGCGTGTTCTAGGCGCAAAGTGCCCTCTGCTGCAGCTGAGTGAGTACAGGTGGCGCTGGTGGCGAAAGCTCGTGTTTGGAGTTTGGTTTTTATTCCACAGCAGTAGGATGCCAGTATAGGTACCAAAACCTGGGGAGATTACTGGAGACAGTAATGGAGGTATTTGAAAGATGTAGCAAGGTCTGCAATCTTTCATGAAGACTTTATAGAAAAAGTATTAAGTTTCTGATACCTATGGTTCCTAGTAAATACGAGTTTTATAAACCATGCCCTGAGGATCCTGATTCCCCATCAGTCAAGATTTGTCAGACTTTACTTTCTGTAGTTAAAAAACACAGTTACAAGAACAATTGCTTTAAAATGTTTTTCAAATGTTA
>NW_011888834.1:7385946-7396939 GCF_000151845.1 Pteropus vampyrus | reverse complement strand
TTTTGTGCTCTTCCGCTGACCCTGCCTCCTCTTCATCAGCTCTATTGTCGTATGAGTCGAAAAGGTCAGCATCACTTGTTCCACTGGACATGAAAGGAGTGACCGTGTGGTATCTGAGCACTTTTTTCCTGAGCTGCTGTGGGTCAAGACTGAGGCAGATCCAGAGGAATCTATTAAGTGCCTTGGGGATGAGCCACATTGATGAAATTCATCAGCATCATAGAATTCATCTTCGCCGCCAGAATAAGAGAACTCCGGCACTGTATTTGGAGAGAAGTTGACATGGCTCGGAAAAGTTAGACTGCTTCTAGGTGGCGAGTGCCCACTGCCTGTACTATTTGGTCTTGGAGTCTGATGATGTCCCAAGGTTGCTAACACAGGTCCAGCTGGTAGGGAAGGTGGGTGCTGCTCTGACACAACTGAGTAGGCTCTGGAGGGAAGACAGCTGGGAAGGCGTTGTGTGGATCACAGGTTCCAGGGGACTAGGTCGATATATCGTGTCTGCAGGATTATTAGTACTTTTAGCAATTTGCAGCGACACAATGCAGTATTTAATTGATTTTACCGTGCTATTTGTTGTCTCTTTGATGAGAGTTTCAATTTTTTTCTCTGTCATCTTTGCGGTTTTGAAGTTTGTCATCAAAAAGCTTGCATTGTTCTATCAAGATTTGTAGGTAAGCATCAGCCTCTGTAAGTTTCTTATCAAAGTCTTGGAACTAGAAACAAATCCTGAATCCAAACCTCCATAACTAGCGAGCAAGAAAGCCATTTGCCAAGGTCCCTGCCCTCTATACTCCCAGGGGACGGAGCCGGGGTCCACTTCTGAGCACCCCTTTTTCTGCCCTTCTCGGCCAGCTAGCTGGGTGGACCTGCCAGGTTCAGCAGCCCATCTTCTCATCTTAATTTGGTCACAATAACTCTGACCGAGGACCTTATAAAATTCTTTAAACAAACGAAACATCAAATGTTCAAGAGGTAACCTTGTCTTTTTCATTCTTTCTCTATTATTTAAGAAGAATAAATTTTGACTATAAAATGTTCATACATTATTTACTGTTTTTCTTTTTTAATTGAAGTGGATATTGGTGATGATACAGGCAATTCAAGTGTCTACAGAAACATGCTGGAGTGCAACTTTTTGCAAAGCTGCCCACAAACCAGGAAAGTAAGTGAGACACACATATGCCTTGTTAAATGCTCTTTAGGAGAAGCGATGAGTAGACACTAGACACTGACTCGTGAATGAGCTCTCTCTTCTGACTGCCTATGCATGGCCAGACTGTGGCTTTAAGATTAAATATCCCCAACTGAGTGTGTAAAGTTATATTAAAATAAACTAGTCTTCCATTCTAACGGACAGAATGTCAGATAAAAATGATCAAAAAATTCCTTCCCATCGTCGAAAGGCCATCGATGCTGGCAGCCAACCAAATTAGGGAAGCACTGACATGGTGCTTCTTTAAATCTTTTGCAAGATTATGGTGAAAAGACAGTACTTATTTGGGAGAGATGGTTTAATATCTACCCAGTAGGAGAGACTAGATGTTATTTATATATTTCTTCATTATTTTTAAAGTTTATGTTTTAAGTGTAACCAAAAAAGTTACTGCCCATGGTACCTAGTATGCACAAACTTACAGGGCAGGAACATACAGGGCCAGCTGGTCCCAAACGACTGCCTGGATTAGCGTGAGCCCTTTCAAGTTCACACCTGGTGGCCGTTCTGTGCATTCCCCCTGCAGCTCAGCTCCATCCTTTCTCCTCAGTGACCTCAGCCACAATCTGGGAGAAAATATTTACAAAACACATATCCAATCAAGAATTTCTATTCAAACTATGCAAAAGACTCTAAAACAGCTCCACTAATATTGGGGTAAAGATGTGAACAGACACCTGGCCAACGAAGAAATAAAAGGATTCTATGGAGAGTACCTTCATGGTGATCTGGTCACAAATTCCCAACTGGGCAGGTCATGGTGGGTCGTCACACCCCAGGCATATAACTTCTTTACTAAGAGACTTATCTTTGCCTTGAGCAAGCCCTGTGCATTGTTCCTGTTCATCTAGGCTAACACCCTTTTGCAATGCTTCTTTCAGACCCCTCCTTCTGAAGTGTGAGAGCACATCATCTTGACTGGTCTGTAATCCAATCCTGGCCTTACTTTCTCTCACCCTTGTGTAATCTTCCTTACATTCTCTCCTTAATTCCAAACACATAAATGAAAATGCAAAACTGATATTCTCTTCAGCATTTGAAATCTTGCTCTCAAGCATTTGTCATCACTCGGGCTCAAATAAACTCATATAAAAATTCTCTACATGTTTGGACATTTCTTACATTCACAATAGATAGTAAATGAGCTTGCAAAAATGAGCTCAACGTCATATATTATTAGAGAATTACAAATTAAAACAACAATGAGACAGCACTGCACACCTATTAGTACTGCTCAACTCCAAAAAAATGACACCAAATGCTCGATGGTGCAAACTACAGGAACTCCCATTCCTTACTGGTGGAATATACAGCCACTTTGCAAGATAATTTGGCAGTTTTTCCCAAAGCTAAACTGTTCACCTTAGGGTCCAACAATTGTGCCTCTAGTGTTTATGCAACTGCTTTGAAAAATGATTTCCAAATAAAAACTAGCATGCAATTTTGCACAGCAGTTCTAATGGCTAAAACCATAAAGAAATTAGGATATCCTTTGGTAGATGAGTGCATAAACAAATTGGGATACATCCAGGTAAGAGGGAGCAGAACATGCCACCCCACAAATATGTCTCTTTGGTGTAAAGATTATTGTGAACTGGTTAATTTTAAAAAAAACAAAACGAAAAACAAAAAAAAACAGCAGACGCAGGAAAATCTCTAAAAATGGAGTATGCGTTACCCATTTGTGAGGGTCATGCCCGGCATGGAGGCACAGCCTGCTCAGTATCAGGATGACTTGGTGTGTGCGGGGACACTGGGCCCAGGCCCTGAGGGTCTTTGGCCGTGACTGTCCTGCAGCTTATGATTTGGGAGCCATTTGTGGGGGAGGCAGGTTCACAAAAAACAGGTGAACCTAAGATTGGCAAGTTTATTCCAAGTAATAAAGTGAGTAGGTAAAACTTTTTCATCATTCTCCTTAAAGGAGAAGACAGAGTGAAGAAGCAATAAGGGAGGTGGGGAGAGGAGGGAGGGGGATCTACCAGGAGCAGGAGCTCAGCTTTGTCAGAGAGTGAGGACGTGAGATGAAAAGAGTGAACCTCGAACCTAGTCTGACGAAGATGCACATGAGAAGAATGAGGGAAATGGCCAGATGGTGACAAAAAGAGATGGAGAATGCAGAGTGTGGGGTGCTGAGCCGCGGCCAGCACCTGGTTACTGACTATGCATGGCCTGTGGGTTTGAGATCTCTTGGTAGCCTTGGCTGAATCTTCACTGTTTTCCCTATTCTTCCATATATGCCCTTACGACCCCCAGATCTTGAAGTTCCCACCACACTGTGCCAGTTCTCTGAAACTGAGAGTGGCCCCAGCCTTGGACGATGCACCTTATGCCAGGGCAAAGCTGACAGACTGTACCCCAAGTACATGGACAGGTCCACTCGCCACAGCTGTGCAGGAGGTGTGGCTGTTATAGCAAAGTGCCCGGGGGAGCCTGATGTTCAGCTCCTCTTGCAAATGTTGCACCCGGAGTGGAGACCCCAGGCTCCTTCAGACCCAGCCCCCAGGCAAGAGCCCGGGGGGCCCGCCACAGCCTGCCTTCCTAGCTCTCCCTGGGAGCTGCAGTCTGACTACTGCAGGCCTCTCTCTGGTCTTTCCACACTCAAGCTTTCTGCTCTCAGACCTGGGTTCCTTTCGGTCTGGTTTCCCTGGGCTACCTCTTTTAAACGCAAAATGAATTTTTGGTTTGCACGCCAATGCCCTGAAATGTGGTAACTTACATACACTTTCTAAGCACACTATTACTTCACAATGTGCCCTTTTAAAAGTAGGGAGCCGAAAGGTGAGGGTGGCCAAAGGCACACGTAGGTAGTTGACTCAGGGTGTACCAAGCCCTGGGCCCGGTTTCACCTGAAGGTTCCACATGCCAGTGGGCAGGTCCAGGCACAGATGACTGCACCTGGGGCAAGGCCCTGGGTCTGACACATTCCTCATTGGCTCTGAGGCCTTTGGAGAGAGAAGAGGTTTTCCTGATGACCTTGACTCTGGTGTTATTCCCAACATTCACAATAGATAGTAGCAGAAAATAACTTTTCTGGTGACTTCAACTCTGGTGTTGTTCCCAAGATTCACACTACTTGGCAGGAGAGGATAGCTTTTCCTGGTAACTTACACTCAGGTGTTAAACTCAAGATGAACACTGGATGGCAGAAGAGGAGAGTGTTTTCTTGTGACCTGGTAACTTTCAACCAGATATTATTCCCAAGATACCCATGAGGTGACCACAGAGAATAACTTTTTATGGAGATCTCCACTCTGGTGTTATTCCAAGATATGCACAAGGAAGAGCATTTCCTGGTGACCTCCGCTCTGGTGCATTCTCAACATGCACACTGGATGGTAGCAGAAAGAGTGTTTCCTGGTGACCTGCACTCAGGTGTGATCCTCAACATGCACACAAGATGATTGTACTGAATAAATTTTCTGCTTACCACGGCTCTGGTGTTATTACCAAGATGCCCACTAGATGACAGCAAATAATTGCTTTTTCGGTGAACACACAGCTGTTGAACCACAAACGACACACGAGATAGCAGCATTGCACACGTTTTCCTAACCTCAACTCTGGTGTTATCCCCAAGATGCACACTAGACAGCAGCAGAAAAGAACTCTCCCTACTGACCTCCACTGCGGTGTCATCCCCAAGATGCAAAGTAAACGGGCAGCGGAATATAGTGTTTACAGCTGACATCCACTAAGATGTTATTCCCAAGATGCACACTAGATGGCAGCAGAGAAGAAAGAATTTATCCTAAAGACTCCAGTCTGGTGTTATTCTCAAAATGTACACTATACGAAAGCAGGAAGGGCATTCCCTGGTGACGTCTTCTCCTGTGTTAATCTCAAGATGCACACTAAGTAGCAGAGGAGAACGTCGACTCACCTGTTATTCCCAAGTTACACACCAAATGGCAGCAGAGAAAGAACTCTCTTGGTGACTCCACTCTGGTGTTATTTCCTAGGTACACGCTAGATAGCATAGCAGCAGGAAAATACTTTTTTACATTCTTCTAACATACTTTTCACCTTATTTTCACACATTAGTTGTAAACCAGGGTAGAGGCCTTTTAATAAGCATGTATTTTATATTTTGTCAGAATTTTTCATTGGAGATGTCTTTAACCATTTCCAGTTGCTTCAAAATATCCCGCTGGGATCAATTGCATGAAATTTACAATCAGTACCAAGAGGATCTGATTTCAGCATAGCGTGTTATTGGCTGAATTGTGTGCCCCCCAAATTCCCATGTTGAAGCCCTAATCCCCAGCACCTCAGAATGTGACTGCATTTGGCATTGGGTCCTTTAAAAAAGGGCCTTGATCCAATATGACTGGCATCCTTATAGAAGAGGTCATGACACAGGCACACGTAGAGGCAATGCCATGTGAGTACACAGGGAGAAGACAGCCACCTACAAGCCAAGGACAGAGGCCTCAGAAGAAACCAATCTGCCAACAGCTTGATCTTGGACTTCTAGCCTCCAGCACTGTGAGGAAATAAAGTTTTGTTGCTGAAACCCCTCAGTCTATGGTGCTGTGTCGTGGAGCCCAAGTTAATATACCCCGTTTGCAAGCCCTGAGGTGGGGCCACCACCAGGGCCTTTGTAGGGGAGAAGAACAGGGCCAGGCCTCTTGTCTCTGCACCTGTTTCCCTTGGCTGTTCCTAATGGGGGCAGGACCTGCGAATTCCATGGCTGCCAGCTCCATTGCCCAAGGGCAGAGAGCTGGGGAACCACGCCATTACCTCAGACTCCCTGCCTGCGAAAGGCAGGGCTTGCTGGGGGACAGTGGTGGTAAGCCTTGGGGCTGAGGGATGAAGAAAGCACTTATCAGGTTAGCTGCTCTCCCTTCTCCACACTCACTATCCCAAAGCCCTAGAAGGATGTTCAGGGGCTGTGGCCAACACACAGGGTGAGCATCAAGCCCAGGGGACAGAGACCGAAGGCAGACATGAGGGGGGAGTGCTGAGGGACAGCCTGGTGTCACTCTAAATAACTATTTTCCCACTCACCCTCAAGCCCTGTCCCCACAACTTCAGGCAAGGTATGCCCTGCTCCCACGCACAAATGCCCCCTTTCAACTACAGTCGGGCCCAAGTTTCCTCCTTTTGGTGAATGCACTCTGAGCTGGGATGTTCCGGAAGATGGGTTCATGGCTGGGGTTGGGCCTGGGAAGGGACCCCCTTCCTTCCTCTGCTGAGATTTCCCAGAGGCTGGAGCCACACACCAAGCTTTTTTACACCCTGAACTGCTGCCCTTGGATAGAATGCTTCCTCCTCCATCCCAAGCCAGTCACATCAATTTTATAAATTGCCTTTATTGAAGAAAATAAAATTACATGGAAAGAACTATAGGAATCAGCAAAACTGTTGTATGCCAGTTAATTCAGTCTGCATTGCCACCATCCCGTCTGTTTGAGGTCGATGGTTTTACTGCCTATTTCTTGTCTGAAGGATGCATCTCATTCAATAATTGCTGAGTCTTAACCTTTTTCACACAGTTCTTGGCAAAGGAAATTCATGTTACTGTTTCGATGGTCGCTGAACCGTTTTTTGATCTTTTCCCCTCCTGTCCTTATGAATCAGTGAGAAGGAGCCTCTTCATGTACAATTTGTACGTGATAATGTAACACATTTCTCTGAAACACGGAGAACATTAGGAAATGTTTAATGAGTTCTGATCTGCAGATCTTACCTCCTTGTCCCTCTCAGCCAGCTCATTCTGTTAAAATATGATGTAGGACATAAAGTTCATTCAACACATAAGACTAAGTGGGGTGGCACTTTGGGGGTTCAGAACAAGTCACCCCCAAGATATGCCTTGTGGTATGTGGCCTGTTTGAGTTAAAGGCAATCGAGACCTTGCAAGCTCAAGAGAAACTTCTGCCCCACCCCTCTAAATTATCTAGAATTTGAATTAGGGTCCTTACCCACAGTGAGATTATCAGAGATAACTTTTCATGACCTATCTATAGGGCAGGGCAAACCTCTAATTATTGAATATCTGCTCATATGGTCCTACAATGACCTTCCTCCATGGTGACCTGAGCTCAGAAGGTGTTACATAGCCATCTTCCTTTTCTGTCTTGGAACGTCTCACACACGTGGGGTCTCTGACTCTCTCATGTATGCGGGGTTCCCATAGATAGGTATATAATGAAATTTGGTCATTTCTCTCACTAATCTGTCTCGGGTCTATTTGGTTACTAGACCAGCCAAAAGGACCTTGAAGCTAGAGGAGTTTCTTCCTCCCCCACGACACTGTCTAGAATATCCCCTGTTCTCACAGCTTTCTCCATCCGAACCCCGGAAAACTGATAGAGGCAACAACCTAATATCCATCCCCAAATGGCAACAAAGACCACCGTTTTGTACTTTCTCTGGAATTTTCTTACCTTGAGTTGCAAAAACAAAGAATTGTTTGTCTTCCAAATGCTGACACAAGCAAATAATCACACAAGGTCCCCACTGCTGATAAATTCTGCCCTTTCAACTTGGCACTTACATCGTGGAAAACGGTGACGAAGTGCGTGAGAAACAGATGTAGGTCCTAACGTAGGAACTTTTACACACGGGAGTTAATTTTAAATTGATTAAAAAGTGAGCGTACAATCTGTGGAATGGGAGAAAATATTTGCAAATCATATATCTTATAAGAGATTAATATCCACACGAACACCTAAAACTCAACAACAACAAAAAACCTGATTTAAAAATGGGCAAGGAAATTGAACCTTTCTCCAAAGAAGATATACAAACAGCCAATGAACATGTAAAAAAGATGTTCGACATCACAAAGCATTAAGGAATTAAAATCAAAACCACAATAAAAATCAAAGCCACTTCCTACCCATTAGGATGGCTATTATTAAAAAAAAAATGACAAATGTTGGTGACGATGTGGAGGCAATGCAAAACGGTGCAGCTACTATGAAAAACAGCACGGTGGTTCCTCAAAAAATTAAGCATAAGGTTACCACAAGACCTAGAAGTTCCACTTCTGAGTATAAACTCTGAAAAACTGGAAGCAGGGACTTGAAGAGATACTTGCACACCCATGTTCACAGCAGCATTATTCACAACAGCCAAAAGGTGGAAGGCACCCGAGTGTCATCGATGGATGAAGACGTGGCATCTACATACAACAGAATATCTAGTCTTAAAAAGAAAGGAAATTCTGA
The DNA here is from genome assembly GCF_000151845.1 of Pteropus vampyrus. Lineage (NCBI taxonomy): Eukaryota > Metazoa > Chordata > Mammalia > Chiroptera > Pteropodidae > Pteropus > Pteropus vampyrus. Next base: position 7,388,548 of record NW_011888834.1, on the reverse strand, counting down.
CACATGCTACAATATGGATGAGCCTTGAGGATCTTACACTAGATGAAATAAGCCAGTTACAAAAAGACTACAGTGATTCCACTTATGCAAAGTAGCTGGAGTACTCAAATTCAGAGACAGGAAGCAGAATGGGGGTTGCCAAGGAGTCAATGGGGAAGGAGGATGGGGAGTCGGTGTTTAATGGGGACAGAGTTGCTGTTTGGGAGGATGAAAAGCTTTTGGAGATGGATGGTGGTGATGGTTACAGAGCAACGTGAATGCACTTAATGCCACTGAACTAACTGTACACTTAAAAATAGTTAAAACGGTAAAATTTATGTTATGTATATTTTACCACAAGAAAAAAAAGTGAGCTTACCAGAGTAGGAACATGATTGGTATCCTTTCAAAAGCAGGCACTAGCCTCAAAAACCATATTTAGGTAAACTGCCAAGATGACTCGCCTCGTACCTTACAAACGTGAAAGCTGGGAATGTCTACAGCAGCAGTAAATGCGTCAGCTGTGTCGTTAAAGTAATGTTTATACTTGTGTTTCATGCAGCAGAGACCCACTGAGACCCACCAAGGCTTGGAACGGGGAATAAGCCAGGCGGTTGGCATCCATCTCAGAAGGACATCGAAATCAGGAATTTGAACATTAATTTTTCTATTCAACTATTTATGCTTTCCTTGTCTGATTTCTTCAGCAAACATCTAACGAGCATCTCCCAAATGCCAGGCACGTGCTGTGTGAGGGTCAAGGATGTATCACCTAGACGGGCAGCCTCCAATGCCAAGGCCCCACAGCCTAGCAGGGGGACAATGAGCTGCCGGGTGCAGTGGCCAACGCTCAGGGCACGCTTCTACGATTGCTAAGACGATATTTGGTCGTGTGTGGCAGGAAGCCCCCCTCCTTGGTACAGCAGAGCACGGTATTTCCCACCCGATTCCTGTTGCAAAAGCCCCTGAGCTTCTGACCTAGATATTTTAACCACTGTCTGCTGTCACTTTTTCCTCCAGGTGGTACTGGAACACTGGCCTACAGTCACTTCGAGGCCTAAAACCATGGGTTCATTATACCCCAGCAGAGACAAAAACAGCTTTTTGTCCCGTCTAACAGATTCACTTTTATTTTTTTTATTTTGTATTATTTTTCATGCCTACAGCACCTGGTCTTCCTAGGTGGTCTCCCATCCGGGTACTAACCACACCTGACCCTGCTTAGCTTCCAAGATCAGATATTGGGCTTATTCAGGATGACATGGCCGTAGACCATGGACCGTGGCTCCACTGGGGCGCGAACCCAGGACCTTCTGTGTGTAAAGCAGACGTGCTAACCGCTACACTATGGAACCATGTCCCAGACTCACTTTTAGAAGACATTTCTCCTGGGAACTTCGGACGCTGCCAGGTGACAGCCATTAAGTGCAAGGATAGGACCTGTGAGCGACCTCAGCTCCCGCTGGGTAGTTCCGGGCCCCCGCTGAATGCGGGTAAGAGAGGGAATATGGGTCTGCCATGGCGATTTTTAAAAAGGTGATTTCCCTTAGCAGAGATGAATACATTTGTTATTTACATTTTTTTGTAGTGATGAAATAAAAGTGACGTTTTGTAATTAAATCAACATGAACATACTCCCAGTAACTTGTACTTAAAATGGCTTCTGAAAATCTCCCCTGTCCTATTACGGGGAGATTAGCCCTGTGGCCCCACAGTTGCAGCAGGTGACATGTGGTCTGAAGTGCCCCAAAGCGGCCTGCAACACACAGCCCTGGGCATTCCTCATGCTTTCTTGAATAACCGGAAGAACTTTTCTAGTCTAGTGTCCTTTATGACACCAGTCTTGTACGACTGGTTGTATTTTTGTTGCAATGCTATGGACTCCATTCACTTAACCTTTATTTGCCGAAAGAGTAGAATTTCTGAGGTGCTTTTGATGGTTTATGGGAGGACTGCTGGATAGAAGATTTGACACAGAGACAAATGAGTTTGCCCACTCGTGTTTCCTCCCACGGAGGATGCTCTCAGAGTCCCCGTTCCTCTCCCCCATCCCCTCCCTCACAAATTATTTCCGACATATTACAAAACAGTATCAGGCCCCTGACGTTATCCGGCACATGTAGTCATTCCCTCGGGTCACGCATTCGCCTTTAAAATGAGCCCTTTAATTCTCTGATCCAAAAGGAAGGTGGTGGAAATTCAAAGCCCTCATAGGCCTTGTGCTAAGACTGACGAGAGATCTTACAGCTACTCCTTCTGCTGTACTTCCTCTGTGCAACATCTTTCTAAGACCCAGCATATATTAACCCACTAGTGCTCACAACCACCTATGAGTTTGGCACTGTTGATAGGTGAGGAAACTGAGGCACATAATTTTAGATAGAGAAAAATTAACCATCAAGGCAAACGGGTTTGCCCACGGGGTCACAGCGGTAAGTGGCAGACTAGGAGCCTAATCTAGGTAGTCTGACTCCAGACTCAGAAAGAAGGTTTTTGGTAGAAGGAGCTTGGCCTCTGGAACCAGAGAGCGTGTGTCTGAATCTAGACCCTTGCCCTGTGACCCTGGGCAAGTTACCTGAACCCCAGTTTTCCCATCTGTTCAATGGGAAGGATGAGAGACAGC
>NW_011888834.1:7381610-7385896 GCF_000151845.1 Pteropus vampyrus | reverse complement strand
CCTCTGTGCAACATCTTTCTAAGACCCAGCATATATTAACCCACTAGTGCTCACAACCACCTATGAGTTTGGCACTGTTGATAGGTGAGGAAACTGAGGCACATAATTTTAGATAGAGAAAAATTAACCATCAAGGCAAACGGGTTTGCCCACGGGGTCACAGCGGTAAGTGGCAGACTAGGAGCCTAATCTAGGTAGTCTGACTCCAGACTCAGAAAGAAGGTTTTTGGTAGAAGGAGCTTGGCCTCTGGAACCAGAGAGCGTGTGTCTGAATCTAGACCCTTGCCCTGTGACCCTGGGCAAGTTACCTGAACCCCAGTTTTCCCATCTGTTCAATGGGAAGGATGAGAGACAGCATATGGAAAGCTCCAGGCTCACAAGCGTACTTAATGACGGCCACACGGACATTTCCGGCCTTCCCTTTGCTTTCTGCACGCACATGGACATGCATACCCTTTTCGCCTGGTTATTTACACTCATCACAATTCATAATTCAGCTTGGAGAGACCACCTCCCCGAGCTTTCCCTGCAGAAAGCGTGGCAGAGGAGGTGTGCATATGTCTGCGAGCAAACCTTGCTAGGGGAGCAGGGAGGAAGCGCAGGTGACCCAGCCTGGGGACTGGGTGGAGGAGAGGGCAGGCAGGAACACCGTAGGCCCGAGGACCCATTAGCTCAAGCGGAGGCCAAGGGCCAAGGAGAATCAGAGTGCTGTGTGTGGGGACTTGGGACGGGTGACGCTAGAGGGCAGTTAAAAATCAGGGCGTGATGGGGACAAGCTGGGGAGATGGGCGTCACTCAGGGGGCCAGCAGCACCCTGGAGGCGGGGGGTGGGGGGGGCCGTCAGGAGGCTGCTGCTGGAGAACTCCGGGGGAGCAACAACGGTAGGGGACAAAACCGTGAGATGGCTTCTGGATGTGGCAAGTGGCAGGTGAGGCCAGAGGGAAGTTCTTCGAACAATTACTCTGCCTTGCTCCTAAGAACACAAGCGGCAGTGTCACAATCATCTTAGATTTATTGAGCAAAGCCATTCCAACCTCTGTGGAGATGTTTCAAAATTAACTGCTGATTAAACCATGAATTTGCTTCAAAATTATGAATTGGTTAGTCAAAGAGAAATCACCCCGGCCATCCCATTTTGCCCCCGTCCACAGAACACTAACCATGCTGAGAGATACAGAGATGCATTTATATCCAGGGAATTAATCACGTTATTTTTTCTCTATCTAAAATTATGTCAAATTTGTCTCTTTTATTTAAAGAAAATCACTCTTTGTTGCAAACCCCTTTGGAACAGGCTGCTGGTTCTCAGGGACGCAGGTAAGGCCCCGTCTGGGCACCCAGAGCAGCGGTCCAGCCCACGAAGGTGCTGGCGTGCCTGCTGGGGGCCGGCACGCATCGCCCTAAAGCTTCGAGACCCGCGGCGAGTCCCTGGCATCAGTTTCTAGCCACTCAACGAGGATCCGATTCAATTCGGTGGGCCTGGAAAGGAAATAAAAGGCAATTCGCACTTGTCCGGACCCACTCACTCACATGAAGGCTGAGGGGATGGCGCAAATGGCCACCCCCGGACGCCTTTCCTGAAGGTGAGCAGGAAGCCCTGACCCCACCCCCACCCCCCGCACCGAGGGACCCTCCATCTCCTTACTTCTCCATCTGTGTGAAATGTCCACAATCCTTAATGTGTCCCCTTTTCAGGTGGGGGATCTGGAAGAAAACCCCACCCAGAAAAGTAAATGGCAGTGCAAATGGGCCTGGTTCAGGTTAGTGCAACGTGCAACCGAGGCCCCTGGGAGGGGCGCCTTCCTTTCTGCTCCCCGTAGGTCACACCCTTGAAAAACACTGCATTCTTTAGAAAAGGAAGAACCATTTATTGAGCTCCCTATGTGCTAGGTGCCCTACACACATTGCCATATTTAACTTTGACTATGGGGTAATATGAAGGCTCAGCGAGGTTGGGTAACCTACCCAACGCTGCACAGGCTGACAGAGCTAAGATTTAAATTCAGGGCCGCCTCACACCCATCACGACGACTGTCTCCCTTCAGAATCATTAGGCCTCAGCTTGTTCACTGCCCGGAAAATGCTTGGTCATTTGAGTCTCGCCACGCAGATGTGACTGCGTCCCCTCGCTGACGGTCTGCGTGCAGGGCCGTATGGCTTCCCTGAATCCCCACAGTGGGTGACAGCAACAAGCACCGAGGAATGAGAGGGAGAGCAGTGCCGCAGTTAGGGACATGTGCTTTTCTTCCCGACGCAGCCTTGAACGGTGACAAGATGTGGGAAATGCTGGGGAAAAAAACGTGGCCTTCCTCCCAGAGGCAGGAGCTGCCCCTCCCAAGCCCACAAACCTCAGTGAGGTTAGCGGGCAGTTCCAAGGACTGGCCATGCGAAGGACCGGTGTCTCTACAGAATCTTCAGGGGTCAGGAGCAGAGAGATGAGCCCCCGAGGGCTCTCAGAGCTTTCTAGCTCTTCATCGGCTGGATCCAGAGCCTGTGAGGGGCGGCCTCTGCAGCATCCGACTTAATGCACCCTCTCCGCTGTGTCTGATGGTGCTAACAGAGCTACAGCCAAGGGCAGACAGGCTGCTCTCAGCATTTAGCCAGCCCGCGGTCGAGCACTTGCAGGCCTCCCTAGTGGCTACCGACCACACTGTGCAGAGTGAAATTCCCACCTACAGTCTGATGCCCATCGCGCCCCATTCAGTAGCTCTCTGCCCACTGGGTCCACACAGCTCAGCCTGGCCCCACGGGCTCAGCAAGGTCTTCAGCCTTATCAAGCTCCTGCCATTCTCCAAGCATGCACGCTCCTCGCCTCCCGACACCCTGTGTCCTTCGCCCCGTGTTCTCTCTCTCTGCCCTGCAAGGCCAGATGCAATGTGAAGCCCTCTGTGAAGCCCTCGTTCCCAAGCATGCCCTCTTCTTCGCGCCTCTCCCGTGTACGGGATTAGCAGAAGGACAGAGCACTCCCTGAGGGTGCAGATACCACCGCGGTATCTAGCACGGTCCCAATACATTGAAGTGCACAGTAAAAGCCTGTGAAATGAACAGATGAGTGAATGAATGAGTGAATGAATGAGCCTCCGTCAGTGCAGGATAAAGGAAGCGTCAGCCACTGTTGCTCCCAAGAGGTGACGGCGATGCTACTGATGAAGCCCCTTGTCAAACAAGTTCTTGAACCAAACATCTCACTGTCGTGCCTCTGAGACCCCGTGCCCTCCCCTGGGAAGCCCCGATGGCCCCAGCACAGCGCCATTCCCTCACCCAGTCCTCCATGTGCTTGGACATCTTGGGAACAAGCACCATGTCCTTCTCTGCGGTTACCATCAAGGCCGGAATCAGGATCTGGGGAGAGGCGACAGGAAGTAGGTACAGCTGGAGAGGGAAGAAATGTCTTGCACCCTTCACGACTCAGGCTTTCCCACCCGCCACCCCCCACCTCCACCGGGGCGAGGACCTGCTTCATTTTCACACTGTGTGGCTTCCTCCACTAAGCCTCCCCCCACCCCCCAACACACACACACACACACACCCACGCCCAGCAGTGCCACTGTGGTCCCAGCTTTGTTTCTGGCATGCACTGTAAAAAGGAGGCATCGTTATTACTGGAGATCTGGAATGATGGTGTAAGACAGGAGCAAATATATACATTGGCTGCTGTCTCTGGGTCCTGGCACAAAGCTCCTGACACCCTTGGAAGTTCCTAAATGACACAAGCACTGGGAGCATCTTTTCTTGTTCTAATATTTGCCTTTGACCCCATTCCGGACATAGGGCTCCTAAAACGCTGGTAAACCCCTAAGTTATAAGACCATTGGGAGCATCTTTGGTTCCAATGAGGCGACTTGGCGGCGGGGGGTGGGAGGGGTGGGGTGGGTGGGGCTCCTGGGTGGGGGCTGTCACCAGGAAGACCAGGCCATGATTAGAAGCTTGGAATTCTCAGCCCACCTTCCACTCTTCCAGAGAGGGGAAGGGGCTGGACATGGGGTTGATGACTTATCACACCTACGTGAGGAAGCTCCACAAAATCCCAATTGTATGGGATTTGGAGACTGGCCACACTGGTGAAGGCATCCACGTATCGGGAGTGTGACGCACCGAACTCCACAAGGTCAAAAGCGCCTGTCCCTGGGACCCGCCCAGACCTCATTCTACGTATCTCTTGATATGGCTGTTCATCTGTATCTTTCATCCCATCCTTATCCTTTACTAACCTGGTAAATGTAAGTAAGAGTTTCTCTGCGTTCCATGAGCCGTTCTACCAAACATTAATCAAACCTGAGGTGGAG
>NW_011888834.1:7376698-7380054 GCF_000151845.1 Pteropus vampyrus | reverse complement strand
TATCTCCAGGTAAATAGTATTAGAACAGAGTGAAATTGTAGGACACCAGCTGGTATTACAGAGAATTGCTTGGTGGGGGAAAACCTTCACACGTTTGGTGACCAGAAGTGTCAGAAGTGAAGTGTTTTGTGTGAAGGAGACACAGAGGAGGAAAAGACTGGGTTTTTCTAATGTAGATGGGCTTCGCGGTGTAGGGACCAACACGGGTGTATCTGTGCGCGTGTGAGTGTATAAAGAACGTGCATGCTGGTCCACTCTGTGTGACTCATATTCTTGGAACCAAACGATGGCACCAGAAAGGAGGAAAGATGTCCTTGAATGGAGATCAATATTACTTTTCTCTGCATTAAATGAATGCTTAAAAAGGGCAGCCAGGACCCTACAGTGTATGGATCAGCCACAACCATTATCCATGTGGCATCAGAGGCAGCAAAATGGCTTTCCTTTTATCTATTTTATCTACTGATGAATGAGGCACTGTGAGGCCAAGGAAGCCTCCATTCATTCTGTTATCACTCTACCATTATAACTGACAGCTCCAGTTTGTCCCTGATTAAGGAGTTTGCACTGTTTTTTATCCATAGGCAGAACTATGTGCTTCTCACTGCACTGCCCCCTCCGAATGATGAAGAAGCGGGGGACGTTCAGAAGTGCTTTTGTTGCCAATGCTCATCCTGAGGCTGCTGTGGGGTGTGTAAACTCTAGATTGTTCCAAGTCAACATGTGACCTGGCAGTGGGAACATGGGAGAAGGTGGGAGGGGAGGACGATCTGGAAGGTAACCGCAGGAGGGGTTCCCAGTCTCAGCGCCATCGACGCGCACCTTCCCAGAGCTTCATTATGTCCCTCCATGCTCTGAGGGGTTTTGCCTATCAAACTGCAGTTTTGTAATTTTTGTCAATCACAGATTAGAGTGATGATAGAGATAATGAGCATTAATTGAACTACTATATGTGCTAGGCACTGTTCTAAGCATGTTACACGCATTAACCCATTTTATCCTTACACAGCTCTATGAAGTAGGCACTATTCTTGTCATTTCCATCTGAGAGAAGTGGCAATAGAGAACAGAGTGGTTAAGTGTCTTGTCTGAGGTCACACAGGGATTAGACCCCAGGCCAACTTGCTGCCCAGCCTGCTCTTAACCACTGTGTTCGATACTGTCTGCCTTCAGACCTGACCCACGAGGTCAGCAGCTGATCTGTTTTATTCAGCTGGTATCTCTACAGCCTAGAACAGTGCCTGACATGTAGAGGGCATTCACATTTGAGTAAATCAGTGAGATAACCAGGGTACTGAGTGAGCTGAGGAACGTGAAAATGCAATTTCCCTTGAGTTCTGAACATTTCGAATGTAAACTGTCCCGGGACCTCATTACTCCCCTCACAGACCCAAAGACTGGAAACCATCTTCTGCCTGACAAAGAGAAAACAGATTCAGACTGACTTGGTCAAGGTGACAAAGCTTGAGGCTAAAGCCCCTCCCCATTGAGAACCTAATGCTCCTTCTGAGGATTGGGGGCTCCACGATCCTAGTCGCCCTGGAACACCCACTGCCTTGGGCCGGGGCACCGCCAGGAGCCCTGGACCTTCCAGACAGATGCGGCAGTCACATGGACAGACCCTGGCTCTGACACTACCCCCTACCATTCCACGAGAAGCAACAGTAAGAGGTCACGAGGGCAAACACGAGTGGAGGCACTCCCAAAAGCCCAGAGGGAGAGGACGGAAAGGAGGAAGCCAGCAGGTCAGTCTGTCCACCCCTAGCTCTGACCCAAGGGCAAAGTAGTCAGCGAACAGAAAGCCCGAGGGGGCCCATGGTGGGGAGGGGCAACACCGAACCAGCACTCACCTTCCGCTTCGTGCCTTTGCAGCCCCATTTCCAGTTCCTGTCAATGTTTCGATACCAGTTTAGGGGACCTCTAGGCGGGGGCAGATCAGGGAATAAAAATAGGAAAGCTTTTAGTAGATGACTACGCTACAGACCCCAGCAGGAACCAGCTCTGCATTGAATCAGTCTTCCCAGGAGGAGCAAAGTTTCTGCAGGGGAAGGAGCACAGAGCCCAGGAGTCTGGGCCGTTGCCTGGCACCATCTCCATGCTTTAATGAGCAAGGCCCAGTGAGCACAGGCCCAGGGCTGGCGGGGAAGGCTGACAGCCTCTGAAGGCGGCTTCTGGGGACACAGAGAACCTAGCTACACAGGACTCTCCACGTTCTCCCAGGGCTGTCCCCTAAAAGGGCGGGGAGCTTGGGTTAGCGCCCTCACCATCCGGAGGCTGCTCCCCTGCCCCAGGAAACCACTGAAAAGGGACATCGGGAGGTGGCATGGAAGCGTCCCCCTGGGCCAGGCAAGCATGGCTCTAGGACTATACCTAGAACATGCTCCCAGTCCTTAGGCAGGGTTGGGGTTGGTGCCCTCAGGCCTCGAGGCTCCCCCAGTGGCTCTAGAAATACCTTGTGGAAATACCTTGGACAAGCCACGTAACCTTTTGGCACGTTTGATTTTCCCTCCTGAACAACAAGGGGGCAGGACTAGATTATCTCTATGTTCCCTTCCAGAGCAAAACTGTCCCCCAATCCAGGACTTGTAAATTGTCTCCCGCTTAAAAAAGAAAAGCTGCAGAACCTTAGGGAAGAATTATAGGTTGTGGTGCAGGAGACGCTGGGGGCTAAAGAGCTGCTGCCACAGGCGTTCATGGCCAAGCCTGCAGCACTGCGGACTTCCAGGGCTGAGCCGATAAAGGCAGTGCTCACTGCTTGGCTCTTTCTGCGCCCCTGGGTTTGAGTGAAGGATGGAGATGTAAAGAGAGAGGCATAAGGGAGAGGAGGAGAATGGAAACGTGAAGAAACCATGAGCTTCCAAGATTTGCAATATTTAAATAGTTGAAGGGTTATGAAGAAAAGGAGCTGTTGGAGCAATGGTTTGTGGTCCCAGAGTAGGGGCTCTGAACGCCAGTAAAAAAAATCGATCTGAGGAAAGGGAATGAAGTGCTGACACAGGCTACAAAATGGGTGAACCTTGAGAACATTAAGCTAAGTGGAAAGAGCCGGGCACAGAGCACCACATACTGTATTCCACTTATGTGGAAGGTCCAGAACGGGCAGATCCACGACGATGGAAAGCAGAGTGACGACTGCCTGGGATTAGGGGAGGGGTGAGGGGAAGTGGGGGGGGGGGTGACTGCTGAAGGAAACGGAGTTTCTTTGGGGAGTGATGAATACGTTCTAAAATGGGACGTGGTGATGAATGCACACAGCTTCATAAATGAACTAAAACCCAGTGAAGTGTACACTTTCAGCGGCTGAATTCCATGGTCTGTGAGTTAGAGCACCACAAAGCTGTTATTAAAAAAAGGAA
>NW_011888834.1:7373868-7375308 GCF_000151845.1 Pteropus vampyrus | reverse complement strand
ACACTGGTGCTTGAACAGAGCTAGCTCACCATTTTCAGGCTCTCGAAGCCTTGGAGGTACTGGAGCTGGGCGATGCAGACTTTTGTGAGACATATCATAGGGGCATGTGATCAGGGTGCCTCCCTGTGATGAAGCAACCTGAGCCTCCCTGGAGGCCGGAGCTCCTGGCTCTCTGCTGTCTCAGTGGGAGCCTGGCCTTCTCCCTCCCTGCATGACTGCCGTCTGCCTTCCCAAGAGACCATGGGCTCTCTGAGTCCATTTCCTGTGTTTGGGTATCTGCCCCTGTCTCACACCAAATGTGTATTCAAAATATCTGAGAAATGAAGGAGTGAAGAGTGACTGTGTAAACGAGTGAAGGAATCGAGGGAGGAAGGGGGAGAGGGAAAGGAGAGGGGGTCTTGCCCAGTGAGAGGAGCATGGCCTTGGGGCAATACTTTGGCTACTTTGGATAAGTTCCTTAACTCTCTGAGCCCCATTTCCTTCATCTGTAGAACAGAGATAATAATGGGGTTTTTTAGGGATGTCATGAGGATTATAAATGATATAGCTAAAGGGGGCTAGGCCAGCATTTGATGCACACAGTAGGTGCTCAAACAAGTGGTAGTGATCACTGTTATTAATAAAATACAAATGAATAATGGCAAGGCCCCAGTGTTGGGCAAAAGCAAGTTCTGTGGGAGCACTGCTGATCTCGGAGCCGTGGGCTGAGCTCCAATCTGTTCTCGGCTCAGCTCTGACTCCTTACTTGTATCCCACCCAGGAGGGAGAACAAAGGTCGTCTCAGTGAGATGGAACCGGAATGACCAGAACATGGAGTCAAGAGAGAGGAGAGTCCAGTGGACTATGACAGAGACCTGGCTTAGGGTCAAGTCCGACTCCCACTCTGCCTGCACCAGGTGGCCTGCGTCTGTTCCTATCATGGGTCTCGATCCTTATCAGTAGAGGGTAGGACTGCCCGACAAGCTCTAAGTTTCTTTCAAGCTCCAACTGTTTAAGATCTGAAACCCAGAGGTCCCTGGAGGAAAGGAAGCCAGGCTGTGTGCTCAGCCCAGGGCTTGGGTAAGTGCTATTCGCCTGTGAGGACGCTGTATTAAGCAAGTCATAGTTCAGAGCTGGCAGGTGGCTACTTCTGCCTACTTCTACTATAGCAGTCAGATGCAGAAACACTCATTTAACATTCAGCTGGTTTCTGCCACGGCCCTCCTGTCTCCCTTCCCTCCGAAGAATGTCTCTTACCCATCTCACGGACATTGCTCAAGGAGAGAATATTCTGTAGAGGGAAAAGTTAGAAATGATGTCATGGGTGGAACAGGTCATCTGAAAATCCTATCACATCAAAAGATCTACACATGCCATCAGACTATACAAACATGCTAAACTCCCAAGAGTGGTAGGTAGGTCTTCAGGGGTCACAGCAGAGGCAGCTAACAACCAAAGCTC
>NW_011888834.1:7367247-7371648 GCF_000151845.1 Pteropus vampyrus | reverse complement strand
ATTCACTCATTTTGCTGTGGTAACTTTGAAACCAACTCCTTTGATTGGGGGCTAAATTATTAGACCATCAGACTGCCCGTGGATTGTCTACCTAAGAACAGGGCAGCAAGGCTTCCCTGTTGGGACACATGTTCTCTGTGCTGACAAATTCTCTGCCTCATGGGAGTGTCACTACATTTAATTGCCACATCTGTACAAAGTTCTTTGGCCATTTCCAGGAAAACTGGGCTAAGAAATGCTAACGTACGAAAGAGAAGTCCTGGGGGTGGGGCGAGGGCTGGATGTGAACTGAAGCAAAGTTCCTGAGTTACTGATGCATTCTGTGGGCTGCGGAAGATTCTGGAAACACAGGGTCTCAATTCCTCATCTCTCAACCCCTCTCCCTTCTTACCCAAACCTCCCATCCAGGGGCATTTTCAGACACTAGGGACAGGGGCCAGGTAGCAACGGGCTTTAAGATCCATTGGTAAATCCTAATCTACTGGCTCAGGTCTCCTGGGTCCATGATTTTTAGGGCAGAAAAGAAAAATTTTAATCCAATCTGTATTTTCTAGGAACTGAAAGCTGTGGACCTGAAAGCTGTCACAGATACAGTGTGAAAAAAGACAGTCAGCTGTTCCTGAGGCACGGATCCACCAGGACAACTGCTCCTAAATAATAAAGGTCCTTCCCCAATACAGCCCCTTGAAGGGACCAGCGTTATGGGAAGGAACTGAGCATGAGTATGGCAGTGTGTCTTAGTCCGTTCAGGCTGCTATAAGAGAACCATAAATTGTGTAGCTTATAAACACAGACATTTGTTTCTGATAGTCTAGAGGCTGGAAGTCTAATATCAAGGAAGGCACTAGCAGATTCCGTGTCTGGTAAGAGCCCACCTCCTGGTTCACAGATGGCATCTTCTGGTTATGTCCTCACATGGTGGAAGTGGGGAGGGAGCTTTCTGGGGTCTCTTTAATAAGGGCACTAATTCCATTTATGAGAGTTCCACCCTCAAGTCTCAATCATCTCCCAAAGGCCCCACACCTCCTAACATCATCACACATGGGGGGTTAGGATTTCAACTCGGACTTTTTTCTTTTTTGGTGGACGGACACAAACATTCGGTCAATAGCAAAGTGTCAAGCTACTATTTTCTCCTCCTTTCCAACTGCTCACCTGAATATACCCAGGTAACAGCTAAACCGAACTGCAGGGTGTTTTCTGAATGGGTACCCTACTTTCCCACCTCCCTGGTTTAACGTTTTGCAACTTCCGCCAAGAACACCTACTCCGCTCAGTTTGGCCTGCGACGCCCGTCCCAAACGCTGCGCTGCGTGAAGGCATGCCTTCCGCGGTAACGTGACTTCTCCGATCCCGCAGAGGCTTTAAGGTGCTCTCCTCCGAGCATCCTGAGAGCGGAGATGCATCCGCTCCGAGCATCTGGGACTGCTCCTGGGCAGAGCCGAGGCCTTCTCCTCTGGTAACGCTCCCAGAGCGGTCTGTAAAGCGTTCTCACGACAAGCAGCCCTCCGACCTTGCCACGTTAGGGGTCCCCCTATCACACCTCACTGCACATCACGAGCACTCTGGATCCATGAGATGGCAGCACGGCAGGAAAGCACACACCGTCAGGCAGTGCTGGATCTACGGTTTGAGATTTCTGAGGAAAGCGATGTTGGTGTGTTAATTACGATCTCCTCGCATTTGTAAGATTCGATTAGGATGGAGAATGAATGGTGGCCCTCTGCTAGGTGATGAAATGTCTAGGCACGAAATAGCCACGGAAGGACGTGCATTTTCTGTGATCGATGAAAGCCCGGGTCAGCCCTGCACGTCGCCATGGGTCATCGCTTTTATTTATTGAGCGGCCCCCATCCCATAAACCACGGCTTTGCATGAGCTCAGGGGTGCGTTTCAGTGTGTGGAGGAATCTCCACAGACCCAGAGGTCTGGACAGGGCTTCAGCCCTCAAATGGTCCTTAAAAGAGCAAACGGATGCCAAAGGGGTCAATAAAAAAAATCAAAGGGAGCAAAAAACTAAACAAGTTTCTCTACCCCACGAAAGTACATCAGGCCAACAGGGAGAATGAGGACACGGGTGAGGGCCAGAAAGGAGAGAAGATAACATTTGTACCCTGGTTGTGTGCCCTGGTCATACCATCTGACTCTCTGTAATTTATAAAAGGTGATACCCTATTTTTAAGTCCTATGGACTAAAGACAAGTTTCCCGTCTGCCCAGCTAGATGAGGCTCCTCCCTTTGTGCTCCTGAGTACAGGACTTAAAGAATGGACTCAGGAATCCAACAAGCACTGTCTCAAGAGCCAGTACTGACAGCTATTAACTGGGCAACTTACTCTTCCAGAGCCTTAGTTTCCTCATCCATGAAATGAGTTTTGTTTTCTTACAATCTCTGACTCGTGGGAAGGATGCCAATAAATGGTTATTATTATCATCATTATTATGATCTCTATCATTAAAGTTATCGAATTGCATCAGAATTGTCTACTTTTGGATGTGGTCTCCTCACCAGCCTGTGAATTCCTTAGGGACACACAGTCTATCTCATTCATAGTTTTATCTCCACTGCCATAGCATGGTAATAGCAGGCACCCAACAGCAGCTAGATGGATGGGAAAGAGAGAGAGAAGAGAGGGAAAAAGCAAAGGAATGTGAGATAAAGACTTTGGTGGAAGTGTCTTCTAAGTGACCACATAAGTTGTGGCTTTTATTTTTCTGCCCTCCAACTGCAAGCTCCTTTTAACCGAAGTAATTCACCTCCAGCTTGAGGTGGAACTGACCAGCAACCCACAGAACATGTCAAATGCAGGCATCAGCTCTACTATTACCCAAAAGCTATTACCTGGGGTAGGCAAACTGGAGAAAGCTCTAGGTTCTAAAAGAAGCTCCTAGAATTCCATGAATTTGGAATTCCATGGGCCTGGAGCTTTGTCTCATGGTACTCCGAGGCTGTTTTAGGGATAAAGATTTCCTAACAGCCAACTGAAAAGTGGTACGAATGACTTAAAGAATAAGAAAACAACCTTGGAGAATTCACCAGACTCTCTTGGCCTCTCTCACTAACTAGTCCTATTTTTCTCCCCCCACATTTATCTTAAACTTGAAATCACAGATGCTTGAAGCTCGAAGGAAACTTCTAATTCTTTCCTGTCTTCCATATCAGTATCTCCAGCTTCACCCTTACTCCTGAGACATATTTCCAACCGTCTGATAAACATGTGCATGTGGACATCTTGTCACACTCCCAATGTGATTACTACAATTAATTTTAAAAACCAATCAATGAAATGTAGTGTTTGATGAAATGTATTTTTCATGCATGGCCCAGCACATAACACCTCACCACAGTGGCCCCCCCAAAAATATGTCCAAGACCATACCCGTGAATGTGGCCTTATCTGGAAATAGGGTCTTTGTAGATGTAATTAAGTTAGGATCTCAAGATGAGGAATGGAGTTGTAAGGCAAGGAGTGCCAAGGGTTTTGGGCGACCGCCAGAAGCTAGGAGAAAGGTGTGGGATGGATTCTCCCTCAGAAACCCCAGAGGGAACCAAACCTGACAACATCTCCACTTCAGACTTTCAGCCTCCAGAAGTGTGAGAGAATTCAATTTCTGTTGTTTTAAGTTTGTTACAATAGCCCTAGGAAAATAACCCACCACCTCGAGGAGGCTCCCGATTTGAGGGGTAGGCAGAGTGAGGGGTAGGCAAAGAGGGAATGGGCTAAGAGTCTGCATAACCTCTGGGCTCCATGGGGCCCACTAGGCAGCAGGGTGACAAGTTTGCTGACCACAGTGTGGGGGGCCGCAGGTTCCCAGGACAAAGCACCCAGATTTGTCCTACTGCCTCCCCCCGTTTAATCTCCTTGCATGTATTCAACTCACTGTCAGAGGAGCCCCAGAAGGGTAGGGTACTATAGAGAAGACCAAGTTTGCCTAGAGTTTATACCCCAGTGCTGGCGAGGGTACAGCTCTCAATCAATTCATTTGCATGGGAGGCTCCTGCAGCTGGGAGGGCCACAGCAGGCTGCCTCCTCCAACTCGACCTCCTCTGAGAGGCATCCCTGCTCTTCACCATCCCAGTGGAGCTTCCTTCTTGTTCTTTCTCAGATGTATTAGAGGTCTGCTTCTGAAGATGCACTTAATTGGGTCTATTGTTTCATGGCTAAGACAGTGGAGACAGTCACTCAAATCAAACAGCAGCTCTCACAAAGCATGAGCTCAGGCAGCTTCTATCCCTCTACAGCTACGACCACAAGACTCTGTCTCAAAGAGAAGACGGGCCATCCTTCTAATCGGTGGATTGGGGCCAGCAACTCCGCTTCCTGTTCTGTCTACCTGGATAACAATCACCTGAATTCCTCTGAAACTTTGAGGCAGAGTTCTCTCAAAATAGGCCAGAAAA
>NW_011888834.1:7352452-7366133 GCF_000151845.1 Pteropus vampyrus | reverse complement strand
CTCCAATAAAAATACATACATACATACATATATATATATAATATATACACACATATACATACGCACACACACACATATGTATATGTATATATATACTACCAAGGAGATGTAAAGAGGAACAGTTTGGGGAGGTGGAAGAGGGCAGGGTTAACAGGACACACTAGACATGTTCTGATTTGGGGGCACACGGACTATGAGATATCCTCAGGCTAAGTGAGGATTTGAAGAATCTTAAGATTTAAAAAATGGAACAGATCTCATGGAAATTACTCAGCCAGATCTTTGTCTTGGCTGACAGAAGCTGCCTCCTCCTCTCTAACTATACAAAAGCAAAGCCTATTATCCCTTCTCTGAAAAGAAAATAACCCCACACCTTTAAATATAGGTTTCCACCTGACTTTGCAAATTCTTGGGACAAGACAGTTGACACTTGGACTAAGGGTTCAAAGAGCTTGGACTAAGGGTTCAAAGAGTGGGGCAGGGGCTGGGGCTGGGGCTGAATGTAAACCTGGAGTTTGTCTAAGCCACACCCTGCAGTGCTCAGCAAGCAGGAGCAAGAGGCGGGAGGGCTAGGTGCACCTACACAGAAGCCTTCCTTAGGCTGAACAGGTCTGCAATGACCTTGAGTGCTCAGGCTCAGGGATGATTCCTGGCTGGAGAGCTGTGGGCTGAGTTGGGAGGAAAAAGGCGGGAAGGAGGGGCTGGCCCCCAATACCCACCCTTGATGCTATTACGTGTTTGAAGACCATCCAACCAGACTATCCTTTTTCAGGTGAGGAAACTGAGGCCAGAGACAGGAAGGGCCTTGCCCTGTTACTGAGCAGGCAGCAGACATGCTGGCAGGACCCCCATGAATGGTTTCTTCTTAAGACCCCAACTTGGCTGCTGGATTCACCCCAGGTGGGTTCCTGGATTCCTTTTAGTGGCCAGATCATTCATTTGAATATCTAACATTTCCCTGCAAGAGGCTCTGTTCTTAAGCACAAAACCATCCCCAAACTCTTCTTGCAGATTTTAAACCCAGCTGCTACAAGAGAATAATAGAGGTACCCATTTCCCCACAATGACTATGTCAACCTTTGAAACCTTCCAACTATGGCTGCAATTAGTGAGAGTCCTTCCCCTGAGGTCACTTGTTCAGTCAGGACTTTGAACTATCCTGGTTTGCTCCTCCCCACTCTGCTGGGACGAGAAGCGCACACAGAATAAAGTCCAAGCTCTCTCCCAGGGGGCACATGGGCTCTGAAGTCAACATCCTGACCCAGTGACACACCTCGGGCCAGTTAGTGAGCCTGTCAGAACCTCAGCTTGCTCAGCTGACATGAGGAAGAGACACCATAGTGCTGTTGTGAATAGAACTAACTGGCACATTGCACACACAAAAAGCGGTAGTTGCAACCCAAGTGTCCGTCCATGGATGAATGAATAAAAGGAAATTGGTCTACATGTACAGTGGAATATTATTTGGCCTTAAAGAGGAAGGAAGTTCTGACACATGCTACACCGTGAACGAATCCTGAGGACATGATGCTAAGTGAAATGAACCAGACATAAAAGGACAGATATTGTACGATTCCACTTACATGAGATACCTAGAGTAGTCAAATTCGTAGAGACAGAAGGACAATGTGGTACCAGGGGCTGGGGGGAGGGAGAATAGGGAATTCGTGTTTAATGGGTACAGAGTTTCAGTTCTGCAAGATGAGAAGCGTTCTAGAGATGGATGATGGTGATGGTTGCACAACAATGAGAATGTACTTAGTGCCACTAAACTGCACACTTAAAATGGTAAATTTACATTATGTGCATTTTACAATTTAAAAAATAATTAAAAATTATTTTAATGAGCTAAATTCCATTGATAAATACTCTACATGTAGTTCGATCAAAACACAATATATAGTGAAACTATTACTTCCCCTTTCTAGCTCCTACCTACAATTACATTAATACAACTTAAAAAAAAAGTAGTATTTCTCAAAGTGTATGCTATATCCTTCTCACTCTCACGCTCTCATAAGCACTGTGGAGTTTTCCAGAGGTTCTATATGTGCTGTTCCCACAGACTGAATGCAGAGGCCGCCAAGAGAACCAACCAGCTTTCTCCGTTAAGCCAGACATTAAAAGAGTTTGAAAAATGTTTAACAATACTACTCTCACTAAATTTGTTAAGAAAAATAAAGTTTTCTAAAATAAAAATGTTATTTACATTAACATAGGCACATTACTGTTTATTTTTTAAATGAATTAATAAATATTTTAGAATTTCAACTTCTAGTACAGCAAATATCAATAGGTATAGACATAACCCACATTAACTAAAACTCTTTGAAGTCCTTAATAATTTTTAAGAGTGTAAAGGGGGCCTAGGACCAGAAAGTCTGAAGACCCCTGCAATAGAGGGAACCCATATTAGCGAGACAGTCAACTCCCCCCATGATCTGCTCCAGCAATCCTTGACTAGAGCCAGCTGACCAGAGGTCTCTAACTCACTGACAAGGATGGCTGTCCACCCAGCACTGTCTGGAAAATGGCTGGGTTAGCCCCTCCCCCAAGGCTACAGTCACAGTTCTCAAAGTGTGGATCCAGGACCAGCAGCAGCAGCATCACCTCAGCTTGTTAGAAATTTGAATTCCTCAAAAACCTACTGTATCAGGACTCTTGGGCTGATGAAAGTTAGGGACTCTTTCTTTGGAAAAATTTGTGCATCCACTAAATTCTGTGGACAATTTCAAGACGTTCCAGACCTTCTGAAACTCGTCTTGAGGATCGCTGACTACTTCGATAGAACTCTCTCTCATCTCCCACATTTATCCCTGGGTTAAGCGAGTTTTATATGCAACTTCGGCCATTTGTCCCTCAGGCCAGAAAGGTCTTCTCTCTCATATCCACCCACCCAAATACTACTCATCTTCCCGGGTGCAGTTCAAATGCTCTCTCTTTTGGTAAAAATTAACTGTGTTTTCTTGTGGGCTCCCAGAGCACATTGTACCTCCATTATAATCCTTTACACCCTCTTATTCTCCAGGTATGTGTTATCTGCCTGTCTCCCCAGAAATCATTTAAACCCTCAGAAATTTTTACTCATTTCTAGATTCTCTCGTGAAACTGGCATATAATAGAAGGTACATACGTATTTGCTATAAGAACTAGTGCATAGTAATTCTTCCCAAGTAACACTAATTAAAACATTCCTGATGTTTAAACATATTTGTAATGCCCAACCCCTCACACACATCACAGGGCACCTCTGTTTTGCAGCAGATAGGAGTCTTCTTACAAATGTTAAATTCAAAAGAATGAGAAAGAGAAAAAGGAAAAGGAAAACAAGGTGGGAGAGGAAGCAGATGCATGAAACCCCACACCCTCTCTCTCCCTCTGGATTGTCCACATGGGGCACCCGAAGGTTGGGGCAGAGTGTTGAGGGCCTGTTGAAACTTATACACAGGGCATGGGGGATAGGTTAGAGGAGAAGGTAGAAGGGTGAGGAGCGACTAAGAATGGGCGTTTGAGGTGTTAGAGGGCCTTGTGGTGGGGGGCCCGCTGGGTGGGGAGCTCTGAGCATACTGAGGCCAGTGGGAGGGGGTTGGACTGCTGGGGTGGGGGCCAAGCAGAGCCAGAGATTGAGAAAGGGTCAGATAAGAGGTGAGAGGGACCCAAACACTAGCTCCCTAATTTTGTGTGGGACTCTGTTCCCTCCTCAATTCCCAAAGGCCAAGGCAGCTGCCACTCAAGAGCCTAGACCCACCACTTTGCTCCCCTTTCCCACAGCAGATACTTCTCCAGTGTGAGTTGGGTATGGAAGAAGCAAACACCTGAGAAAGGGTGACAGGCAGTACGCCACACCTTAGACTGGATGGGATCCTCTTTCCTACTTCAGCTGACAGAATTTTCATGGGGCCATCTGTGACGGGTGGGGTGACAAACCCACAGCGATTCTCTACTGCTTCTGACATCAACTATAAACTCAGAGCTTACTTTCCAGGCCTTGCACAAGGGTACTTACCTCCCTCCCATCCCACTCACCCAGGTATCATTCCAAACAGGTCAGTTTCTGAAGTCTCCACCCTTCACCCCCACTGTCCCATTCCTGTTGCCATGCTCCTGTTTCTTTCACAAGGGACACTGTCCCTCTGTTGTGGGCTGAATGGTGTCTTCCCCAAATTCCTATGAAGTCCTAACCTCCACTACCTCAGAATGTAATGGTATTTGAAGACGGGGTCTTTAAAGAGGTCATTAAAATGAGGTCTTTAGGGTGAATCTGAATCCACTGTAACTCATGTCCTCATAAGAGGAAATCTGGACAGAGACACACACACAGAGGAAATGCCATGTGAGAACACAGCGAGAAAGGGGCCATCTAGAAACTGAGGAGAGAGACTTCAGAAGAAACCAACCATGTAGACACCTTAATCTCGAACCTCTGTTAGATAATACATTTTGTTGTTTAAGCCACCAGTCCATGGTACTTTACTATGGCAACCCTACCTGACTAATATGTCATCTAAACCATAACCATCCTTCAAGATCAAGACTACTTCAAACTAATTAAAGACATTTCGATTTAATTAAAGCCAGAGGAAGCTCACTGCTTTCCACACGCTAGACTGTGGAGCAGTAGGGCCCGGCTTCAGTGAGGAGCACCTTTTTCATCATCTTACTGGAGGCTTCTGGTGTCCTACTGCACGAATCAAGTTCCTGCCTGAATCAAAAAGCTCCTCTTCTGAGGCGCCATTTTATCAGTTCTTAGAAAACAGTTCTTAGAAAAGAGTTACTCGCTGAATTGAAAGTGGGGTGTTTGTGACCATCCCTGGAAAGGGTCCCTACTTGGGATGCAGAATGGCAAGTGGGTGGGGGGCAGTGAGAGATGTGGGAAGATGCTCTTATGCTCTTTATTAATTAATCCAATCCATTCTTCTCTCTTCGGAGTGATAAGGAAACTTCCTTTATCCTCTCGCAGGAATTATCCGGACGTAGCTGGACACTAGGGCCCAGAGCCCACAAATGAAGGAGGAGCAGGTGCCCTCACGAAGCAGTTGGGGGTGGCAGGCCAGATGACACTGACTCACGATATCACTCTCAGTGAATCCCAGTAAAGTGTAGCAGTGACACCCCATCGCACACATCACCTGAGCTCCAGGGGCCATCTAGGGTTTTGTGGTACATGGGGTGACACTAGTAACCCCCCGTATCTCTCTAAGCACATCTGGGGCTGGGTATAGGGCTTTTAGGCTCTGATGCTTCCTGTAATCACAAACCTTACTTCTCAGGAAGCCAAGATACCAGGTCCTGGGAAGAGGTCAGAAGGTGTCCCAGAACGACATGGATTCTGCCAGCCTCTCAGCCAGAGCACTAAGAGGGGACAGCTCCAAACTAGTGCTCAGGCCCCTACTCCGCAGCTTCAGAGAAGCGAGAGGACCCAGTATGCCATCGTCCCCACTCCCATTCCTCAGAAATGTGTCATCACATGGAAAAGACCATCTGAACCCCAGAACCAAATTCACCTGAGCCCATTTGTGAAATCATTTCTGACGAATGCCACAGAAAATTAAAGGAGACAGAGATAAATCAAACCAATGGGAGAAGGAGAGAGAAGGAGGAAAGGAGAGCAATACCTTGCTGGGGTCATTGTTCTCTGGGCCTCAAACTTACCGGTTCTTGGAAGTAGAGCTGGTAATCAAAAACAGGATTGGCTTTGATGGTCTCCATTAGGGACCTGTTGGGGTTTGCCGGTATGTAGGGGGTATTCAAACTGGCCACTGCCCTATGGAAAGAAGAGGCACCGAGACACAGACGCAGTAAGAAGACAGTCTGCAAGAACCAGAAAAGACCTTATCTCAGTAGAAAGCCAAAACCAAGGATCCAAAGAAATATTCCACGTCAAAGGTAGACTGTGCTTTCTTTCATTATCTGGCTAGAAAGGCGAAGATCAGCATTGCTAACAATATTCTTAAATAACAGGATGCTGCTTGGCTTCCTCCCGCCCTCCCAGGAATGCAGCAGGAGGGCGGCTCTGACGAGAGCAGATGCAGAAGGAGCAACCACCACCAGAACTAATGAAAACAGGGTGGAAACAGACAACAAGAAGAGGAATGGGAAACCAGAGCATGCTAGAGTGTCTCAGATCCGATGTTATTCTTCACTTGGCTGATGTTAAATACTTTAAATTTTTCACAGGAGAGCTAGATTAAGTTTAATAAAACAACAATAAGGTGTTTCACCTTTCTCAAGGTCAACACCTTAGCTCGTCACTGTATTTCCTTTTGTTCCCTTCAAGAAGCATCTAATATGCTCTGGAGAGTAACTTTCTGGTGAACTCAGTTCCTAAGAACTGAGCTCTTAATTTGCCTTTGACAGAGAAGACACAGAGAAAAACTAAAGAAATCATAAAGACAAGAGTGTGACCAACTTTTAAATATTTTAGGAAATGTTTGTTTCCTCTTAGTCTTTTATACCAGCTTACCATCTGAGCTAGGGTTGAGGTGAACCAAGTTTTCTGGTGTTTCTGTTCTTATAAACTTAGCCAAATAAAAGTAATTTAGTTAAGGAATACAGAAGGCTGTTAGGGATGATGTTTGTTTAATTTGCTAAGATCCCAGGCTGAAGTGGGAGGTCAGACAGGCTTTAACTTTGATTGCCAGCTCAAATGGGGTGTGGCTGCAAAGCCACCTGACTCTCTGGGTTCACAGCCCATCTGAAAGCTCCCGCTGGTGCCCTGAAGTGCCATTCTAACCTGACATCTGTACAGCATTTTGCAGGCTGTACAGTCGGGTGGGTGTGACCATCACCACTTTGTGGTTGAGGAAACCAAAGCCTAATGGGTGAACTGATTTGTCACACAGCCAGTTCAGGACAAAACTGAAAGCCACATTTTCTGACTCCCTATCCAGGACTAAGGTCTGTCCTGGTGCTTAATACTATGAACCCGAATTCCTTGCTGCCTCACCCACTCCCCTTGAAGTCTATCATCATTCCCCTGCATGCCCGCTGAATACTCTGGTCCTGAATTATTTGTCCCATTACCAGTAACTGGGACAGGTCTCACTTCCTAAGACATTAGCTCATTAAGCCCTCCTTCTTAATGTGTCAGTGGACCCTAAGAAGCTAAGTAGGCACCTTCCCAGATGATCTATGTGTTTTCTAGAAGTTTTCTGGGATTCAAGACCTGAGGAAGGATTCCAGTGGGAATTCAGTCCCAGTCCTACCCAAATTCTTGATGCCCACAGCCAAATTACCTCACTCTCTCAGGGTAGAAGAGAGCCATGTTCCACACCAGCATGCCTCCCCAGTCGTGGCCAATGAACACTGCTTGGGAGATGCCCTGGCAGAGGAAAGAGACGGGAGTGGCTGTGGGCAGGTTTCTGGGGTAGGCGCTGGGAGCCCAGGCCTTGTGTTCTCCTAGGCCCGACCCTCAGCGGCAACCCCTCTCGTCCCCTCCACTGACCACGCCCCTCCAGACATCCCCCCGCCCCGGAAGCCCCATCCTCACACACCGGCCCCGTATGCCTTCTACACATGTGACTGGCTCTTTAAATTTTGTTAGAAGATGGAGGCCGCTGGCCATGAATTCCTTCTCCCTTCTCTATTTTCCT
Organism: Pteropus vampyrus; assembly: GCF_000151845.1. NCBI lineage: Eukaryota > Metazoa > Chordata > Mammalia > Chiroptera > Pteropodidae > Pteropus > Pteropus vampyrus. The sequence goes on along the minus strand of NW_011888834.1, from coordinate 7,358,541 downwards.
TCAAATCAAAATTTGTTTCACCTTTTCCCCTCTCTTTTGTTTTAAAGTTGGTATGACTTACCTCCCCATAGTACATGTTCATCTTTCATTATGATTATGATTACGATTTCATTATGAGTGATTATGATTCTAATCCCCACTCTTTTGGGATCTTCCTTCCCTTAACTAACCACTAAAACCTCAAAGTCATATTTAATCTCTCCCTCTGCACCTTCCTTTCTTCTGCTGCTACTAAAAATGACAACAGCTCCTTTTCATTGAGCTGCTACTGTGTCTCAGGCGCTGTGCTAAGTGTTTATATCCATTATCTGGCATTGTCCCAATAACATCTAATACACGGTTTACAAATAAGAAGACAGGCTCAGAGCAGCTAGGTGACTTGTCCAAGGCTGCACAGATAGTAAATGGAGGAGCCACAATTCAGATCCAGGTCTCCCCAACTTAAAATCAGGCTCTTCCTTCTCCCCGACCCTGCTGGCCTCGTTCAGTCACAGCAAGGCCTTTCAGATCCTCTCCTGCCTCACCGCCATCTTGAAAAGTGGTTCCCTACCACACTGTTCCCTACCACACTCCTGTCCCCTGTGTGTTCCCAACTTCTCACGATGTCTACACCAGAGGCCTCCCTAACAACCTCCTTACATCACTGTAGTCTGGTTTCTTCCCTGCTACCCCTGAGCCATGGAAACGTCCTTCCTAAAGGCTAATCATCACCACTAAGAGTTTTTTTTCCTCTTGGTTCTCACTCTTCTGACTGTTCTACAGCAGTAGACATTTCCTTCGGCACCTTCTTCCCTTGGCTCCTGTGATGCTATGCTTTCCAGACTCATTTCACTGAGTCTACTCCCTCCTCCATCTCTTCTGTGAGACCATTTCACGGCTCGGCCCTCAGGCCTGCCCTCAGGAAACTCGCTAACTCCAGTGACTTCAACCACCCCCTCCTGTGGAGGGTGACCACCTCCTCTGCAGCTGACCCAGCCTCCTTCCTATGTGTCCCAGTAATGACGGAGCCAGGGATAGACACCTGACCCAGCTGGCCAGCAGCCGCAGAGGCTCTCAGTAATCAGAAGATGTTCTCAGCCAGTTGGAAAATTTCTGGATTGGAGGTCGTTATAGTGTCAAGACTGGGGTGGCCACACTGAGCCATGTCCTCTCTGATGACCCCAAAAGTTCCAACACCAATTCCATGGCACCGAGAACAGCGGAGGGCAGGGCCATGCCCTCTTCACCTCGTTTATGCGAGCCTGGCACTGAGCCTGGCTGTTGAACTGGAATTCCTTAGTCAACTCGGATTCTTCCCTAGACTCACAACCAATTAACAGGTGATAAATCCCACTGCTTTTGTTTGTTTGTTTGTTTGCTGATTTTAAATCCCGCTGCCTTGAGGTTCTCTCTTAGCTCCCCCTTCCCCTCTCCACCGTCCCTGTCCCTGTCCTGGCTTCGCCCTCTCCACCTCAGTCCATGCTGCATTGCTTTCGCTCCGCACCGTGAAGTGACTGCGGACTGGGAGGAGGCTGTCTGTCCCCAGTTGCAATCTCTGGAATAGTACGTGTGCTCTGCAAAAGCATATTCACAGGTCACTGTCGTCAACTGGAGTCTGACATTCCGAACAACATTAAATGAAGGCATTCGATTTTAAATATTTCAAAAGAAATGTCAGCTTTAAAAAGTTGTGAAATATTAGCCCTACAGGGTATTTTCCAAACATCTTGACTCAAGCCAACAGAGGTATCCTATTCCCTGGAAGACACTTTTCATAAAAACAAAAAACAAAACAAAGTTGTCTACACTGTTTTCCATATACTTTGCCATCTCCATTTTTGTGATTCCTTCCAACCAACCACCCCACCTCCCAGTGCCCCAAAGTGGGCCTCTCCCTGCCCTCGCCATTCCCCTAGAGGTTCTGACAGCTGATACCCTCAAAGGCTGACATTTTGTCTGTAATTACTAGGCCCAAACAGAGTTCTCCAAAAAGATTAGTTCAACATTATTACTTACCAACTTATCCAGGAAGGTTACCATATCCTAAGAAAGAAAGCACACACACAAAAAAATCAGAAATTGTATGCCTCTATCTCAGCTTCAAGATTAGAATTACTGTGTCTGCTTTTGTTATGTACCGAATTGTGTCTCCCTACAATTCATATGTTAAAGTCTTAACCCTTAAGACCTTCAGGATGTGACTACCTTTGAAGATAGGGTCATTGAAGAGATGATTAAGTTAAAACTGAGGTTATTAAGATGGGCCCTAATCCAATATGACTGGAGTCCTTATAAGAAAAGGTGATTTGGACACAGAAGAAAGATCACGTGAAGGCACAAGGAGAAGATGGTCATCCTCATGCCTCATCTAGAAGCCTCAGATGAAACTGTGCTGACACAGTTATCTGAAGTCTAGCCTCCAGAATGGCGAGAGAATAAGTCTCTGTTGTTTTAGACACTCTAGTCTTTGATACTTTGTTATGGTAGCCCAAGCAAACTAATATAAGCGCTAATGAGGAACTTAGCGGAGGGTTTCCCAGAAATGCCCAAACATGCCTACCAAGTGGCAGCACCCACGGGGTTTTCAATGAGGACCTAAGAACCAAAGGACTGTCTGATGTAAGAGAGAGTCCTCTAGTATCTTGGTCTTCAAAGGATGTGGGGTGCAGAATTATGGTCCAGCTACAGCGACTGGAGTGGCCGCTGCTTTTCAGCAACTTCCAGATGCTGCTTAGAGGCCAGAGTGGAGTAAAGGTCAGTAATTCCAGGGCAGCCAGAGTCTTGTACTGTTTCCAGGGCCATCCAAAATGTCATTTCTAATAAGAAATGGCCTTATTCTAACAGGTGCCTGCAAGATCTTGGTCTCGGGAAACAATTTCCAGAAAGAAGGGCCTGGATCCACGGACATTCTCGGGGGCCTGTTCACATAATTACCTATTGGAAAACTCTCTGCTAGTGCCTTTGCCATATGGCCAGGCAAGAAGAGCGAAATGGCACCTGGGCACATCACAGTCCCCTCATCCTTCCAGTAAGAAGCACCTGCTCTTCCACTCCTTCCCTCCCTAATACCTCCATCACCAACACAGGGCCTAATGAGCTCCCTCACTTATAACATCTATTCTCCAGTTAAAATTCACTCAGAGCCAGTTATGGGCCTGATGCTACAGTTTAAGTGCTGCACAATGAAAGGGACAATTGGGTATAGACAAGCCTCCCAACATTAATAAACTTTAGAAGATAACATTTTTGCAATGTAGCATTTCAATATTCCTCATTTGGAATCTTAAGACTATAAACATACAGAGAACAGGTTTATGGTTCCTTAAAGATACCCATTTTAAAACAAATAACAGTTGTATGATTAACTGGCACACAAATTTGGGGAACTATGGTTGACAAAAAGAGTTTTCATTATATTTGGGAGATGTCACTGGGAAAAAAAGCTGTTGTGGGCACTTGAGGGCAAGAAGCATTAAGGATCTTCATTTAGGTTTTTAGGTTTAAAGACAATATGAAGTTGCTTTAAATAAAATTTTACATTAAAGATATTGTATTGATGATTTTTTAAAATAACAGCTTTATTAAGCTATGACCCTTATACCATGAAAGTCACCCCTTTAAAGTGTACCATTCAGTGGTTTTTAGTGTATCCAGAGTTGTGAAAACATCTTCGCTTTCTAGTTACAGAAGATTTTCATCACATCAAAAAGAAGCCCTGTACCTACTAACAGTCGTGTCTCACTCCCCATTCCTCCTTGCCCTTAGCAACTGCTAACTTAATTTCTGTCTCTATGGATTTGCCTAGTCTGGATATTTTAACTTAATTTCTGTCTCTATGGTTTACCTAGTCTGGATATTTCATACAAATGGAATTATACGATATGTGGTCTTTCGTGACTGGCTTATCTTAGCATAATGTTTTCAAGATTCATTCATACATCTTTATTGCTGAATAATATTTCATTACATGGATACACCGCATTTGGTTTATCCATTCATCAGTTGATGGATATTTGGGTTGTTTCTACTTTTTGGTTATTGTGAATAATGCTGCTGTGAACATTCAAGTGCCGGTTTTTTAGGGGCACATTTTTCAGTTCTCTTGGGTAAATACCCAGTAGCCGACATACCAATGATTTTTTAAAAGGTGGAGTCAGGGTATAGGTGCATCACATTTTACCTTCTTTTAGTAAAAGAACTTTCTTCAGGAGAGCAGTTATCTCAAACGACCCAATTTATCTGTTTCAAGAACAGATTTTGACAGAAATCCAGGTTAGGGGACGTTGGAGCGATGTGGAGAGGATCCCGCAGGGTCACTAGTGAGACCTTGGCAGGGTTGAGGGGAGATACGAGCAAAGTCAGAAGGAGCAGAATAGAAGAGGCAAACTGAGTTTGGAAACTCAGGAGGGAAAAACAACCCTAACTGGAAACCAAGCTTTCACCCATGCTCCCCTTACGAGACGCAGAAGCCTGTGTGTGGCGCCAGATGTGGGTAGCCCCAGGCAGAGCTCTGACTCTGAGATGGAGGTTTTTTGTAATTTTAGTGTAACAAGCAGCATTGTCAGTTTTCTGTCTGTTTCTTCACCTTGGTCCCTCCAGCCTTTGCTTTTGCTCTAAGGAGGTTTGAGTCACAGTTTCTCTTCACCCTGATTAGCCTCAGCCTCCCTGCTGCAAGCTCTGAGTTGAGGGTCCCCCTCCCTAGTGGTGTCTTTGCCTGTCTTAGAATAAGAACGCCATTAGTCACCAAGCCACACACTAATCCCTAGGTCTGGCCAACAACATCTTTACCAAAATAAAATGATTTTTAAAATTCCCAGGTGGAAAGGCAATATGTTGGAGTGGTTAAGAGGAGGGATGTGAGGCCTATTACAGGGGTTAAACCTGGTTCTACTAGGTGTTGACCTTGGGTCATTACTTTGCCTCCCCGTGACTCTGTTTCCTCTTCCATCGAATGCTTAGAGCAGTACTTGATACCCAGTAAATGTTGGCCATCACTTTCAAACGGCATTTCAATTTACAGTAAGAATTTATACCCAAATGCTGTGAAATCCTGCTTTCCTAGAATTTAAATGAACACTCACACTTCTGACTTTTATCAGTAAAAATACTAGGATGGAAAAGATGTTACAGATCTTACCCAAAGATCTTTCTTACCTTGCATAGCACTTCCATGGAGTATTCCTCTATTTCTGCAATAAAAAAAAATAATAAATTTAATTCACATGATTAAAAATTACTAACGAACTAAAAGGGTATTTGCGTCAAAAAAATATATAATCATTGAATTCTCAGACTAGGGTACTCCCTACTTTATTTTTGTTTTTGTCGCCTGTGTTTTGGTGTTAGATCTATGAATCATTGCTAAGACCAATGTTATAAAGCTTTTCCCCTACGTTCTCCTCTAAGAGTTACAGTTTCAGGTCTTACATTTAAGCCTTTAACCCATTTTGAGTTGACTTTTATGTATAGTATAAGGTAAGGGTCCAATTTTATTCTTTTCCATGTGAATATGCAGTTTTCTCAGTATTATTTGTTGAAAAGACTATCCTTTCCCTATTCTTTGTTCTTGGCACCCTAGTCAAAGATCAGTTGACTGTATATGTGTGAATTGATTTCTGGGCTCTCTGTTCTGTTCCATTGGTGTATATGTCTAGCTTTATGCCAGTACCATACAGTTCTGATTATTGTAGCTTTGAAATATATTTTGAAATCAGAAAGTATTAGTCTTCCAGCTCTGTTCTTTCTCAAAATTGATTTGACTATAAAAAGTTTTTGTTGTTGTTGTTAATCCACAACAAACTGTCGAATTGTATTTCTTATTTTCATAAAAAGATACCAATGGGATTTTGATAGTGATTATATTGAACCTGAAGTTCATTTGGGGTAGTAATGACATTTTAACAATAATAACAATTTCAGAAAGAAAAAAAGAAAAAAGAAAGAAAGGAAAACTGAGAAAACAGAAGAAAAATTATCAAAGAAATAATTCGAGAGAATTTCAAAGAGCTGAAAGATAAATGTACCCAGTAAAGGAGATGAAAAAAGACCCATATTATAGCACAGTATCATAAAATTTTAGAACACAAATGATAAAGAAAAGATCCTAAAAG
>NW_011888834.1:7344040-7351968 GCF_000151845.1 Pteropus vampyrus | reverse complement strand
AGTTTCAGTTTATGTGTGTTATTATTAAACAGTGTCTCTTTTAATAGTGTTCTAATTTGAATGATAAAAATTATATCACTAAGTTATGCCTAGGGGATTCAGGGAAGATTGTAGTATAAATGAATAATAATAAACATTTTAATAATTAAATTAAATAAAAACAAACCCTTAGATGCCTTTCCTGGATGTTTGGACTAAAGGCTATTGTTTTGTCTAAAATGCTTCTGCATCATTCCAAAGTAATAAGCAGCTGCTGAGTTGAGACAATGGCATTTAGGGAATAATTATGGAGGCACTCTCTTGCTGTGACAGGCTGAGTGGCCTGATTGGTGGCCACCTGAGTTACCAAGAGCCCTAGTCCATGTCAGCTGCCTTCAAACTCAGCACAACAGGCTTTATGTAAATATGGGGGAAGCAGCTCAGAAAAAGGACGTTGGGCAGCTGGCTTGGCTTGCTCAGTCACTATTGCTAACAGTATCGTAGGGACTTGGAGGAACCAGGAGCTCTGCTGCACACCTGGCTACTTCACATCCCTGCCTCCATACCTGAGAGAACCTCAGGTATGGGGCTCAGGATCCCTCTGAAACTGATAAAAACAATGGACTCCCCTCCCCAAGGAAAATGCTCATAAAGCCACATGTGATCTCAGGGGTTCATAGGCCCCCTGACACCCATCCTTAGATGGACTCCCACTGGGATCTACAGATGCTAGGTTAAGAATCTGGCCTATGAATTACCATATGACCTAGCAATTCTACTTCTGGGTATATACTCTCCCAAAAAACTGAAATTTAAAGAGATATTTGTATACCCATGTTCATAGCAACATTATTCACAATAGCCAAAAGGCAGAGGTAACCCAAGTGACCATTGATGGATGAATGAATAAACAAATGTGGCATATCCATACAATGGAATACTATTCATCTTTAAAAAAGAAATTCTGACACATGCTACAACATGGATGGACCACAAAAGGATAATACTTTTTGATTCACTTACATGAGGTACCTAGAGTAGTCAAAGTCATAGAGACAGAAAGAAGAGAGTGTTTGCCAGGGGCTGGGGGAAGGAAGATTGGGGAGCTATTGTTTAATGGGTACAGAGTTTCAGTTCTGCCAGATGGAAAAAGTTCTAGAGATGGATGATACATCCTACGCTCTACATCCCCACCAACCAACAGGAGACACCCCCAGGGCACAGGCCATTGGATTTCTTGTATTCACTGAGTATGAGGAACATCTGGGACCGGCATCTGGGACCCAAACTGCATGACAGAGGACATTGCTGGAAAGGGGAGGGGCGAAGTAAGACCTCTTGAAGGACTGCCTGCTCTGCCCTGGGACCAGGGGATGACGGTGCAGTCAGAGAGCTGAGACAGTTGGAAAGCACGATCAGGAGAGGACAGCTGTAAGAGAGCTAACCCACCAGGAGGCGCAGACGACTCTCCATAGCCTTTCATGTCCACTGCTAGTACCCGGAAACCAGCCTGGGCAAGAGCAGGGATCTAGAAAACAAACAGTGCATACACACTCCAGTGTGGTCTCGTTAGTGTTTGGCTGACACTCCCTCTTTGGTTCCTCTATCCCACTATTCTTGCAAACGGTTCAATCCAAAGTGCCCCATGGCACTATCTGGTGTCTCCTCTATGGGACTGGAGCACGCCCACCTGGATAGGGCTGCCAGGGATGGTGGTAGGGTTTGTTTACTGCATCAAATGCCACATCTAAGAAAGCACCTTTCCTAACGTAGAACTTAATTTCTATAATCATTACAAAGACTTCTCACAAGTGGCATAGAGTATCTTGAAGAAGTCTGCCTTTTCTTAATCTGCAGAGGTAGCATATGGGCTAGCATAGCTCTGAGGTCTGGAGCAAGTTCTGGCCCCATTTCTGAAGTATCATGGTCATACTTTGGAGATGACGCTCCACTGTAAGGGTGCAGCTTCTTAATGACATTCAGGCTAGGCCACACCATCTAGACTTTCCCCTCACTTCACCTTGACCAGGCTGTACCTTCTCCCAGCTCCCCTTACCTGGTACCGCCAAGAGAACCAGCTCTCAGGAAATCCATGGCAGAGGCACACAGCAGGGCCGGAGCCCAGCTCCACAAAATGCAGACGCACCCCAGGCTGTAAAAGAGAGAGGTGAGCGGGAAGTGACCACAGCGCCAGGCTGGGCAGAATCAGGCCCCTCTTCTGTGGACCATCTGGGCCATTTCAGTATTTTGCTAGATCTTGCATACAGCCCAGCTTTCTCAGCCCGAGACTCCAATGTGAGAAGATGTCTGAGAAGAGACGACTGGCTAAACTGTGCAATAAAAACAGGTGGCTTTCACTGTGACAGAAGAAGCCTGAAAAGATTATAATGTTGGAAAACAAAACAGAACAAAATAAGTTTGCATCCATCCTATCAGAGTTTCTGGTGCGGTTTGTCATGTTTTCAATATTGAAAACTGGAGGCCGATTTTGTGCAGAGCAAAATATTTATGCTAACATGCAGAATACTAGAATTGTTTTGTAAAAGCTGTTTATCTTTTGAATATAACTTTCTTCTCAAGCTTTGCTACACGTCTTGCCCTTTCTGGGCTTCATGGATGCAGCAGAGGCTGCTAGGGCTCAACATCTGCTCTTCTCCCTGGCACAAGGTGGCATTTTCCAGACCTCCCCCTATTCCTTGCAGCGGGTATGGCCATTTGACTAGGTTCTGGCCAATGGCACATAAGCAGAAGAAATGTGTGCTACATCACAGGGTTCCCACAGCTGGTCCTCCTTCTCTTTCCCTGTGTGCATCTGAATGGACTGGGCCTTGAGGACGGTGGAACTAGCAGAAAGGAGCCCGGGTGCCTGAATGACTGCATGGAGAAAGCCCACTCCTAACCCACACTGGGTGGTGCTGCAGCAGGAAACAGACATGGCATTAAGCTGGGTTTGTTCATGAGAGCACTAAGCCTCTGCTGACCATTTCAGTCGGGTCTAAGCAAAAGAACTAAAGCAATATAGTCAAAGGGCTCTATTTTTCCCAAAAATACATATCTCTAATTTTCTAATGGAAATGAATGAGAAAAATAAGCTTCACATTACAGAAATTCACACGGAACAATTCTATTTAGCTGCATTTCAGACTTCTCCAAGTTGGTGTTGCAAATTGCAAGTTGCAGCCATGATTCCCAACAAGCTGTCTTGCTCAAGAAAACATTAGGCTGACATTCCAAAAACCGTTTCACAGACTATGATATTTTTATAAGAATATGTTTCATTGTCTTCCCCTTAGTACTTGGTAAAAGGAAGGAATTCAACTTTAAATTCCATACTCTTTATACTGAAAAACATTACAGAGCTGATGTCCAATCCAATAATCCTTGTCTGCCTCCGGTCTAAATGGATCCCAACTAAAAGGCTTGCTCTGCTGCTTCATATTTGACTCAGCAGAGCTCAGAAAACACATGAGCTTTCCCACCCTTTAAATGACACGTTAACAAAATTGCAATAAAGTCTGAAAATGGGAAAGATCTATTACCAACCCAGTCTGGGTAACGTTAGCACCCAGTGAAAATGGATGCAACAGCACCCCCAGAGCCTGGGCTCAGCTGGGGCTCCCCAGAGGTCACTGCCCTAGCTCTTGAATTTGGGGTAGAGGATGAGGGGGTGTCAAATCAGTTCTGATCGCCCTCCTTCATGGTCAGATGAGGAACCTATTGGAACTGGCTGAAGATGCAAGGATCAAGAGGATTACAAAAATAACCCTGCCCAGGGAGTTGAAGACACAAGCCCCAGGCAAAGAGCCCTTCACTCCTCATCGATACATAGCTAAGGTCCAAAAGGATGTTCACCCCTTCAGAAGCACCCAGGGTGACAGGAGGAGCTGCACTGGCACTGACTGGAGTTTTAGTAGCAGAGAAGCCCTTTCTTACTACCCCTCTCCCACTCATTCTTTGACGCCCACTTTACCAAGTTGGCTGAGCCCCGCTGCTGGCATTTATGGTTGCTGCCTCTCCCTGCCCAGAGCCCATTCTGAGCGCTCTGGGCACTGCTGTCAGGCATGGACCTCACCCTGTGATGGAACCACAGGGGCTGCGAATGTTTATCTCAGGGGAGCATAAAATCCCTCCGGTCTTCATCCCTGTATTTCTCTCTGTGCCCAGCCAATAACAGATGCTCAGTAAATATCTGTGGGGTTATCCTCCAGGACAGCAGGCCGCCCCACTGTCTCCACACTGCAGAGCTCTCCGCTTCGTCAGCCTGTGGCTACCTGAGGTACTTCAATGAATTCTTACAAGAATTCATTGTAGAGGGACAACATGGGTTTGAACTGCGCGTGTAAGTGGACTCATGAAGTTCAAACCCTTGTTGTTCAAGAGTCAACTTTTTCCATCTGTGACTGGGAATTCACAGACGCGAAGGGCCGACTGCAGTCAAGTTTTTGCGGAGTCAAAAGTTATACGCGAATTTTCTACTGTGCACCCCTAATCTCTGCATTGTTCAAGGGTCAACTATATTATCATCATCTCATTATAAAGCTGTGAACACTGAGATTCAGAATGATAAGAAATAAATCTAAATTTGCTGACATAGCGAGTGCCAAAGCCAGGACTCCGGCTGGTTCTGTCCGATTCTATCTGGCTCCAGAGCGACTGCTGGGCTTTGTCTTGCCTGTGAGCTGACCCGCAGCTTTAGGTCTCTTCTCATTTAAATGGGGCCAATGACAAATAAAAAAAGATCCCAAAGTGAATCCATGAAGACTGCACTATATCCCAACGAGGTCAGAAATTGGGGGCTTTCGGCACCTGGCCTTGACCTCGCCTCAACCCTGACCACTGGGCATTTTAACGACCATTTCACTCTCTTTATCCTGATCCAGGTTCCTCGAGGACAGGTCTATCTTATTTCTCCTGCATCTCTCACATCTGACCTGTGCCCGACACAAAGGATGTGCTTAATAAGTACTTGTTGGAGGAACAAATGTTCTCCCCAGAACATGGAGGTGCAGTGGCACCCCTGGCCTACCCAAGGTCCCATGTGGCCTGCTGTCTCTTGGGAGTCTGACGACATTGGTCACACTACTCTGCATATCCACAGGCATGCTCCATGTATTCCACTGATTTTGGAGGAATGATACCTGTGGGAAATACGATTTCCCCATAAACGGTAAACGTTCAAGTACCTTTGATACTTAAACGTCTCTGTGAGTGACTTTAGGTGATCTGATTACAGAGTGCTCAGCTGACTGAAAGAGTGCTTACTTACCTTGATTGGCACATACCCATGGCTCACGTCACTTGGATTGCATGGAGTTGGGAGAGGGGCTGCAGTTTCGAGAAGCTGAAAAGTAGGAGAGGTTCAGTGAGAGAGGCGGCTGCAGCTCCCATCCATGAGAAGTTCCCAGAATGAGTTTACAAAACCCCAGAGGGCTAGCACCAGAAGAGGGCCCACAGATCACCTCTGCCGTGGTCATTTCAGTCTTATCGGTGACTGACAGACCCATCGTCCTCTCCTCTCCGGCACACAGCTAGACTTAATTTCCTCACCTTCTTTTTAGTTCTTTGGAGTCCCGTGACTGAGTTCTGACCAATGAAATGTCGGCCTGGCCCATGAAACCCCCCCCACACACACACACACGATCCTCTACATTCTCTTTTTTCCCACTTTCCAGCTGAGTGTCTGGTGTGACCTCGGAAACCACAAGTGGAACATGGTGGTTCCTCCATCGGCCTGGGTCCCCGAATGGCTGCATGAAGCAGAGTCCCTGGCCACCACAAGCTGAAATTTACATAACAAGAAATAAACTCCACTTCTCTAAAACACTGAGATTTGGAGCTTTAATCACTGTAATTCTTCTCTATAGCAGTTCCTCGAGTGCTCGCCCAGGCTCAGGATGGACACTGCCAGGAAGGCAAAGTTCACAGAGCAGCCATCCCATCACCACATGGCTCTGTTGAAGGGTTTCTCCTTCAAGTTGGCCAAAATCAAACTCTCTGCGCCCTTGTATTAGTCTGCTAGCGCTGCCACAACAATGTACCACAGACTGGAGAACTGAAACAAAAGTTTACTTCCTCACAATTCTAGAAGCTAGAAGTCCTCGACCAAGGTGTTGGAAGGGTTGGCTCCTCTTGAGGCCTCTCTCCTTGGCTCTTAGATGGCTACCTACTTAATGTCTTCACATGGCCTTTCTCTGTGTGTGTCTGTGTCCTAAGTGCCTCTTCTCATTGGGATACCAGTCAGATTGGGTCAGGGTCCACCCACATGACCTTATTTTACCTTAATTACCTCTTTAAAAGCCCCATCTACAAATATAGACACATTCTGAGGTCCTGGGGGTTAGGGCTTCAACATGGGAATTTGGTGGGGAGTGGCCACGATCCAGTTCATAACCTTCTGCCTGCAGGTCCCAGTTCTTTCCTCTGGAGTCCCAGGAGTTCAGATAACCATCTTTATATGACATTTAGGTAAACACAAAAATTCCTGAACAAAGTGTCCTTTAGGGGCTTCTGTAACCTACTAATATCAGTTTCCTCGAGACAGAAATGACAAAGGACAGGATGCTGAGCACATGTCAGTGAACACATTCATACGGAGCAACATGTTAGTGACTCCCACTGCTCGATTTCTCATTTTTAGTTCCAAAGGCACGACCTATGGAAGATGTAGCTCTCCACAGCCACGCGGTATTCTGACCTCCAAAATGGGAGAAGTAAACTATGAAACCCACCTTCCTTTCAAATGTGGGGGAGTCTGGGTAGGTGTCCTCAGAGTGGGAGACCAAGGCGAGCCCGCCACAGCTGTGGTGTCTGGAGAGGACGCGGGGTGTGGCGGTAGGGATGAGGGCAGGCAGCTTGGTGCCTGCTGACGGCAATGAGCCTTGTCGGGCCGGAGGGTGGCAAGACACTGACCAAGGGCCAGTGTCCCTTGGGGCCCTTCTTCTAATGTGTCCCCAAGTTCTCTGGTCACATATCGGGGATGTGCCACTGCTTCTAGGGGTGGAGAAGATAGGGGTTTCCTACTCTAGTGGTTCTCTTATGTGTTTGTATAATTTACAAAGCCCGCTCATGACTTGAGTCCCACAGTTTTTTTTGAGAGATAAGAGACACATCTCCCCTGTTTAAAAAGGATGGATTTTCATTTTTCCTTATATCATCCCCTTTAGGAGCACCCAAAGTTAGAGCGCCCCTGAGGAGAAAATAGGTGAGACATGGCTTACTTTCCCAATTTTACAGGGCAGGTATCTGTAGCTCAGATGTGATGAGGGAACAATCCTAGTAACTGGGACAAACGTGGTTACTCTGACTCCACGTCTGGGTGCTTTCTTCTCTGCTGGATGAGACTTCCAGACTCACAGAAGGACACATGGAGGTTGGCAAGATGCTTGAAGGTTATGAAGTCATTAGACATACATTTTTATTCATTAAAGACAAATATTCAATTGTTCTGAGCTAAATTGTGTCCCTTTTTGTTGAAGATCTAACCTTGCAGGACCTCAGAATGCAATTGTATTTGGAGATAAGGTCTTCAAAGAGGCGATTAAGGTGAAATGAGATCATTAGACTGCAACAATTGGAGCCGAAATCCAATCTGACTGGTGTCCTTATAAGAAGAGGAGATTAGGACACATGCAGGGAAGAACCATGTGAAGAAAGAGCAAGGAGGTGGCCATCTATAAGCCAAGAGAGAGGCCTCAGGAAAACAACTCTGCCGACACCTTAATCTTAGACTTCTAGACTTCTAGTGAAACTGCTGTCTCGCCCGCCCAGTCTATGTTACTTATGGCAGCCCTAGGAAACTAATACAGTTCCTTTTGGGACACCGGTTGTGAGGCCTCTGATGTCTTCTAGATCGGTCAAGTGTATGGACTCCCTCGATCCTTCTCTCCCATGACACTGACAACCCTGAGCAAAGCACAGCATTACTGCAAAAGATCTGCATAACTGTCACT
>NW_011888834.1:7338397-7343205 GCF_000151845.1 Pteropus vampyrus | reverse complement strand
CTGTACACTCTTAAAATTAAATATATTATATAAACATCATATACACACAGATGTAATAAACATCATATACACACAGATGTAAGTGTTCCCACGTACACCTATTGGTTTCAGCCTGTATTCTGAAACTGTGAGAAGGTTAAGGAAGAATATAAAATTATCAGGATAAAAAAATATAAAAATACATCTAGAAAAATCAATATGTATGACTCAAACAAAAAAAAAAGTCTAGAAAAAAACTATAATAAGGGCAGATAAGAAAACACATTATAGAGCTATAAAAGGTTTAAAAAATGGCACTAGAAAAGAAATAGACATATAAATAGAAATAAACACAGAAAGTGAGTCGAGGAATAGACCCAAATACAAATGACAATCTAGTTTCTAATAAAAGTGTCCTGTCTAACCTGTGAGAAAAAGATTGATTAATTATTTTAACTAAGAGAAAAAGTGGATCCTTCCTTCATATTTACCCCAAAATAATGCCCAAATGGATCAAAGTTTCAAATTTTAATAGAAATAAAGGGAAAAAAGATCCTTAGAGGTGTAGAAGAAAGCATAGGTGCATTTATTTATTATCTTGGATTAGGGCAAGCCTAGACTTCTAAGCAACTCAGCCAACCCAAAAGCCATAAATGAAAAGACATTTATCTATATGCATTATAAAATTTAGAGTGCTGTTTTAATGCTTAATCCAGGGGCTAAAAAGAGCAGAAACAAAGTTTAAGAGGAGAAAGACAGGGCCCCGGTATTCTTGAGCCTGGCAAGGATTCCCAGTGATGGAGCTCAGGGTTTCAGCTGGCCAGCCATGGGAGAGGCGGGACCATACAGAAGGGTCAGAAATGTCAGGGAAAGGAATTTAATCCTGGTCCAATCGCCTTTTTGCAGGTCAGAGTAGGGGAACACAAAGAACGTTTTAGAATAGATCATCTAGAGACAGTATGAAACCAGAATTTAGAGGTACAAGGGGCCCTAGAAGACTGCTGCAATATTGGGGCCCATTTCTGCTCACCCTTTGTTGGGATAACCTTGACTAGACTCATGGTCTTAGGAAAGTGTCTCAGGGTCTGCATGTTTTGACAGGTAACCCGAGGCACCTGGTCTAGAAGCTTTCAACAGTATCTGTTTTGATCAAAGTCCTGTTAAGAGCCACAGAGAAGGGTCAGATGCTCACCTCTGGTAGAACTTTCTAGGCTGAAGGGGTGGGTAAAAGTCCTTTAGAAGTTCTGCCCTGAGAGAAGTGGAACCTGCCACTGGACCTGCCATGGTCCTGCCAGGGCCAGACGTCCCCCACCTGCTCACTCCTTCCCAATTTTCCTTGATTGCAGTATCTCTACAACATTCTTTTCCACTGAAAGGAAGCGTCTACGTACCTCATTGGGGCTGGCTTTCAAGGTGTCCAGCATGAACCTGTAGATCCGAGGATCAGGCTTGGCCATTCCTATCTGACATGACTCTATCAGGAGGTCAAAGTGTGGCCTCAGTTCACACATCAGCTGGGCCAGGCTGCCTCTCTGGGTGCTGTCATCCAGATAGTTGTTGGTGAGGATGCAAGTTGTAAATCCTGAGTGAGAAGTCACCAGTGAACGAAACAGCTACAGAACTTTGCTCTGAGATGCTCTGTTATCCCACAGGGAACCCCAAAGATGGGACCAAGTGGGGTTCTGCTCACTTACATCAATCTCCCACTGCTTAGCTTCTAAACTCACAAGCTGGAAAAGAATCGTCTTTACCCTTAAGCACCTCCTGACGCAGAGACACAAAATGAGCTGACTGTGCACATTTAAGGGCTTTCAGAAGCCCAGATAGAGACACTGCATCCCTTAATTCCTTACAATTGTAGAGCAAGAGGTTGTGACATTCGTTCGCTCATTTGATCCTTGCCACGTTTGGGGTAGACAAGTCAGATCTTACCATCCCACTTGCGCAGATGAGCAAACCAGAAGCTCAGACAAATGATGAACTGCCCATGCATACAGTGAAGGCAGAGCCAAGCTAGAACCAGAATCCTGCCTTCAGACTGGCACTCCAGTACTCCTTCTAGTCTGGTATTGCAAACTCTGCTCCACTGTATTTTAAAACACCAGTTTTGGCTGTCAAAGACTGAATTCCCATTTCAACTACAGAAATGTAAACAGATGGCATTATCCCTTGGCCTTCTCTGTCTAACCAGAGAGGGCCAGAACCAGGAGGTGCTGGAAACGAGACACAGAGGAACTGATGAGGTGACCCTGTCCATGTAATATAAGTGAGAAATATGGACATGAAATGGCTTAGCCACAGTCAAGTAAGTCTACTGATAAGTGGGTGGAATGATTTCAAATATGCTTGTGAAGAAGAGCTGGGCTCTGACACTAAATAAATAGCCCATAGGAAGAACATGAATTCCTGTAGTAGAAAATTTAACACCATCTGAATCCATTTCAGCCAGCTCATAGCTCATCACTCTGATGACCAGAGGTTGAGAAAATCATAGTTGTGTAAAAAGGCCTTGTTTTTTAGTCACTGTGACAAGAAGTTGGGTCATTTGGGTCATTACAAGTGTCATTGAAATTTTGCTCTCAAGGTAGTCTCTGGCATAAATTGCTTTATTAAATAAAATTCACTCATTTTTCCAGCTATTCTGATAGTAGTGTTTTTTCCATTTGGTAAAACTTACTTTGGGGCTATGTTTTAAGAACAGCTTTCCAACAAGGCCCAGAAGATCTGTGATTTCAAAACACCCTTAGATGTATTCTGACCTAATTCTCCCAAGAGTTCTGGTGTGGCTGGGTCAGAAAATGGCCAGTAATGGATCCTCACCCTTCTTTCTGAGAGCAGGAGCTGCCCATAGCATGGGGTGGTTGATCTTTCTTGCTGACATCGCCTTGCCAAAGATTTGATTTACAGAGGAATTCTCAGGGAGGCGGATTCCAGAGTCCTTGGAGTATTTCCTGAAGTCTTCATCCAGGAGCGACGCCCACTGTAAAAGTAAAATGTCGAGGGACTGTCAGTTGGTACCACCACTTGGAAAAGCTTCTGATAGTATTTACTAAATGTGAACACAGGCATTCTCTGTGGCTCAGCGATTCCCCTCCTGCACACGTATCCAGTGGAAATGTCTATGGAAGTTCACCAAAACATGTACGACCATGTTCCTAGCAGCATTGTTCCTAAGAGCCCCTCACTGGAAAATACTCAAATGCTTATGTTATGAACTGAATTGTGCCCTCCCTCCAATTCTTGTTGCAGTCTTAACCCCAGGACCTCAAACGTGACTGTCCTTGGAGATAGGGTCTTTAAAGAGGTGATTAAGGTAATGAGGTCATGGTTGGGCCCTAATCCATTCTGACTGTTGTCCTTATAAACACAGGAAATTAGGACATGGACACATGCAAAGGAAAGACTGTGGGGACACAGGGAGAAGAGGGCCATCTACAAGCCAAAGAGAGAGGCCCCAGAAGAAACCAACCCTGTGCATACTTTGATCTTGGGCTTCCAGCCTCCACAGCCATACTATACATAGTCCCCTAGCCCTTTCCTCCCATTCTTTCTTGAACATACTCTAATTGGCCTTCCACCTCCACATTCCAGAGACTACTCTCCTCAAGGTTACCAATGACGTCCTCATTGCGTTGCTGTATCTAACTGGTATTTGACAGTTGATCACACTCTTTATCTGAAATTTGATAACTTCTTGATTTTAGGACTCCATACTCTCTTGATTTTCCTCTTATCAATGGAGATACATTCTTCACCTCCGATTGCTGGGTCCTCCTCATGAACTTTACCTTTAACATTAAGAGTACTCAGGATGCTGGCCCCTTCTCTTCGCCATTTATACTCCCTTTCTCCATGATCATTTTGAGTCCAATAGTGTTAAAAAATACCATCTATATACTGTGGGGGGAAAAAATACACACACACACACACACACACACACACACACACACACACACGTTTTCAGCCTGAACCTCTTCCTTGAACCCCGGGTTGTATATCCAGCTGCCTATTCCACACTGTATTTGGATATCAATAGGCATTTCAAATTAAAATACTCCAAATCAAGTACCTGATTTCCCAGCTCCCACAGCAGTCATCCCTCTTCCAATTAACAGCAACTCATACTTCCAGTTTGCTTTGGCCAGAAACCTGAGTCATCCTTAACTTCTCTATCACGCCTTACACTCAATCCATCAGGAAAACCCACTGGATCTATCATCAAAATATTCCCAGAATTTGACCGCTTTTTACCACCTCTACTCATATCACCTTCGTCTAAGCCACCATCGTCTCTCTCCTGGAATTTCCAATAACTTCCTTAATAGTCTTTGTATAACGATCCTTGCTCTCTTGGTCTATTCACACAGCAGCCAGAGTGAGGTTTTAAAATGTAAGTCAGATAACAACACTTTGCTGCTCAAATCCTCACGATGCCTTTCCATCTCACTTAGGGGGTGGGGTGAGCAGAATGGATAGAGATTAGAGTATATTCAGACAATGAAATACGCATTTCATTTCCATTTACATAATGTACAAAATAGGCAGATGCGATCTATAGGTTCGAGTCTGGATGGTAGTTGCTCCTGGAGGGGTAGTGTGTAGAAAGAGCATAGCTGGGTGCCTACAGTGCTGACAATGTTTCATTCTTTGATCAGGGTGCTGGCGACATGAGTGTATATTCAATTTGTGAAAATTCATCAAGCTGTACACTTGGTGTACTCTGTTTGTAAGGCACACATAAATGAAAAGGTAAAAGATGACATTTATTTCTAAGATACAACTTTTTAAAAGATAAATGGAACCGAAGTAGCCTTAATCATAGCGTAATT
>NW_011888834.1:7329017-7338347 GCF_000151845.1 Pteropus vampyrus | reverse complement strand
CTTGATTTTAGGACTCCATACTCTCTTGATTTTCCTCTTATCAATGGAGATACATTCTTCACCTCCGATTGCTGGGTCCTCCTCATGAACTTTACCTTTAACATTAAGAGTACTCAGGATGCTGGCCCCTTCTCTTCGCCATTTATACTCCCTTTCTCCATGATCATTTTGAGTCCAATAGTGTTAAAAAATACCATCTATATACTGTGGGGGGAAAAAATACACACACACACACACACACACACACACACACACACACACACGTTTTCAGCCTGAACCTCTTCCTTGAACCCCGGGTTGTATATCCAGCTGCCTATTCCACACTGTATTTGGATATCAATAGGCATTTCAAATTAAAATACTCCAAATCAAGTACCTGATTTCCCAGCTCCCACAGCAGTCATCCCTCTTCCAATTAACAGCAACTCATACTTCCAGTTTGCTTTGGCCAGAAACCTGAGTCATCCTTAACTTCTCTATCACGCCTTACACTCAATCCATCAGGAAAACCCACTGGATCTATCATCAAAATATTCCCAGAATTTGACCGCTTTTTACCACCTCTACTCATATCACCTTCGTCTAAGCCACCATCGTCTCTCTCCTGGAATTTCCAATAACTTCCTTAATAGTCTTTGTATAACGATCCTTGCTCTCTTGGTCTATTCACACAGCAGCCAGAGTGAGGTTTTAAAATGTAAGTCAGATAACAACACTTTGCTGCTCAAATCCTCACGATGCCTTTCCATCTCACTTAGGGGGTGGGGTGAGCAGAATGGATAGAGATTAGAGTATATTCAGACAATGAAATACGCATTTCATTTCCATTTACATAATGTACAAAATAGGCAGATGCGATCTATAGGTTCGAGTCTGGATGGTAGTTGCTCCTGGAGGGGTAGTGTGTAGAAAGAGCATAGCTGGGTGCCTACAGTGCTGACAATGTTTCATTCTTTGATCAGGGTGCTGGCGACATGAGTGTATATTCAATTTGTGAAAATTCATCAAGCTGTACACTTGGTGTACTCTTTGTTTGTAAGGCACACATAAATGAAAAGGTAAAAGATGACATTTATTTCTAAGATACAACTTTTTAAAAGATAAATGGAACCGAAGTAGCCTTAATCATAGCGTAATTTGGTTTTCAGACCTCTTCTTCTAAGCAGTTTGTGTTTCCTAGAAACTATACACAGACAGAAGAAGTCTGAATGGGTATAAGATTTTCATAGCAATTACTAGAAATCCCCTCTATAATTCCTATGTTCATTGAAAATACATAATAGTTCCTTCTTTCCTTACCTTCCAACAATATTACTGCAGCTTTTTTATTGATTCGAGCTTCAGTAACATTTATTCCCAATAGCATCATTCCGGTTTTCATTCACCAGTTGCCACAATGTGTGTGTGTGTGTGTGTGTGAAAGGTAGCGTTTTAAAATGACTGTAATTCCTTATACTCCCCATTCTAAGACCACACTTACTATCACAGAAAAGGTGGGCTCTTGCTTCCTATTATAGTAGGCCCCAAGTTCTCTGACAGACCCATAGGTGTTTTTAATTCATAAAATTTAAAAAAAATATACAGTTTTATCTGCGTGCTTATAGAGTAGATTCTCTTTCTTCTTCGAGGCACTAACTAAAATCCAAATGGTTTTCAATCTTGATTACTTTATTAAATAATAATGAGATTGTAGTAACAATAGTACTATTATTTTTGAACATTTACTTTGTGGCAGGCACCGTGCTAAGCATTTGTCAAGCTTTATAACAACCCATGAAATAGATAGTATTATCACTTTCATTTTACAGATGACAAAACTGAAACTTTGAGAGGTTAAGCAACTTGCTGTAGCCAGTCTGTAAGTAGGAGCTATGATTCAAATCCTGATCTCTGACCCCAAAGTCTACCCACTAATATAGTTACCAATTAACAGCCGCACCCTCCTCCCACCTCCATCCCCCACCCCGCCAGCCCTGTCTGAAAACAGCTACTCTAATGATGACTACCATGGGAAAAAAAACAAAAACAAAAACAAAACAAAACAAAACAAAAAACAGAAAATAATATAGGTTGGCAAGGATGTGAAAAAATTGGAACTTTTGTGCACTGTTGGGGGAATGTAAAATGGTACAGCCACTATGGGAAACAATATGGTAGATTCTCAAAAAAATTAAAAATTGCACTATCATACAACCCAGCAGCTTCATTTCTGGATATATACCCAGAAGAATTGATAGCAAATTCTCGAACAAATATTTGTATGCCCCTGTTCATAGCAGCATTTTTCACAATAACCGAAATGTGGAAGCAACCCAAGTGTCTATTAATAGATGAATGGACAAACAAAATGTTGTGTATGAATTAAAAGAAAGACAGGTGGAACCTAAGTAGCCTTCATCATAGGCTACAAGAAGGAAATCTTGTCACATGCTACACCATGGATGACTTTGAAGACATTATGCTAAATAAATAAGCCAGTTACACAAAAATACATATTGCATAATTCCACTTAAATAAGGTACTATAATAGCTAAATACATAGAAACAGAAAGTTCAATAGAGGTTATGGGGTGGGGAGTGGTGAGCAGAGAGTTACTGTTTAATGAGTATAAAATTTCAGTTTTTCAAGATGAAAAGAGTTCTGGAGATGGAATGGTGGTGATGGTTATACAATGTGAATATATTCAACATTGAATCATATACTTAAAAATAATCAAGATGGTCATTTTTATGGTATGTGTTTTACCACAGTTTACATTAAAAAAAAAAGAGCTACTATAGCTGTTGCAATTCTCTGGCATAGATCTTCAAAAGTTTGGAAATTTCCCAGTCTTTGGAGCATGTCCCTCTGCTTGGTCCAAAAAGACAACATACCAGTCTGAAATGTCTCTTTGTCTCCAGGCCTACAGTCTAGCCTTGTGAGTTAAGTACCATAGGGGTAAATGGGTAAAGCAGACACGGCTCTACCCTTTGAGGAATATGGTCAATGCAGGAGGTGGGCATTTTGGCACAGAATGTCTTCTTATGGGGGTCAATGAGGTGTACCCTTACCTGGGAAAATGTGATCTCTCCCGTCATGAGGCGGACACTGGAACCATCTGGGCCTCCTCTCTTGAAAGCCTCACTCAGAAAGCCTCTGGAAGGCACAGAGAAGCAACATTATGAACGTTCCAGTGACTTCATCACAGTGGCATATAAGGGATGGACACTATTTATACCCATGGACAAACTGCTATAGAAAGGCATTCTGCCATGGATGGGGACATGCAATGTTCAAGCTGGGATCTGTGCCCACAAGGAGGAATGCAGCTGGGGACATGAGACCATAAATTAAATATAAATACGCTCATAAGTGAAGTAGCTCGTGGGGGTTCGCCCAGCAGAGACTATTCAACTGGAGGTGCTTCCGGCTTTGCCGCATAAGGGACAAAATCAAGACTGAACATGAGGTCTGTACTGCCTTCAGCTCCTCTGCACAAAGCATTGCTCCAAGGGACTTAAACACATCCTTAAAAAAAAAAAAAAAAAAAAGAGAGAATTTTTTTCCTTGTTTTGATTCTGCATCGGTGGTTTCTTAGAGACAATAGAATGTATTTTTTTACTTTAAAGAAGGCTTTAAAGGAATTCTTACAGTATGCAAAAACTTAGGCCATCTGAGCAAAAGCTTAATTTAGTTCATCTGCTAGAAAACATAATTTGGATCTAGTTTTTCTTTTGAGTTTTGTGTTATGCCTGGAATAAAAAAATTAGTGTTTTAAAATGAAAGCTATGAAATCTTTGTGTTTATCTGTATGTTTGTTTGTCTATGAATATATGTTATAGATATGTCATATTTCTACCATTGGATGGTATTGATTGATTTGTAATTTCAAAATTAGGTTATAAAGGAGCCCTGTTCGATTGGCCTAAAACAAATGTGCACTCATACAAATTGAAGAAATAACAGAAACTAACCCAATTGCTTTTCAAGTACACATCATCTGGGATTAATCTTTAGCAAATAAAAGCTAGCTTAAGGATGTTTAATTAAGGAGGACATGCAGTTGTCCACCATTCTGCTGGTTTCGAGGCTAGCAGACCAGATGGAAAACCAGGATAATAAGTTTGGAGACCTCAGTGTGTCGCTTCACAAGGCTGGACAGGCACGAGATGCCTCAGATTAAAATCCAGACATTTGTGATGACGCCTGATTAGGATATGGCTATTAAAGATGACTGCGTATAGTACAGAAGATACGTGTGCTTAGTAAAGTAGGTATGAGGGATGAAAATACATTTTTGTTGAAGAAAAAGAATATAATCTGAGTAAAAAGAGAGTCCGAGAGTAAAACGATTGTTCTAGAATAAGAAAGAAAAAGATAGAACAAAAGCTGAAAGGTCTAAGAAACTTGAAGGTTTATGTATGTTGCAGAAGGTTCATGAAGAATGAATCTTGAAAAAAAAATCTCATTTGTGGTCAAACTATCCAAGATTGAAATGGACTTATCTTAGAGTACGTTAACACAGAATTGGAATTTGAATTTCTTGAACGGACAAAAGTTTTCCTATACGGTTGGTATACTCTCATTAGAAAATTATAAAGGGAAAGTGAAGATTTTACACTTTATTAAATTATTTCCTCTGCTTTGTATCATCAGGTCTTTGATTTCTTAGGTAAATCAAATCTTCTTAATACTAAAAAAGCTAAATTTTGCTTCTAACCATTTAACTTTCTGTAATTGCTTGCGAGTTCTTTAATTGTCAACATGAACAAAAGGGGGAAATAAACTAATTAGGCCTATTTAAGTTTTGGAAAGTGGATTTCAATCCAATTTGCCCCACCTTCAAGAATAAAAATGTATTAATGATGATTTGTATGTATTTTCTTTGGGTAGAAGCATGCCTATGTCAAAGGGCTACAGCCACAGCAGTTTTAAAAAACTTCTGGAAGAGATTTTTTTCCTACTTGGAAAATCCTCACAGAGCTCCATAGCGACTCTGCAAGACAAATTATATACCAGGTGAGCAAAACTTGGCCGGTATCACAGGCTTTCCTCTGGTTCCCCAGTCCTCTGGTTTTATAAAACAAAACGACGAAGTAGTTCAAATTCAATTGGTAAAATTTATTGAATCTTAACCTGCGTTGGCCTAACACCCTTCCCTTGGTATTGCTTAATCTGAGATCTATCCCCTTCGGTAAACATAGGTTGTCTCTTTTTAAAAACTGTTACCAGAAGACCTAAGAGGCTAGATGAAGGAATGTGCAAACCTGCCTTGTTAAGGAATTCTTCTAACTTATTGCAAAGATCTTATAAAGGCCCTTAAAATTAATACAAGCTCGTAGAGCAATCTTTTCACAGCGTAATTCTGGGAGATGAAGACATCGAATATCATGGCCTACGACCTGAGATATGATCCACTGAAAAGAATATCTGCACTAGGACTCCCTCCAGCCTGGCTGGAATATTGTTAACTAAACCCTGCATCGCAAAGTTAAAAGGTATTGACATATGAATTTATGTTTTTCATTTAAAAAATGCCTCATCACCTGATTGAACACCCCAGCCTAGAGGAGACCTCAAATGAGAGTTTTCCAAGACAACTGCTCAGACAAAAAGCAGATGGCACTCAAAGCAGATGGCTTGTCTCAGGATCTGGGACTGGGCCAGTAAAGTCAACCCTTGCTATGCATAATTATTATGTTTATTTCATAGTTACTATAACATTTATTTCTTGGGTATTTTAACCACCTTAACCCTCTCACGACAAGCCGGTCACCTTCCCTACGTTTTAAATTGTATGTTCTAGTTTTTCCTTATCATAAACATTCAACTATACAGTACCTCCTCATTTTTGTCATTTTAACTCTTTTAAATGGACAACTTTGGCATAGAGGTATTATGATACAATGCTTTCAAACTTTAGCCTCCTCCTGGAATCTATCTGAATGCTGGATGGCCATCCAGTGCCTGCCTTGGATGATCCCATAGTTATTCTGTTAGTAGTTTCTTGACTGTCCCTACCTTTACTTTGACTTTACAAAACCACCTCCTCCTGAGACTTAACAGGATAAGCTATTAAAAGGGGTTGCACCTTTCCCCTGTGTCTACTTAAACCCGCCCTGTCCATCGAGCACTCTACACGCATACACTCTCTCTCCTGGTGGGACCCCACTGCCTCCTACAACTGAGTTAGTTTATAGCCACCCCTTATCCCATTGCTACCTACCTTAAATGCCTTAAATCTAGCTGCACCTCTGTCAACCCTGACCGCCGTAGAACACCCCTCTGTAAAGCTACTGCCCTATTCAGCCCGCTTTCCCTCTCTATCGTCGAAGGTGACATTCCAGTAATTTCATTCACCACCTAAGGGGGAAATAATTAGTTATTAAGGAAAAATTGTAATCTCACATTTCCCTTGCAGAAGAATTTGTTTTGGACCTGTATGCAATGTCCTTTGTTTCTGACCAGTCGATGAAGCCAAAGTTGAATATCCTGGTAGAATGAAGTGCTGCTAGTTTTATGAAAAGTACATTATTTTAAATGTGAATCATTTCTTTTATCTTGCTGGAAGGGTTTTAATCCCT
This sequence comes from Pteropus vampyrus, assembly GCF_000151845.1. Lineage (NCBI taxonomy): Eukaryota > Metazoa > Chordata > Mammalia > Chiroptera > Pteropodidae > Pteropus > Pteropus vampyrus. The sequence goes on along the minus strand of NW_011888834.1, from coordinate 7,331,783 downwards.
ATACTGATATCTGATCAGTTATTCAAGTGGAAAGGACCTATAATTCAACCGAGGTGATTTAGAGCAACAAAGTAAAAACTGATGGCTAAGGAACCCTGTTGTATACGATCTTTATAAATATTTTAGAATGTGTACTGTCCTTTTGCCAATACTTTAAGTTGTGTCTTTTCTTACTTTGCTCTTTGGGCTAATTGCATGAAATGGAGTTCAGTGTTTTGAAGATTACTTCCTTTTGTGAGTTTCTTCCACCTTATGCCAATGTTTAAAAACTGAAATGCATTTTCAGTGATGCCAGAGAGAATAAGTCCAAAATTTTAATTTTAAAGATTAATGATTCTGTAAATTATGTTCTGGAGTTAAAGTGTGCCATGTGATGGATTGGTGTTGTTGTTGTTGTTTCTGAGGTAGAAAGAAAAATCTTTCTGGATACCACCCACCAAATGGTACTCATGCCCACAACATTTCAGTAGATGCTACAGAGGATACAGGAAAGAAATGAGACCTGGTCCTACTCACTAAGAAATTGTAAAATGATAGAAAATATCAAGCTGTTATCTGACAATCAGGGAACAATCAGATTCATTAGCAGCTGGTCTTAACTTCTCAATCACTGATCCAAGAAATGTTTCAACCACAGACTTTCTGGCAAAAAGGTTTATTGGACAATACCAGCAATGTTCTAGAACCTAGCAAATTCAACTCACTGGGTCCTTTAGAGCAAAAGTCCCCAGTCCCTGGGCCTCAAACTGATACCTGTCCAAGACCTCTTAGGAACCAGGCCACACAGCAGGAGATGGGAGAGCGGAGCAGCTTCATCTGTATTTGCAGCCGCTCCCCAGCGCTAGCATCACTGTCTCAGCTCCACCTCAGATCATCAGACATTAGATTCTCATAGGAACACTGGTCCCTGGTGCCAAACAGTTTGGGGATCACTGCTTTAGAGCACCTACGTTAGCCTAAACTGCAATAAAACTAATATCAGATTCATGGCAATGGGTAAAAATAATTGAGAAATCGAATTGCTTCCTTTCCACCTCTGAAAGTATTATGATGTTTTGGAAGGGGAAGAGTATTTAATATCTCTCTCCTAACAGGGTAATATTTAGGTGAAATCAAGTTAACATTAAGATGAATATGCAGAAATTTGCGGACATTGGGCCTTCACCCTTAGAAATTTGAGCCGTTTACTTAATTGGTATAATTTGCTATACATTAGTACTATGTTTATAAAGATTTTGTTCTATTAACCATTACAATTTCACTCATAATCTCACCTGGAATTAATAATCCCAGGGATATTTAGACATTTTTCTTCCATTTTCTACATGTAGTTTTTTCCAAAGTTGAAACCATGTTGTATAAATAGTTTTACCGTCTGGTGGGTCTGATCTTTTTCACTCATTTTTTTTTTTTCCTCCCTCTTTAATTCCCCCACACCTTCCACCCCTGACCTAGGGATGTTGCCGTTTCCCCTTAAGAACTGGATCTCTGAAGGCCGGGCGTCTCCCCCACACGCTCACGGCGCACCCGGGGCCTGGCGCACCCCGGGTATGGTCCGTGGCTCCACCTGCGGTGCAAACCCAGATTTTTTTCACTTATTATAACACGTATTTTCTGATGTTACTGAACTCTTATCCTGAACATCACGTTTACTGGTGATGCTTCCTAGTTTACCAGTTCCCAGTGAATGGGGCTGTTTCTCTAGTTTGCTGTTAAAGTAAATCTACAAAGGACAGAAATTTTTTCTCTTCAAAATCTCAGCGCTCCTCTTTAAGACCCATTCCATCACATAAGATTAGGCTGGCAGCAGCCAGTTCAGCGAGTAATTCCTCTCTCTTGGGAAAAGGTTTCACTACCGAGGGCAATTTTGGAGTCCTTGGCGAAGTGTAATTAGCATTTAGAAAGACAATGTATCTACCAACACAGACTGGTATTTTAGTGCACGGTAATTGTTTTAACCTTTAGCAGGGCTCTCAAACCACAACAATCTGAAACCAAGGCTGGAAGTCCCGAAAGGCAGCTTCTCAGCAGGGATCCTACCTTCGACCGCACCGACCCACCCGCGCAGGCCCGGCGCCGGGTCGCCTTACCCGGGCACCGCTAACTCCTCCTCGGCACGGCGGAGGGCGCCGGAAGCCGATGGCAGCACCAGGACCCCGTCCAGCTCGAACACGACCGCACGCAGCACCATGGCGGCCTTCGCCTCCGCCTCCCACAGAGGTAACAAGTCGGGGCGCGGGATTGGGGCTGCTGGGCGAGGGGATATCGCAGGCCGAGTCCGCCCCGCCTCCGCCTCCGCCCCGCCTCCTGCCCTAGAGTTGGTCACGCCCCCTCGGGGCCTCCGCCCCGCCCCTGGCCACCCCTGGCCACGTTGCGGGTCTTAGTCGCGCTCTTGCGAGTCGCTTCCCACCGGGACTCCTTCGGTGTACCTGCAGCCGCACGGATTCCATCTCCACCGTCTCCCGGCGCCTGGACCCAGAGCTAGAATCGCATCTCTAGATGAAACTCCTTCCGTCGCCTAAAATGAGAGTCTAAAGTACCCCACCGCTCCCCCAGTGGCTCCTTGAAGGGGCCGACCTAGGTGTCCTGACCGGCTGACCGATTAATTCTAACTTACTAGAATTTCACCAGTTTGGCCAGGCCTGGAGAGAAGGAGAGAAGGGAGAGGTCTGAGAAAGAGCGAGGGGCCAAGGACTGTGTGTGTGTGTGTGTGTGTGTGTGTGTGTGTGTGTGTGTGTGTGTGTGTGTGTGTGTGTGTGTGTGTGT
>NW_011888834.1:7323100-7328262 GCF_000151845.1 Pteropus vampyrus | reverse complement strand
GTTAGATACCTTACTGAAGTAAACAGATAATTAATCTACAACATTCTTACCAAACAGCAATCTGATCAATAAGAGAAATGACTCTATTAGGGGGGATTTTATTCTGGTGAACCATAACCATGCTTACTCCTCTTGCTTCATAACCTCTTCTAGCATCATGCCTGAAACAGTTATCAGTGTTTTCCGAGATCCACTCCTAGAAGCAGGAAGTAGTCAAAAATGACAAATATTGCAGAGAGAACTGAAAAAAAAATTTGATTTTATACTTGGGTGACACTGGTGACCCGTTTCAGAATACTTTCAGTGGAGTTTTTGGAAGTAGAAGCTAGATTACCTTGAGTTTGAAAACTAAGAGGTAAAGAAGTGAATACAGTGAACTCTCAAGAACTTGGTTAACTCAAAAGTAAAATTGTGGCTAACAAAGAAAAGCAAATACAGCAGGGGTTGTATAGTATGAAATCTCCTAAATTGAAATCCCCAAATTAGACTTTCTTTTGGTCTCCACACTTGCATATCCAACGTCCTAGTCAACATCTTCTCTTGAATGTCTAATAGGTGTCTCGAACTCCTCATGGCTGAAACAGAACTCTTGCTACATTTCCACCTCCCAAGCCTTTCCTCCAGTATATTCCCTCTAAATGGCAACCCCGTTCGCTCAGTTGTTCAATCCAAAGGACCTGGAGCTGCTTCTGGATCCCTGGTTGCCAGCTGAGTCGTGTGTCCTTAAACTCATCCCAGTGGTGGTCGGCTGTTTGAGGCAGAGGCAGCAGCTTCTGGGGCAGTGGTGGTGTTCTCTGGGAGTCTTTCTTAAAAACAGCCTGGAGCTCAAAGGTTTTGTAGGCTCCTAATTTCCTGTATTAAATCTCTACTTAAAATAACTAGAGTGATTCTTGTCGCCTGCCTGGTGCAGTATCATTTATGAAAACATACATATGCTTATTAAAATAGCAAAGTAAAGAGGAAGGACATGCCTATAGAACTGGATTTTATAAATCCCTCTTTTGAGGAGGAAAATAAGAAACTTAGAATATGAGACTCTAAGATGGGAATTATCTTTGGTTAAGAGGAAACTATGAAGCTATCACATGGACCTTTGTTTATTCAGGAGCAATAAACTAGGATTGCTCTAGTGTGGAATATTTTACAAAACCTTGTAAGTTACAAGACTTCCTGGCTGAATGGCTTAGGCAAGGATTAGAGGTCTCCATTGCATTTTACTATGCCTCACTCTTTCTCATCGGTCACACTGCCTCTATGTTTTCTGCCTCCCAAGGTATAGCAAGATAAGCACTCACTCAGCTGGGCTATGAAAACTTGATATCTTTTTGAAATATCAATCTTAACCCTTATGTCTGCTAATTTCAATATTTATAAAGTATGATTCAGGTGATAGCATGGACTCATAAACACATGACTAATGTAGCAGTGAAAATCTAGAAGTTGCACCTGACAGTGAACTCATTAGGTTATGTTTTGGATTTCCTGCCACTGCCACCACTTTCCCACCTTCTGCTACACTTTGGTTTTCAACCCTATTTTAAAACTCTGTTTAATTCCTAGTGGTTGAGAGAGGAGTTTGCATGGCTGCTTCTCCTGCTGTACGTGTTCGAATCAAGCTTGAATTTAAGTTATCTCTGGCAGTTTTCTGGACCTACATTCCACCTGAAACTTTGTCTTTCATTCATTCAACAAATATGTACTGAGCACCTGCTATGTGCCAGGCACTTTCTTGGGACTCGTTTTGTAAATAAAACAGGCAAAAATAGGGACTAACAAGGAACTTCCATTTTAGTGGATTGAAAAATTCAAGGAATTGCCAGTTGCCTCTGGGCAATGAGAGAAATGAGACTAGGCATATTTCTGGCTACTTTTATTTTTCTTATTTATCATTTTTGGGTGACTGCCCAACATCTTCCTACATTGGGAAAATTCTGCCCCAAAGTGGGCAACTGTCATTCAGAGATGCACAGTATCCTTCAAACATCCTCGCTCTACTTTGATAGTTCTCACATTTTGAATTCTCCCTTCTCAAGGCAGACTCCACAAGCACCAAGTTTTCCAAGTGCCCTTCATGCTGATCACATAACATGGGCTCTGCCAATCAGCATCCTTGCCTGAGATTTGAATATGGAAATGAGCAACCTGGAGCAACAGCTGTGTGACTGGAACTTTCTTCCAGAGATAGCAATAGCAGAAGCATCTAGTTTTCCTGGAGAGGCTGAGATGGAGCTTTTCCAGTCTAGTCCTGGGTTTACTTGGTATGGATGGGTTGGCACAGTGGTGGCTCCATTAAAGTTGTACCATGACATGGTTTGCTATCATGGCATTCTTCTTAGCTGTGTACTTTCTAAGCCTGCTTCTCTTGTCCTCTTAGATTCTCTGAGCTATCTATATCTTATAAGAAAGCCCTTTCTGCTTATATGACCCAGAGGAAGTCCTATAGTTGCAAATAAGAAGCCTGTAAGACATATCCACCTTGTGGGTCTTTGTAGAAGGAAGAGCCACTTTGACCATATAATCCAAAAATGCCATATGTTCACTTTCCCAGCCTGCCATGAAGCTAGGGTAAAGGCCTGTGAGCTACACTCAGCATATCAGAGGCACCCAGCAGGAGGTGGCGAGGGGAATAGGGACAGAGAACGATTTTGGTGGACAGTTTTGGAGCATCAGCAGCGTCTAGGGTCTTCACCCAGCAAGAGTGGTACAGGCCCTGTGGCCCTCAGCACTCAGCAGCAGTGTCCTCACAAGTCTGGTTCTGCGGTATGATTTTGGTATTGGCCTGCACTATGCTTGTTTTCCAAGCCTCGTTCTCCAAGCTCTCAAAGGGCTTCATTAATGTGCTGTCATGAAATATATTTTCTGCTTAAATGAGCCAGAGTAGGCACCTCTCACTCCTCACCAATTCCCAAAAACCTTCTGCTGTGCTTTCTGGAACCACCTGGGACTCACCATGCCCTCTAGAACTTCAGACTAATCATCAGCAAAACCCATTGTTTCCCCAACCTTTTTTCTATTCTCTTTGCCTTCTTGCTTTCTGTGAAATCTGGCTGTGCTCGGAGGCACCTGCTTCTGCTCTTCTTCCTTCCTACCCTGGTACCGCTGGGCAGGGGGAGGGGCAGGTCCTCATGCCTGCTCCATCCTCCCCAGAGACCCACAGCATTAATCTTGCCTCATCAGACTGCACCACTGTCCACCCCACAACCCCACCACCCTTCTCAAGGCTGCTGTCTCCTAATCTCTCGGAAGACTGTATGACAGATCCCTTTCTCTCCTCAGTCTCCAGTGCTTTCTCTTCCATTCTCACTCTCAGCCAGTGTCTATGCTTCCTATTTCGCTAAGAAAATTGGAGCAATCGGAAAACTTCCACAAACTCCCAGCCCTTTGTTGACCCAGCTACCTGTACTTGTGGCTACTTCTACTCCACCTTCTCTCTAGCTACACTGATCAGCTGCCTTTGCTCCAATCTAAGGCCAGCTCTTCCACTGAGGCATTAGATTTGGGACCATTGTAGGCACAGGGAAAATTCCCATTCCCCTATCATCAGTGTTCTCCTCTACTGGATCATCCCATTCAGATGCCAACTGTTAAGAACTGAATGTTTCTGTCCCTGCCCTCCCGCCCCCCCAATTCATATGTTGAAGCCCTAATCCCGAATGTGATAATATGTGGAGATGGGGCCTTCGAGAGGTAAATAGAATTAAATGAAGTCAGGAGGGCGGATCCCTTAAGATGGGGTTAGTATTATTACGCAAAGAGACACCAGAGAGTTTACTCTCTTGCCTGTGCGTGCACAAAGAAGAGGTTATGTGAGCACACAACAAAATGATGGCCACCTACAAGCCAAGAGAAGAGGCCTCAGAATGAAACTTACCTTGCCAACACCTTGATCTTGGATTTCCCAGGCTCCAGAGCTGTGAGAAATAAATTTAAGCCACCCAATCTATGGTATTTTGTTATGGCAGCTCACACACTAAGACACCAACAGTCTGTAACTTTACTCATTAAAAAAATAAATCTAGCGAGCCCACATTTCCTTCCAGCCACTGTCTCAATCCTCTCTTTTAAAGCAAAAGTTGGTCAAAGAATTGTTGATACTCATTGTCTCTAAGCCCTATTGATCGATTTTCCCTTGAACTTATTTGAATCATGCTTCGGTCTTTAACCTCCACACCCTTTGAAAGTCCTCTTGCCAACACCACAAAAAACCTCTAAATTGCTAAATACATAGGCCATTCTAAGCTCTCATTGCACCTGGCTTAGCAGCAGCATTCAGCCAGTTGCTCATTCTTTTTCCTTAGACACTGTCTGTACTCGGCTCCTGAGACTCCTCTTGCTTGGTTTGCCTCATTGCCCACTGGCTGCTCCTGCTTGTCCCTTGCCGGTTCCTCATCATTTTTCTGATCTCGAAATTAAAGTCAGTCCTTGGGTCTCTTCTTTATCTATAATTACTCCCTGGGTTTTATCAAACAGTCTTCTCTTCCCTAAACTATATCTCCTGCAGTCTTCCTCACATGTAACCCTCTGGCCACAGCTAGCTGCATGCAGGCAAGTGGGAAGCTTGCTGAGGGAGTCCAAGCAGGTGGCTGTGTGCAGGCTACGTGGGGCTCTGGTTTCCATCTCAGAAGTGCTGCAGAAAGGTGATTGATTGCCAGGTGAGGCTGCCAGGTCCCACTGCCTGTGCCAGACATTGCAGGAAACCTCTTTCTTATCCTCCTGCAATGTCACTTAGCACTCTCTACTGAGAAAGCTTAGCATCGTGCACACTTTCAAAGAGAAATGCTTAAAGAAATATATACTCTGAATGTAGATTCGGAGATGAGAGGCAATGCATGGATAACTGACTGGTTGGTTAAAATCCAAGCTCAAATTTTGATCCCGTGATTTGCTGAATTATTGCATCAGTTTAATTCACAGCACTGAGTGGGGAGAAGTGAGACTCAAAGAACTGGGTGGGGTCGCATAATAAGTACCAGGGAGCCTCCCTTGTCAGGGAAAGATGTTTCTCTACCTGATGAGCTTGTTCCTGGCTTGGCTGAAATTAATACAGCAACATCACCTGAAGGGTTTATCATGCAAAAAGTAAGTCAATTTTCTTCATTCCTAACCTTGCCTCACTGCCTCTAGACTTGAACCAGGGTCAGGTCCCCACATGCCCCAGCAGG
>NW_011888834.1:7315420-7320995 GCF_000151845.1 Pteropus vampyrus | reverse complement strand
ACTCTCAATACCAATTCTAATTGGTAAAAGGTCATTATCATTTACAACGATGAGGGCTGTGCCTGCCTACATTTTCTTCCTTACTTTGTTAATTTATTTCTTTTCTGTCCACCCCATTACTTTATAGGCAGTGTACTTTTGATGAACTTTATGATTTACTCCATAGGAAACAGAATTTTGAGATGATATTGTGTCAAGATTGGAACAAGAATGGGTTTTGATCAGAGAGGCTAGATTGGAGCTGGATGGAGTAACCAAAGAGACTTCGAGCTATTACCCTTTGAGGTTAAATGAGCACTTTTATTTCTGTGAGGAAGGTTGCCTTGTGTTAGTGTTCTAACTACATTTTGTTAGTTAGAATCAGTATTTGCCTGTTTGGCATTCATTATTCACAGGGTCAAATGAATGATGAAAGTTGTTTATATTTCCCCTGTGATTCAGCTTTCATGAGCATACAAAAATCTCATTACAAATCCTGCAATCAATCCTGATCAACACCCCCAACCATCTCTCCTTTATCTCTCTCTCACACACCAAGCTAATATTTCCCCTGCACTAAATCTCCCCTGGGCCAGGAACTGGGCAACTAGAGACCACCCCTGTGCCCACGGGCCACCAACAGTATTCAAACTACCCAGTCCTGAGCTACTTACCCTGTCCTGCCTTGTTTTTCTTGCAGAAATTCCAGTAAACACTCTGGACCATGCTTTGTCCTTTGTCCTTTCTGCCCGCTTCCTCATCCCCCCTCTCTCCACCCTGGGGCTGGCCCTGGTGCTTCCCCAGGTGACCCCACCTGTTTCTAGGGAGCTGTGAGTATAAACCTCTTTTTTCAAGACAATCATTCCAGCATCTGCGTGTCTTACCATAACTGATTAAACAAATTCTGGGTACAGATTTTAAAACAGTTAAATGTAAGCATTTATTCCAAAATGTAACTATAGAAAGTTAGAGAGGACCTTGATGTTAGGAACAAAAGAGCTGGATTTTGAGGAGCTTCCCAGCATTTAAACTTCTTTCAAATATCTTGGGAATGTTCCCACCTCGAAGGTGGCATGGCCCACCTTCCACACAGAAGCCCACGACACCAGATTCCTGCTCCCTCAGCCTGCCTCGCATCTAGTTCATGGGTACATGATTAATCAGATTCGTCTGTCCTGACCTTTGTATTGGAAGCTAGTGACACAAGAAGCAGGGATCGAGGAGAATTAATCCTGACAGCAGCAGCAGCAGCAGCAGCAGCAGCAGCAATAACTGGTTTCTAGGGACAGCAGTGACAGCAATACCAGCGACAGTGCAGGATTTTTGCATCTAGATCAGCAGCAGCAGGGCCCGCCGTGCAGGGGATGGGTTGTGATTTTGGCTCCAGTCTGGCTGATGTTTCCCTGTTTTTACCTGTGCCGCACATGAGTTCTCCAGTTTTCTAAATGCTTCTGTGAACTACCCGTTATCCCTTAATAAAATCATTTACTGCTTAAAAATTAATCAATAGATTTTTATTGCTTGTAACCAAGAACCTTGATTGATATAATCTTTAATTATTCTTTCTTTTGTTTTTTCCTTCCTTTCTTCCTTCTTTCTGTCTTTCTCTCTGGAGAATGTATGCATTTAATACTTATATAACTTTAAATACATACACATGCACATATATATCAACATGAAAGTAAATATGGTGAAATATTGATATTTGTTAATTATAGATAGTGAGAATATGGATATTTTATAATTTTTGAGTGTTTTAGGTCTTTTAACTTTCTCACAAGATGATATTAGCAATCATATGCACATAGGTAAATATATATATTGATTATATGTATATATGTTACTATTCCACTATTCTAAGCCTTTTATTTATACTAACTCATTTACTCCTCATAACTAGCCTATGAAGTAGGAACCATTATTTACATCTTCTTTTTACATATGCGGAAACTGAGGCACAGAGAACTTAAGAGGCCTGCCCTAAATCACACAGCTTCCAAGGAGCAAAGCCAGAAGTCGGTCCTTGACAGTGGTGTTTGGGGGCCCTGCCCTTTGCTTTTAACAAAATAGGAGATGAGATAGCAAGTTGTCGAAGGGAGAGATGGAAGCCAAAGAGTGTTTTCAGAATGGAGGATGAGCTCATGTATGAGCCGAAGGGAAGGAGCAAGCGGGAGGTGGAGGTGAAGATGTGAGAGAGCCTGTGGACATGTAATGAATGGGACACTATCAAGATCACAGGAGCCAGGCTTCACTATGCACAGGAGGAGGGACAGGACTCCTGGTTTGATAATAGAGGGAAGGAGGCAACTGGTCTGTTTATGGAGGAAGATGATCTTGCTTTTCTGGGAAATCGAAGGCAAGGTCGCCAGCAACCCTGAAGGGGTGGCAGCCAAGCTGCAGCCCAACCAGGTGGCAGCATGAGTGGGGGGGCCTGGTGTTCCCACGGGAGGCTGGCTAGGGGAAGATGGGCATTCCTCCAGGAAAGAAGGGGAAAGAAAGAACTGTAGGCTAGCAGTCCAGGGGCTCTGTTCTCAGTCCTCTTTTCTCAAAATTATACTGCTCTATTGATAGACCAAGGACCCAAGAGATGCCCCACCTGTGGGTGGGTCAGGGGGCCCAGGCAGTGATCCTGGAGCATGGGAAGCTTCAGAGCAAAGAGCAAAGCATCCTAGTAACTGGGCAGAGGGAAAGCAAATCCGTTATCTGTCCCCACTGGACACAGACTGAATAGTCGCAGGCTCCTCCTCCTCCCCTCCAGAGAGGGTGCATGTGTGTGTGTGTGTGTGTGTGTGTGTGTGTGAGAGAGAGAGAGAGAGAGAGAGAGAGAGAGAGAATGAAAGCGTGAGTCTGTGCTTGCCAAGCCAGGGGTCCCTCCTATGGACTGGCTTGCCTTTTACCTGCAGAAGCCTTTGTGTCAAGCTCTCCATGATGCCCTCCTCAGTAGCACCTGCATAAAGCTTCTCTGGCTGCCAGAGCTGACAGCCCCGGGCAAACCGACCTGTCTGCAGAACCCGTCCAGCCCTCCCCAGGAAGCCAACTGGACTTTCAGAATCAGGTCTTCCTCATCCGCCAAGGTGTGTCCTACTCCAGCCTCTGTGTCACCATGAAATAAGTCACGCAGCTCAGCTCTGCACCTGCCTCTCTGTTTCAGGGGGACTTTTGTCAGCTGCCAGAACCTCCAAGCCAGGCTGGTTCGCTGCATTTTCTGAATGGCCTGTCCTCTTCTGGGCCACAGGTAAGAAAGCTGCCCCCAAGGCTTGTATTGGGGACATTGTGGGGGTGAGGACACTGTGGGGTCAAAGGGATCTTAGCAGATTAACAGCTTCTGGTACTTAGGAGGGGGCACAGTCAGAATGCTGGAAGTTGCTTGCTCCCAGAAAAATTTTAGTCTTCTGGTTCCTGCTGGGGCTGTTCAGAGCCCAGTGGCAGTCAACTCCTCCCTCTGGTGAGGGTAGCTCAGTGTCAGGAGTTATCACTTTTTTTATATTGAATCTGCTTCAATGTCTTTATTAGTATTATTCCTCCTTCTGTCATTTATTGATTCACTCAGCAAATACTCTATATCCTGTAATAATGACTCGCAGACATCAATGGTGTTCACTTGGAAGGCAGCACGTCCTTCATTGCCGGGGTTTTTCTGAGGCTGGAATTTGTGGAGAGGCTTCCTACATCAGCCAGTGTGGTGATCCAGATGACCTTTCTGCCCAACCTTGAGATGTTAGACTTCCGCGATTGATCTATTTATTGAGCAGAGCAGATGTAAGAGCTACGCATATGCTCTCTCTTCCCTAAGAATCTTTAGTGAGATTATTTGGATGAAGAAAAACTATCAATTCCTCTAATCAAGGGGCTTTCTTTGGGGTATGGACAGTTGTGGGAGAGCTGGGACTCCCATTCCAGGGGTGGGGGTGGCTAACAAATTGCAGAGAGGGGCTGGGTGGGACCCTGAGCAGGCATTTTGGAGAAGGTGGTGTTTGTGAAAAGAATAGAATGTGGCCTGGTGGATGAGAAGTTGAAAACCAGCTGCAATAGGAAAATGGACAAAGACGTGAGCCCTGATAACCTTGACTTCGCTGGGACCAGGATTTAAGAGGTGGGAGAGAGAGGCTACGATGAATTGGGGTGGGGGAAGGGGGTAGTCAAGATCCCCTTGTATATCAGAAGTGATACAAGCTCAGTGGGGGTGTTGCAATATTGTTTGTAGGTTTCTCTATGTACCCCGTTAACTCAGACCCACTTTACAAACAGCGACCCCACAGCTGCCCCTCCCCCATGCCTGCCAGCTACTTAGACAATCAAAGGGTCCAGGACTTTTTTTTTCTTTTAATATCTTTCTAATGAGAGGTAGAAGGTTACTCTAATTACTGTCAATTACCTGGAACAATTTCTCCTTTGGTTTCCAGTGACAAATTAATGAAATTATCATAGCGGGCTAATTACAGGGGATGCAAATTTGAGGTGTCTTGCAGAGACATGTCCTCTTGAGTCACTGAATCTCATTTGCACATTTTTTCCAGAGAGTCGTGGATGCCTCTCGTTGGGTCTTTATGTGGTGCAATTTCAGCATGCCTGGATTTCTATTTCTTTTCCCCCTATTCTCACTAATGGAGAAAAAAATCTTTTATTTGGTGCACTTGGTTTAAAGGTGAAACAGATCATAGCCTTGAGATTTGTGGCCATGGCATTGGTGAGAAGGACGAGTTAGTGAATCTGCACATAGAAGAACCTCTTAGAATCTTGGATTTAGGTGAGTCTGACTTTGGGATTAGGCACCTTTCCCTTCTCACCACCTGTCCGACACAGACCTCAGTTTTGATAGCGGCTTAGCAATGACAGTCGTAGTGCTAGTTCTATAGAACACATGCAAGTATTGGCCAACATGCTCACAAAATTGCCCTCCTGGTTGGTGACACTGGGTAGTGCTTGACCACAGAAGCTGAAGACCTGAGCTCGAACTCCACTTTATCACTTTTTAGCTATGTGCCTTGAGCAAATCAGTCAACTTTCTGAACCTAAGTATTTTTTTACTTACGTAAAAGAGATAATAATATCTTTTCCCTGTGCTCTCCTAGGGGAGATGCAATGCCCAAATGAAGTCAGAGGCACAGAAGTGTCTTGTAAACCTTAAAGGTACACAAATGCAAATAGTTCTTAGGAAGATCTTCTAGGAGTTGTCATCCAGGGGTACCCTAGAATCCTTTTGCCTTGCACTGGCCCAGCCCTGTTTGCTCACAGCTAACCCAAAACAAAGCCGAACAACCCAATCTTATAACTTATTCATTCTGACAAGCAAAGAAAACTTCTAGATGATGGTGATAGTGGAGGTCAGATAATATCGAGGTCACTGACATCCCCAAGTAAATCAGGAGGCCACAGGACACATAAGAATCCTGTCCTTCAGGATAGAGGATGAAAGAGAGGAAAGGAGCTAGAAAGGGAGCTGAGCTCTGTAATTGTCAGGTTCTGAATGAGTCCAGAGAGAAAACACATAGCCCGCTCTGCAGTTTCCCCTGGGTGTTGATGAAATTTAGTCATTGGTGGCAACACCAGGATGTTTAGATTCAACTCACCTCACTCACCTCCACTCACTCAACTC
>NW_011888834.1:7309571-7314560 GCF_000151845.1 Pteropus vampyrus | reverse complement strand
TCTATATATAATAATTTACCATTTTAACTATTTTAAAGTATACAGTTTATTATCATTAAGTACATTCACTTTGTAGTGCAACCATTACCACCTTCCATCTCCAGAGTTTTGCATCTTCCCCAGCTGAAACTCTGTCCCTGTTAAATGCTAACTCCCCACTCCGCCCTCCCTTCAGCCCTGGGCAACCCCCATGCTCCTTTCTGGGTCTATGCATTTGACAACTCTGGGTACCTCATATAAATGGAATAATGCAGTATTTGCCCTTTGCATCTGGCTTATTTTACTTAGCATAATGTCCACAAAGTTCATTTATGTCCATAGATGCATCAGAATTTCCTTTCTTTTTAAGACAATCATATTCCATTATCTGTACATACCATTTTGTTTGTCCATTCTTCCATCGGTGGACACTTGGCTTGCATCCACCCTTTACGCAGTTGACTTCGATTACCTGTACTTCATCCAGATAGAGAAATGGAGTTTTAAATCTACACGTACTTGTGGGGAGGAGGGGACACTACACCATGAGATGGGAGAGGGCAAGTAAAACACACAGGAGATGTTACCACCCTATTAAATATACTTTGCCATATTTAATAGCTAATATATACTTATGGTAGCAAATTTGGAAAATATAGAAATGTGTCAAAACGCAGTAAAAACTGCCTCCAATTCTTGTACCCAGAGATAAGTCAGGTGATCTATATGTATATAGAAAAAAGATTAGAAAAGAACAAGATAACATGGCAGCAACCGAAGTGTCCTACGATAGATGATTGGTTAAAGAAGCTGTGGTACATACATACAATGGAAAATTACTCAGCCATAAGAAGAGATGAAACACTGCCATTTATAACAACGTGGATGGACCTCAAGATAATCATGCTAAGCGAAATAAGCCAGACTGAAAAAGTAGAAAATCACATAATATCGCTTATATGTGGGCTACAAACCTAAAAGCAACAAATGAACAGGACAAACAGAGACTCATGGACATGGACAATGGACTAGTGGTTACCAGAAGGTAGGGGCTGGGGGAGAAGGGGGGAGGTAGATGGGGTACAGGGGGTCAAATATAGGGAGGTAGGAGGAGGGTAAAGTGGGTAAAGGGGATCAAATATATGGTAGCTGAAGGAAACTAGACTTTAGGTGGTAATCACACAATAGAATATATAGATGTCAAATTAGAATGTACACCTAAAAATTATATAATTGTATTAACCAATGTTACCCCAATAAACTTAATAATAATAAAAAAAGAAAAGAACAAGATAGTTGTCTAAGTCTGTATGGGCTGCTATAACAGAAACATCATAAACAACAGAAATTTATTACTCACAGTTCTGGAGGCCAGCAAGTCCAAGATCAAGGTTCTAGCTGATCTGGTGTTGGATGAGGGCCCTTGTCCTGGCTCACAGCCAGTACCTTCTCGCTGTGTCCTCACATGGTAAAAGGGGAGAGGGATCTCTCTGGGGTCTCTTTTATAAGAGCACTGATTCCATTCATGAAGGCTCCATCCTGAAGACTTCATCACCTCCCGAAGGCCTCACTTCCTCATACCATCATGTTGGAGGGGAAGCCTTCAGGATATGAATTTGAGCGGGGACACGAACATTGTCTATAGCCCTGGTTATAATAGCTTTTTCTGTAAAGAAATTAGTTGTGTTTATTTCTGCTATAATGGGTCTGTTTTAGGGAAGGCCCCATGAGACAGGCCCCTGTACCTGTGAGGGCTGGAGTCCCCAGCCCCAGCACCTACGGCTCACCTGTGCCTCAGGAGAGGAGCAGGCTGGGGTGAGCACTGCACAAACATTATGTGTGGTGGGCAGGGAGACGCTAATTCACCTATGGATAAAGCTGCATGCCCATTAGAGAGCTCCTGACAGTTACCTTCCAGCATTTGTCATTTGGGCAGAGTCAGCTCCAGAAGAGGATCTATGCATGTGGAGCTACCTATGTAGGATGCTTCCCACTGTTCCACCCGCTGCCCCCTCCCCCCGCCAGGGCCTCCTGGAACCCCTTCAGGGACCCCTCCTGGGAGAGCTGTGGGCTCTTCTATCTTGGTGCTCACTACGTGTTCCGGAGCAGCCACTTTCAGGTGACTTCCAGCCTTTTCTATCTGCTATATGGATTTTGGGGGCCCAGAAGGAACCAAGAACCCTTGAGAGAGCTAGGATGCTAAGTGAGGAAACTCAGAGCAGGGCGAAGTGTAGTGTGGTGTCGAGGATGGGGTGGCTGGTGGTCAGCGGCTATTTTCTCTTGAGGGAATAGAAGTTAAGTATGATTGCCAATTTCTAACGAGTCTTTGAATTGAAATCTTCCAAAAGACTTGATGCAGGAGGGCCTTTCTCTCCCAAACACTCTCTGGAAAAGCCTGTTATTATAAATATGTTTCAGAAATCCACACGTTGAAATTCACATCGAATCCCTTCCATACCCTCTCTCTTCCAACCAGTTGGCACAAACTGTCAACGTGAGATGCCATGGGGTCTTTGTGCCTTGATAAATTGTGCCATGGCAGCAATTTGTCCCTGACCCAACCCTCTGCAGTTGTCAGGAGCTTTCATGGGCACCATCCCATTTGCTCCCTGCCCCCTGTCCTGAGGGGTGGGCAGAATAGAGAGTGTGCTATCCTTATCTTACAGATAAGGCAAAATCCCAGCAGAGTTGAGTGCCCTGCAAATAAATGGCTGCTCACTGAGTGGTGGAGCCAGGACTCAAGGCCACAGTTCACAAACTCTTCTCCTGCCAAAGAGGCCAAGGGCGGTGTGACAGGTTTGAGGAGAGGAGGAGCACCAGTGACGAAATCGAAATCGCTGCTCCCAGAGGGAACAGAGTGGCTGGGGGGATGAGAATTACCCAGATTGAAGAGATTTTATGACTCTTTTAATAATAACTTTGATTCTCTCATGTACTTGGTGATTACATTGTTAAAGCACTTTCAGCCATATTCTCCTTTCTTTTTAAATTGTGGTAAAATATAAATAACATAAAATTTATTCTTAGTGACGTTTAGTACATGCACCATGTTACACAAGCATTACCACCACCATCTAGTTCCAGAACATTCTCATCATCCCAAAAGAGAACACCAACCCATTATCTCTACCGAGAGTCAATGCTCTATCCTGAGGACCTGACCAGAACCTAACACACAGCTGGCATTCGATACATACAATGTGTGCCCGAACATAAGACAGCCTCGTTTTCCCAATAAAGTGAGTTTTTATCTTTTTTAAAAAGGTATTAACTTGAATATGTAAACTTTTTAGAGTAGTATTTAATATATTTCAATATTTTTCCCTCTTATCATTTTATTTTATTTTTAAATTTTTATTTTTCCATTAGAGTTGACAGTCAATATTATTTTATTTTAGACTGAGGGATACAGCATAGTGGTTAGACATTTAGTGACCCACATTTTAAATCACATACTACATATAAATACATTAACTTAAAAGTACAGCTTTTCCCCAGCTCTCCCTGTTTTTGAAATATTCAAACACTTCACTCACGTCTTTGACATCAGTGTCCTTGTCATCCCCAGAAGGATATTTTTTTGAATCAGCCGTCTTTGTTCTGATTTATAGTAACATCCCCACAATCTGAGGAGAGTTGGCTAGTTCTTATTAATCCAGAAGGTGCTTTTTCAACAGCTTTTTTTGAGATGCATACCATAAAATCCACCCTTTTAAAATGTACAATTCGGTGAATTTAGTACATTCACAGAATTGTGCAACCATCACCACCACTAGGTAACTGCAGAACATCCCTATCACCCCAAAGAGAAACCTGTCCCACCAGCGGTCACTCCCTGTTCTCTGCTCTCCTTCCCCTGGCAACCACTGATCTGCTTTCTGTCTCCATAGATTTACCTATTCTGGATATTTTATACACATGGAATCATATAACATGCAGCAGTTTTTTGTTTCTGGTGTCTTTCACTTTGCATGATGTTTTCAAAGTCCATCCACGCTGTAGCACGTGTCGGCACGTCATTCCTTTTTATGGCCGCAAAGTATTCCATTGTGTGGACATATCATTTTTTTTCCCTTCATCAGCTGATTGGCATTTGGGTGCTTCCCCCTTTTGCCTATCATGAATAGCACCCAAATTCTTTTATTGACCACACTTTGCTGTACGATTATCCCCATTTTACACACGTAACACTGAGGCCAGAGCAATGGGGACTTCGGTCTCATCTTGTGACATCCTCTGTCCAGTGGGTCAAGGTTTATCTTAGGGAAGAGTAGCTGCTTGACTCTGAGAAAGCGAAAGATACAGGTTCCTCAAACCGAGGAAAGCCCGAGCCCCCTCCATTCCTGGGAAGCTTGGCTGCTCACCGGTCACACCACTGTGGAGTGTGAGAAGCAGGAGCACATCTGTGTCAAGGCCGCGCTACCCTAAGACCATTTCCTGGGCATACTCAGGTGCAGCGGTGAGAGGAAGCTGCGTGGAATCCAGCGGGAGCTTGGAGATTTCAGCAACTCGGCCGTGCTGTGGGGGCGGGTTCGAGCCTTCTGTTGTCCAGCGGAGTCCAGACTCCTCTTCTGAAGCCATGGCCCCCTTCTACCCTGCACTCCCAGCCATGACAAAGCTTGGCCTGTGGTGGCTCCTTCTGATTCCAGCAGGTGAGTGAGTATCACCCCTAGGACATCATATTGCACTGCAAGCTCACTCCTCATGGAAGAAACTTCTGCAGGTGGGATCATGGCAAACGCCAAAGCTGCAGGGGACTTCAAGTAGCTCATCCCACAGTGAGAGGTGGTGGGGCACTCATGGCTCTGACGTTGGCAGCTGTGTCACCTTGAACCTCCCTAAGCTTCAGTGTTCCTTATCTGCAAATACCAATCGTGCTGTGAACCTCTCAGGGTTATTATGAGAACTACATGAGATGGGAGTTTGTGACTAGCACCTGGGATACAGCAGGCGCTCAATACGTGGCAACTATTGCTATTGCTATGCTTTTCTGAATTTTAGAGCAGTAGT
>NW_011888834.1:7290229-7308231 GCF_000151845.1 Pteropus vampyrus | reverse complement strand
TCTGTCACTCTGACTGCTCTTACCTCTCTCTCCCTCTCCGCCTATGGGCCAGGATGAGAAGAACCAAATGATGACCACCAACGTCTGGCTAAAGCAGGTGAGGGGTCCTCTCTGGACAGAGGCAGGAGCAGGGAGATGCTTTTCCTTTCCCGCATCTGCTTCCAGGAACCAATCCTGTTTCCCCTCATTCCTTCCCGAATCCCCACCCAGGCTGATGCGTTTTTGTAAACGTTACATGACTGTTCCTAGAGGGGAAAGGCATCATGCATGGGGGCCTTTCAGGGTGCCACACTGCACTATCTTAGCGCAAATGCACAAAAGCAAATCGGCCCCTGGACTTAGGGCAGGCCTGGACTTCGGGAGGCAGGGGTTCAAGTCCCAGTTCTGCCAGTTACTAGCAGCATATCCCCAATCTCGCTTTCCTCACCCACATTTATGGGATTGTTATGAAGATTAGAAAGAATGATCTAAAGTACCCATAACAAAGTTGCCTTTATAAATGGTTGTGGTTATTATTTTAATTATTATAGGCCCCTGAGAGACAAAGGACAGGATTGTGTGTCAACACCAGTTATTATCTGTTGGAATAGTTGTCCCTTTCAGGTCCAGAGGCACATGGGAAACCCTCCCGGAAACAGGACTATACAATTTTGGAGTTTTATCATCGCTCGGATACTCATTTATTGAGCATCTACCAGGAGCCTGGTATTAGGGATGCAGGGTGGAAAAGATGTCCCTGGCTTCATGGGCCTTAAAGAGACATTAAATAAATGAATAAATATGCAAATCCACATGTAATCACCACTTGTGACAGTGCCACAAAGGAAAGCTTCCAGGTGAAGAGTTTGGTTTGGGGGAAAAACATTCACTTGGACCTGCTGGTGGAGGCGCTGCTGGGACTCCCAGGTGCCCCTTTCTCAGCTGTGTAATCCGGTCCTCAGTTTCCTTATCTGTTAAGTGGGGAAATACTCCACCCACTGGTCATTCCCTGCCCGGTTCTCCTGTTGAGCTTTTTCCTAGACAGAGGGTATAAAAAACTTTGTAAATTGTGATGCCCTAAAAAAGTGTTACTACATATGAGTGAGGTGGCCCACCAGAGTCACCCAGCTAGAGAGTGGCAGAATGAGGACTAGGGTGACCTAACCACTAGCTGGCCGTGCCGGCGACCGACTCTGAGCCCAAAGCAAGGGGCAAAGCAAGAGCGCAAGCCAGCTTACACTGGACTCCTGCTCGGAGCCTTTCCTGCCAGGTGCGGCTGGGAGCGGGGTGGGAGCTCTGTGGTCTTGAGTTCCGCTGCTGGGGCGTCCCCAAGCTGCCCTACGTTTGCCTGAGGCCCCTCCGGTGACAGTGCCCAGCGATCTGACTCCCCTCCCCCCACACAGGAGTGGAGCGACCACAAACTGCACTGGAATCCGGCCGATTTCGGCAACGTCACATCCCTCCGGGTCCCATCGGAGATGATCTGGATCCCCGACATTGTCCTCTACAACAAGTAGGTAGCCACCCAGGTCCTGGGAAGGCCCCTGGGAGGCCCCCTGGGAAGGCTCCTGGGAAGGGTGGCTGGGTTGGGCCTGGGAAGTGCGCCCCCTGTGTCTCGGCTTTGTTGCTTCCCTCTCAATTCTTGCTTTGTTAATACTAGCTAGCCCCCATCCTCGACCTTTTCTCTTGATTCCTCTATTTTTTCATTTTGTTCTCTCACTCATACGTCCAAATTTATTGAGCACCTACTATGTATCAGTGCCTGGCACTGTGCTAGTGGGACCCAGATTTGCAAACACTGAGTAGTATTTGAAAAACATGCAGGCTGGGAAAAGCAATGCCTAAGGATTGGAGGTTTGCAGGATGGCAGCCTTGCTGGAAAAGACAAGCAGCATAGGGGTGACACCCTCGAAGGGAGCAAGCTCACTTGGAATGGTTTTTCAAAAAAAAAAAAAATTATATTACTTAGAGTTGCCTTATATTCAAGACCAAAAAGGACCAGTCTTTGAGCATAATGACTAGAAGCCAATAAAAGGCAGGGGACTCTGAAGAGAACCCCAGTGGGGTGGGAGTGGAGGGGGGCTGATAGAAGAAATAGAAATCTATGTTTATTTACAGTGTTTGGTAGTAGGTAGTTCTTCATTTCGAAGTCAAGATCTTAAAATTAAAAGATATTTGGCACTATGTTCATCTAAAATGTTTTCTAAAGTAGGGCCCTAAGGAATCCCTAGAGATATGAATAGGTATGAAAAATGGCCTTGTGGTCCTATAATTTTGGATAACATTACATGTTCTTGACCCTCCCGGTCCTTTGGAAAATGTCAGGACACCACAGCATTTATTTATTTATTTATTTATTTATTTATTTATTTAAGAACAAATCTTTGTATTTATTTTATTTTTGTTTTTTATTTTTTTAAGTTTATTATGGTAGCATTGGTTGACACGATCATATAATTTTCAGGTGTCCATTATAATTTGATATCTATATATCCTATTGTGTGATTACCACCCAAAGTCCAGTTTCTTTCAGCTACCATATATTTGATCCCCTTTGCCCACTTCACCCTCCCCCAGCCCCCCTGTATTTGACCCTCTTTACCCTGTCTACCTCCTCCCTCCTCCCCCCCCCCCCCCGCCTCCCGCTACTCTCTGGTAAACACTAGTCCATTGTCCAAGTTCCTAAGTCTCTGTTTGTCCTGTTCGTTTGTTACTTTTAGGTTTATATACCACATGTAAATGATACCATGTGATTTTCAACTTTTTCAGTCTGGCTTATTTCGCTTAGCATGATTATCTTGGGGTCCATCCATGTTGTCGCAAATGGCAGTGTTTCATCTCTTCTTATGGCTGAGTAATTTTCCATTGTATATATGTACCACAGCTAGGACACCATAATATTTAAATATTAGAAGTTGTACAGCCAAGAAACCCATTTAGCCCAGTGTTTCCCAATTCATTTGACCCGAATTTGGAAAATCTATTTTTAAACAATAAAATAAAGGGGAGAAGATCCACTTCTGGAGTTTTGGTGCCTCCGGTTAGGTCAGAGGGACATGACAGTGACTCCTCCCACCGGAACCATCTCTGTAAACACACAGTCGGAGTGAGTTACCTGGAAGGTCTCACATCACAGGTGTTTGCTGCTACCTTTGGAATCATGGAAGCCTCACCCCATATATCTGTGCCAGGGAGCAGGTGCCCTGGATCCTTCTAGTTTCTGCTTCCTGGCAGAAAGTCAGGAGCATCTGGCAGAAGTCAGGAGCAAAGTCCTTAGCATCAGATATGACCGGGAGTTTTAGGATTGCCAGTAAGGATTCAGCCAGTGGTACCTGGATTTAACAAGAAATTCTTATAATAGGACAAAAGTTGAAACCCAGTTCTTACATTTAAAGAAGGGTCTCCTCCATCCAAACACTCCACTGCAGGTTAACTGGAAGATCAAGGAAATTACACCTTTCCTTCCTCAAAACAGGCGCATGTTGCCATCTACTGGTGATCATGTGTGATGACAAAAATACCTTTTTTAAAAAAAAAATTTAAACTTTTGCCCTGATCAGTTTGTTACTCTCTTTCAAACTTCCTGTTTCCAACCTGCTTGTACTCTAGCCTGAAACTACTCCATGGGAGAGAAGTCCCTCTTCCTGTGTGCTCTTCTGATTCCCCTGCCTTTAGGATTGACCTTGGGAACTGGAGGAGGAGCGATGGCTCCTTAAAGACTCGGGCGCAGGACTTACTGTGCCATCTCCCAGGCGGAATCAGGGGCTCAGGCTCCAGGAAGCCCCGCCTGACTAGTCACTGCTAATCCACTGTCCCTAGAGCCCTTGTGGGCCCTTAGATGCTTAGCCCCATGACACCGCCAGCCTCATCTCCCACAGCCTCCTCAAGCCCCGCCTCTCATGCCCTGCCCCCATGTGAGCTTTGTCTTTCTTATCTGTTCTTTGTTCCAGAGGATGCCCTACTGGTACCCTCTCCACTCTGTCTCTCTGCCAAATTCTAATGTTGGTCAAGGCCTTGCTGAAATGGCAGCCTTCATGGTGATCCTGCTCACTTCAGCCAGAAGGGAGTCCCCTTCCCATAGTTCTTGGGGAGGGAGGAGGGTCGGGCAGCCTCAAAGCACTGTTGCTAACCTTCCTCCCTTGTGTGGTAGGTGTTTGGGGCTGCATCTCATTTCCTTCTGGCTCCTTAAAGACAGACTGAGTCTCACATCGCATCCCCCCACAACTCCCGTGTAGGCCCTAGTGGATGAGGCTGGCTCAGAAATGCATGGGAAATGGATGGCATCAGGAGGTATCGTCCTTCACCAGCAAAGATGTTAGGTCTCTTCTGAGCAAGGAACGAAAGATCCCAAGTAGAAAAGACATGACCTCCATCTGAGGGGGAGAAAGTATACTCACAAAACATCACTTAAAAATTTTAACTGGATACAAACAAACTACACATACTCCATGATCACAAATATGTAAAAATGTTATATATATATGATGTATAGGACAACCAAATATATATTTATGTAACATCAGTGTTAATGGTGGCTGTTTTTGAAATTCTTGGTTTTTGTATTCTTCAAAATTTTTACTTTTGTCATTAAAAAGACGATGTTTGAGAAGACAACTCAGGTAGCTATAAAACGTCAGTGCGTCGGGAGAGTCTCACACGTTGGCCTAAATCCCGACAGCTCGGCCAGGCCTGGCTTTGCTGGCGTCTCCCAGCTGCCAGTTGTCCAGAGCCCCTGGTTTGGGCAGCTGGGAGGTACTGGGCCGCCCAACTCTTCTTCTTTCCCCAGTGCAGATGGGGAGTTTGCAGTGACCCACATGACCAAGGCCCACCTCTTCTCCACGGGCGTCGTGCACTGGGTGCCCCCGGCCATCTACAAGAGCTCCTGCAGCATCGACGTCACCTTCTTCCCCTTCGACCAGCAGAACTGCAAGATGAAGTTCGGCTCCTGGACGTACGACAAGGCCAAGATCGACCTGGAGCAGATGGAGCAGACGGTGGACCTGAAGGACTACTGGGAGAGTGGCGAGTGGGCCATCGTCAACGCCACGGGCACCTACAACACCAAGAAGTACGACTGCTGCACCGAGATCTACCCTGACGTCACTTACTACTTTGTCATCCGGCGCCTGCCTCTCTTCTACACCATCAACCTCATCATCCCCTGCCTGCTCATCTCCTGCCTGACCGTGCTCGTCTTCTACCTGCCCTCCGACTGCGGGGAGAAGATCACCCTGTGCATCTCTGTGCTGCTCTCGCTCACGGTCTTCCTCCTGCTCATCACCGAGATCATCCCCTCCACCTCCCTGGTCATCCCACTCATCGGCGAGTACCTGCTCTTCACCATGATCTTCGTCACCCTGTCCATCATCATCACGGTCTTTGTGCTCAATGTCCACCACCGCTCCCCCAAAACCCACAATATGCCCCACTGGGTGAAGGTGGCCTTTCTCGGTTGTGTGCCCCGGTGGCTTCTGATGAACCGGCCCCTGCCACCCTTGGAGCTCCATGACCCTCCAGATCTGAAGCTCAGCTCCTCCTATCACTGGCTGGAGACCAATGTGGATGCAGAGGAGAGGGAGGAGGAAGAGGAGGAGGAAGACAGATGGGTGACATCCCCCTCCATGGGTGTCCTCTACAGCCATGGTGGTCTGCACCCAGAGGTCTCGGGTCCCAAGGTGGAGGCTCACTTGCAGAAGGGTGGGCCGCTGCTGTCACCTCGCATGCTGAAGGCACTGGAAGGCGTGCACTTTATTGCTGATCACCTGCGGTCTGAGGATGCTGACTCTTCAGTGAGTTGGGGCTGCGCTGCTTCCCTGGGTGGCTTTACCAGCCTCATAGGCAACCATCGTACCCCAGGGTGTTAGGTTGGGCCAAGCCAGTCTCCTTCATAAGGACCCCTCTCCCTCAGTCATGACGTTTAGGAGTCTGGAAAAATAGTGATGGAGAATGTCTAGCTGGCAGTTCTTAAGATATGAATTGGCAGGTGGCAGAATGGCAGTCAGGAATGCCCCAGCCACGACTGAGAGACAGCAGGACAGAGAGGGAGGGATCTCAGACAAGGGACTTGCCATGCCATCCTCACACTGGCCATTCCTCACCACTAACCTGACAGGTGGTGGGGGAGGGGCAGAGGGAGCCGGAGGGCATGTCGTCAGGAGAGACCGTACATTAGGCTGCTGTGGTGTCAGCCTTTCTCCTTCCTCCTGACGATCTCCCTCTTCTTCTATGTGCTTGGAGGCCCTTGGCATTTTTTTTTTAACCCTTGGCATTTGTGAACATCATTGTTCGCTCACAAATTCTGAGGTAGCTTGGTTTTGCCAGGTGGGCTCCCCTCCTGTGCCCCTGCCATGTCCATCAGGCCACTGCCCCGGATCACAGAATTCTTCTAATACCTAGGGAAGGGTGAAAGGCCGAGAGGTTTATTGCTGGGTGGCCTTGTTGTGTAGATAAGAAAAATTAATCATTGTCTAATCCAGGAGCAGCTAGGAGTCCAGACCCTCTGGCCTGTGCTGTGAGCTCAGATTCCACAAAGTTTTCCTTACGACCTTCCTTCCCTGGGCTGTGCCTACCCTCACCCACCTGGCCCTTTGTCTCCTGCAGTAGGTGGGTGAGTAAGTCAGGAGACAACGTTGGGGCAGCAAAGTCTTCACTATTTTTGAACTGCTGGGTGTTGCTTTTAAAGCACTGCAGGCCCTTGAGTCGTTCTAGAACCTCCTTGTGTCCCTCCGGCCCTGCTTTCCTGGTACTTGAGAGCCTATGGGAAGGCTCTGGGCTGTGTCAGGGGTGGGATAGGGCGAGAATCACGAAAGGGAGTGTTGTTTGAGTCTTGAGATGACTCTGTGCCAACCCCCGCACTCCAGCTTCCCAAGGTCTCAGTGGGGGCCGTTGTGGCTCCTCGTCCCATCCTCACAGCGGCTGGGCATGGGTGGGACACTTCCCCTTTCTCAAGGCCTGACCTCTGTCACTGTGAGCCCGCTTCATCTGCAGGTAAAGGAAGACTGGAAGTATGTGGCCATGGTCATTGACAGGATATTCCTCTGGCTGTTTATCATCGTCTGCTTCCTGGGGACCGTGGGACTCTTTCTTCCTCCGTATCTGGCTGGAATGATCTGATTTCACATCCCTTGCTTTGGCTCAAAGGTGACACTGCTGATCATCTTTGCTGCTGCCTCTAGAGTCCGCCTTTGGAGTCAACACTGTATGACTGCAGGTGTCTCTCCGTGGAGTCCCTACACTGGCCCAGTCATAGAAGACTTCCTGGCACAATTCATTTGATGGTCTTGTACAAATCTACTGGGCACAGAGCCCTGTTCTGGATGCTGAGGAGCTAGGAAAAGAAGAAACTTGCTCTGCAGAAGGTTATGACATGGTGGACAGTATGAAGCCATATAAGATCATCCTGCAGGAGCTACACAGACACTGAATGACAGGAGGGCAGGGGTGGGGCCAGGTGAGGAGGGACAGAACAGACCTCAAAGAAGGGGTGTGTAAGGAAAAGGGCAGAGGGTGCCACAGGGGACAGAAGGGCTATGAGCAACATGCTGGATTCAGGAATGGGCCAGAAGTGTCAGAATAGCCAGGCTGAGGTGGAGCTTCAGTGTGGGGAGCAGTGGAAAGAGGTTGGGAAGACAGTTTGGGGTGTCTTTGATCCAGGTAGAGAAAGAAGTTCAAGGTCTAAGCCCACAGGTATAACAGTAGAGTAGTAAAGTCTTTCCCAGAGGGGGTGAAGGGGAGCCAGGCCCCAGGTGGGGTGGAGGTGCAGGGTGGACCCTCGGGGCAAAGGAGGATGCATGGTTGGATGTAGGTAGCTGGGCCACCCCACCTACCTGGAAACTATTATGAGCCCCCCAACCTTTAGTGCCGTCCTCCAGCTTTCCCTGCTGCAAACTGGCTCAGCACCAGTCTGGCAGTGCTGAGGGGCCCTGTGTGCAGGAGCACCATCTGTCCTCACACACACGTGGACAAGCCACAAGGCCATCCTGAGCTATTCTTGACCCAACTCAAGCTTGCAGCCTGTTCCTTCCCTCCCTTCCAGGGCGAGTGGAGATTGGAACTCGGGACATGGGCTCTGTGTGACTGAGGGGAGTGGGTGGATTGCTTGGGACCCTGGGTCCGCTGTGTAAATGCAAACGCGGCAGGATCCAGGACTGCTTCCCTCCCCAGCTGGCCCTCCTTGTCCTTCCCAAAGCTCCGTCATGTCTGACCTGCTCTGAACTGTTTTGTGCAGTCTGTTCCCACCCCTTGGAACCTGAGTCCATGGCCTTCAGCAGCAGCTGCAGCCCAGAGGAGCTGCGGCCCCTGGATGGGGCCTCGCCCCTGCCCCACCCAGCCCCGGAGGGCAGAACCTCAGCAGCTAGCACATGTGGACACTGGGGTCTCCAGATAGTGTGGGAACCCCGGAAAGAGAGCCAAGTAGGACAGTCTTCCAGTTTTTCCTTCGGCCTTTGGGATCCCCTCCTTCCAAACCTCCACCTACCTCCCCCTGACAGACTCAGAGAAAACCCGCAACACTCTGCCCAGGTGCCTGCTTCTCAGTTCTCTCCCAAGGCCCCCCATTCAGTGGCCCATTCTAGTTCCTGGACCCAAGTCGCTCCTGCGCACACAGCCCCCCAGCCTCCCTCCTAGCTCTCCCCAACTGGATGTCCCGGTGCAGTGATGTCCCCTCATGTTAGTCTTCCTCCCACCCATCTAGCATGTGAGTAAAGAAATCAAATAAAACTGAAGCCACTGCTTTTAGCTGTGGGACCCTCTTCCGCATCCCCTGGACCGACCTCCCCTCCCCTCAGTTGTTCGGATGCCAGCTGGGAGAGTGCCACCCCATTGATATTCCTCACGTGGCTGTGGAGAGGGCTGTCTTCGGTCCCCGCTGCAGAGCGGCCCTCCGGTTTGATGCAGGGGAAAGAGGTTGCGACACATACCTGACCCCACTGCGCGGGTGTCACCAGGAGCCCCGGGGTTGAGCGCCGGTGTCAGCCCTTGATCTACGCCCAGCTGAGCACAATCAGTTTCTTCCAGAGCTGTGGCCTGAGGTCAATGTCCCCCCACAAAGAGCAGGTCAAACAAACAAAGCAGTCAAACCACAAAGCAAATGGTACAGTTTTAATTCATCCACAAGTCAAATAGAAAGAATGTAAAGAGTGTTCTGCAGAAATACCAGAGAGAAGAGGGAGGGAGCTGAAGAGAAAGGGGGAGAGAAAAGGAGAAGGAGAAGAAAAGAGGAAAAAAGAAGGAGGGGGCAAAGTAAGGAAAAAGAGAGAAAAGCGGGCATGAGGAAGAGGCGGATTGTGGTCCAAGTTCTGTTTGGCCTCGTCTCCCCTTCTCCTCGACACCTGGCGTGTTGACAATACAGGGTCCTGTGCCCAGATTCCGAATAGCTTGTTGCTGGACTGTGTCCCAGGTCCCCCCTCGGGGGCACACGGCTGTCAGTCCAGACCAAACTCAAATTAAATAAATTCCAATATACACTGTACAAGAAAGCCAGGTCCATCCCTCATCTCGCCAGCTTCCCACCCCTCCCCCCAAAGAAAGCCACTCCCTTCCCCTCTGCGTCCGGGGACCTCCGTAGGTGGAAGAGGAAGGAGAAGAAATAGCTTGGTTCCCAAATGGCCTGCTATGTCCATGCATAAAGCCATCATGGCTGCTGGGGCACCAGCGTGACCCCCCCTTGACAGGCAAGGCAGGTGTGAGGAGGGTGTGGTCGGTGGCAGCAGTGCTCCCTCTGAGCCCTCTGTCACTCCCTGGTGTCTACAGTCCTGAGTCCCCTTTGTCCAGCTGAAGCCTGAGCAGCACAGTCTGGGGGTGGGGGTGGGGAGAGGGGGTCGTGCAAAGTGGCAAGGAAGGACTCCCCTGGGCCTTCCCCCTCAGAAGACCCACATGACTGAAAGCAAGGCAGGGGCCGGGGGCAGGGGAGGTACACGACAGGCGGGGGTGGAAGACGTAGGCAGGTGGCGTCCACCCTCTGTCACTCGGCAGGCGGGTGGGCTAGGTTGGCCAGAACCTTGGCCTGGTCCACAGCATCGAGCAGGTTCTTGGCGTCCACAGCCAGGGTGTGAGAGGCTGTGAGCATCTGCCGCTTGCACTCCTCGCTCAGGGATGTCACGGCGTTTTGCTGGGCCAGTCGCATCTTATTGATGAGCTCTGCCAGGTCCTTGTTGAGCAGTTTCTGGGTCCCTTCAATCTGTAGGGAGAATGCATAGGAGAGGCTGGGAGCCTGAGGGGCTGCAAAGTCTAGGTCAGCAGGATGGGGAAGCCACACAAGTGTCCACCTTAGCATTGGCTGAGGCAGTCAGAAGTTCTTGGGGGGCATGTCAGATGCAGGCCGGGGCTGAGTCTAAGGCCACATGCTGGCTGGAGCCCAATCATCAAGGACAGACACTGCAGACATCCCAGACCCCAGCCCACCACCCCAGGACAGCTCTGTCTGATCCAGCCCCATAGGCCCCCCCTTCATCACAACCTCCCCTTGTGTGGGCCCAACATCCGAGTGGATGGTCAGGGGTCAAATGCATTTATTCAGTTGTTAGCTGTCTGCCATCAAATCAAGATCTCGGGGACTGTGGTTTGAGCTGTAGGGTTTTGTTTACTGCCATGTGCCCAGTGCCTGGCACACTGCTGAGCACAGACTCAACACACAAGAGATATTTATCAGGTGAAATGAATGATTGGGCCATGATACCAAGGGTAAGATGCTCTTACGTCAGACAGGACAGCCCGGCCCGGAGCTCCTCTGTGGGCTGCTGCTGCCACCCCGAGGGAGGCTGAGAAATGCCTCCACCCCACCGTCCCATCTAGAGTAGTCACATGAGGTGGGCACAGTGGTGGGATGTGGTGGTCACTTGGGCCACATCGCTGACCACTGGGAGATGCTACGTCAAACCGCAGCCTGCCAGGGGCTGTGGGGTTTTGCGGGAGTCTGCGGCTGATTTCTGGACAGACAACCAATAACTGCGTGGAGGCACTGTATCAGATTCCTATTGCTCCGGTGACAAAGTACCACAAACGCAGTGGCTGAAAACAACACAGCTTTATTCTCGAACAGTTCTGGCGGTTCGGAGGTTTGGAATGGGTCCTACCGGGCTGAAGCCAAGGTGACAGCTGGGCTGCGCTCCTTCTGCGGGCTCTAGGGGAGAATCTGGTCCCTGCCTTTTCCAGCTTCTAAAAGCTGCTGTCTTCCTTGGCTACTGGATCCTTCCGGCCCAACTCTGAAATCATTCCAGGCTCTTCCTTCTGTCATCACATCTCCTCTCCGACCCTTCCTCACAAGACCTCTGCTTCTGTCCCCTCCTTTAACGGCCCTTGTGCTTGTGACTACACTGGGTAATCCAGCACACTCTTCCTATCTCAAGGTCCGTAACTTAATTATTTCTGCAAAGTCCCTTTTGTCATGTAAGGTAACGGTCACAGGTTCTGGGGATTAGGACGAGGATGTCTTTGAGGGGCTATTATTCTGCCTTCCAAGGCACCACCTCAGTATAGAGCACCAAGATTCCTATTTTGGTTTTCAGTGGCTGTTTCTCATTTAAATAAAGAAAATTAGATTAAATGATCAATTAAAGAAACCTTAACTGCTATTTCAATAACATACTCACCTTAACTTTAACATGAAGGGTGACTAGATAAAGGATCACAGGAGGGGCAAAGGGAAGGTGTGTCCTCCTTCACTTATCCTCACACATTAAGAAGGCACTGCCACTGAGACCTGAACTAGGAATTTTGCCCTAAGAAGCTGGCTGAGTCCCTGGGGGCCCGCTCAGCCCCACAGTGGGACCTGCTCAGATAGGCTGTGCAGAGCCACCTGCTGAAGGCTCAGCAGGCAGAAATGAGACGCCCTAGGTGGCCGTCGTGAGCCTCCTGTGTGAAACAGCTGGGGCAGGTGGAAGTGAAGGGGAGGAGAGACAGTTAGGGGCACTGTCTGGGGTGAGGACACTTACCTCTGTCCGCGAAGATGATGGCAAGGAGGGCAGGAGATTGTCCACACTGCCGATGAGCTTCCGCAGGGTCAGGCCCACATTCTGGGAGAGAAAGGGGCAGGGTGACCGTCACCTCTTGCTTCTTAAGAAAGCCATGTTTCCCTTGGGAAGAGCCCTCGTGGGACTGTACCTGCCTTCCGAGGCTACCTGGGGCCAAATTCTCTTGGACCACTGAGCTCTAATGGGGGTCTTCCTGGGAAAAACACTGCTGGGCAGACCAGGAAGCTCTACCCCACTGCACGCCCCCAGGACTGGGAAGAGCAGCCTCCGGCTCCCTTGTGCTGGCTACTGCCCCTGGCGCTCACCTTCACCACCACCACGTAGGCTTCGGGAGGCAGCTGACAGAGCTCGTTCTTGAGGTCCAGCACGGCCCGTACCAGCTCCATGACATTGAGATACACCAGGTCATCGGTCCGATCCAGGTTGGCTGTAGGCTGGATGGACTGGGGGCAGGGGTCTTGAGTCAAGAGGATGCTAACATTTTTTCCTGGGCATGCACTACCAGTGCCAACCCATCCACCAGCCCATTTGAAAAGACTCTTCTCCAAAATAACAGTGCCCTGTCCTAGGGGAGCAGCCCTCCCTTTTTCTTCCAGGGCACTGCTGCTCACATTAGAACCTGCCAGGGAGCCTTAAAGAATACTGGTGGCTGGCTTCACACCAGATCAACTGAACCATCACCGGGGCATGGGGGCCAGGTGGTTCTCAAAACTCCTCGGATTATTCTAAGGGACAGCCAAAGCTGAGAGCCCCTGTTCCAGAGTGAGGAAAACCAGCCCCGGGTCCAGGATACTGTAAGAACACTGTGGGTGCTGGAAGCCAACGAGCTGGCTTGAGAGAGGAAGGGGGCCCCACCTGCTGCTCGTAGGGCAGGACCAATGAGCTCCCTCTAGGCCGCAGAGGGGGCGTGGCGAGACAGGAGACAGGGCTTCCCCATGCTTTTTCTTGCACTAGCTGTGTGGTCTTAGACAAGGCACTTCCCTTCTCTGGGCTGCAGCCATATCATGATACTGGACTTGATTATTTCTAAGGGGCTCTGAAATCTTTAGTCTTGTGGAGCCCTGATTCAAATTCATTACCAGCTTCAGCAGACCCAACACATACCTGTGCGCCTAACCGTGGTGGTTTCTGTGGGGGGGCTGTAAATTCCGCTGCAAAAGGGAGGGAGAGAGTGAGGGAAGTTCTCAGTTTCCAGGCCCTTCCATTCGTACCTACTAATAACCAAGCCGAGCCCCTCTCCTTTACTACCAGAAGATCTGGGGCACTGAAATCCGAATTCCAGAAGACGGCAGGGAAAATAACCTCTGGGCTCCCTGGTTCTCCCGTAGTCAGGGGCAAGCGCCATTGTCCATTTTATAGAAAGAAAAGTCAAAGTCACAGCAGAGATAGAGTGACTGCAGAGGGTGTTCCAGCCCCTGCAGGCCTGTGTGTCCGGCCCTGGTGCACGCCGGGCCCTGACAATCATGGAGAACAAGCTTTACTCTGAGGAGGCTGTGGCTGTGGAGTCCCCGGCCTGGTGCCACAGAAGCTAATGGGTAGATTTGTGATGACTTCCAAATTGTCTCCTTGAGGGTTTTTGGGTCAAGGAAGTGAAACAGCAGAAGAATCATGCTATTCATGCCACACTTTGATAAGCAGACACACACACAAGTCCTGTGGAGCTGCTGGACAAGCGAGCCCTGGAGTGAAGCCAGAGGACTTGGTTCTACTCTCACCGCCACCACCAAAGAGCTGTGTGATGGCGGCTCGTTTATACTCCTTGGGCTTTAATTTTCATCTGTCAAGTAAGAAAGTTGCTCAGGAGGTCCCTGGAGCCAAATCGGCCTGAGCTCACATCTGAGCTCTGCTAATTAATAGCTGTGTGACTTTGGATAAGTCACTCAATCTTCCTGTGCCTTGGTTTTGTGACTTCGTTAAATGGGCACAATAATAAATTGTCCTATCTCATAGAATTGCTGTGACATTAAGGAAGTTGACATTTGTAATTGACTTGGGCCCATGCTGTGACTGTCGTTATGGTTATAGCTGTCATTGTCATCCTCATGATCATCCTCCCCACCCATCTAGGGTGATGAAGATGAGCCTGGCTCACTGCTGGCTCCTCCCTCTCTCCCTTCAGCAGAGGCCTCTGGAGGGACCTTGAGGGCTCAGCCACCCTCTTTCTCTGTTCCATCCCTCGGGTCCAGGGAAGATGAGCATCAGCTGGGAGAGGCAGGTGGAGCTACCTTATTTTTCTCCACGAGAAGCCTCCACCAGAGTGAGTGTGGGTTAGGAAGGAAGAGAGAATTAACTGCAGATAAATGGAAGAGGAGATAAACTGGAAAGAGGACTGAGGACCCTGGGGCAGAGAGAGAGAGAGAGAGAGAGAGGGGGAGAGAGAGAGAGAGAGAGGAGAAAAGGCGCTGGGCAGGGAGACCATGGAGGGACAGGCAGAGCAGAGGGGTAGATATCAGCTTCAAAACAATCCCTCCACGCGCTCTGAATTAAAACAAGGCAGATGTTTCTTAAAACTGTAAATGGACTCTACTGCTCTCTGCAGTGGGCAATGGGTAAGGACGGTGGCCTGACGTCAAGTGGAAACTCCCACCGAGCAGACTGGTATGAACACTTACTGTAACCGGCCTCCTTCTCTGGGGTCTGGAAGGAAGGAAAGAGAACACGTCACTACAGTGGTTCTGGGGACAACCCACTTCCCCGTTTGACCAGGTCCCCATGCCCTTGACTGTGCATTTAGAGGTTTCGAGGTCATAGCTTTGGTGGGAGTGGAGGGGTTCTTGAGAGCTCCTGACCAGGAGTGACTTGGGACGGGGCCCCTCTTTTCTAAGAAGCTGAGGGGACTGGGGCAGAGCAAGGTGGTGCTAGGGCTGTAGATCAAGTGAGAGCCCCCGGAAAGGGCCTCGTAGAGATCAGAGAAAAGAGAAAAGATGCATTCCCGAGGTGAGAGGCAGAAAGGAAGAGATGGCGGGCCTGCGGCCCAGAGCTGGGGTCCCGCTCTCTAGGAGGACTTCCCAGGCCTTCACTCTAAAGCAGTGACCTCTCCCAGCGACTTACCAATGGGGACTTGTCGTTCATGTAAACCATGGGGTCCTGCAGAGGAGGAAACCAAAGCAAAGGACTCAGAATTCCAGAACTAAAAACCCCAAGAGTGCATGGAGAGCTTTCACGCTAGCCAGCTGAGGACACAAGATGATATAGTGGCACGGACATCTCTCCCATGTAGGCATTTTTATCAAAATGTCTTCAGCAGTGCTGCAGAGAATGGTGTCCCATCCCACCCACAGCTCAGCGGCTTCTCACCAAGGATTTCTCCTCCTGCCTCAGCCACTGGTAATCTTCCACCATCTGCTTCTGCTGCTTGTCCAGGATCTGCCGCATCTTGAGCCTCTCGGCCTCCCATAGCTGCTGGGCCTCTTCTCGGCTGCTGGGTCGGATAAAGTCCTCCTCCTGGGAGGGAGCAGGGAAAGAGGAGAAGATTCAGTGAGCCCAGTCCCCAGAGTCAGAGGAGGGACAGTCCTCTGAAGAGCCTTGCGGGATCCACAAGCCTTGGCCTTGCCAGCTGCTTTTTTCTTATAATATTGTACTTAAATCCTCAGCCACGTACACAGACAATTATTGGGTCCTTCGGCCCCAAGCACACGTCTGTATTATTAAAGCGTGATGCCAAACCTGGAAC
Source organism: Pteropus vampyrus (assembly GCF_000151845.1). Lineage (NCBI taxonomy): Eukaryota > Metazoa > Chordata > Mammalia > Chiroptera > Pteropodidae > Pteropus > Pteropus vampyrus. Next base: position 7,292,610 of record NW_011888834.1, on the reverse strand, counting down.
ATGGCGTTTAACGTGCATTGCATTCAGACGACTGCATGACCTGTTAACTCAATTTTATTTTCAAATTAACTGCCCTAATGTTATTTTCTCAGTTATTTTGTCAGGGTTCTGTCACTTAACAAGTTTAAAAGTGCTAAACCAGCCTTCTGGAAAACCTTGGGCGTTCATCTCCACCTAAGCACCGTGGCAGCAGGTCTGGGGTCTTTGGGGAGCAGTGGCGCTGCCTGCAGCCCCGTGGCACACAGTCTCGCAAAGCGGGCCATGGCAGGGTGGAGCCTGAGGGAAGGAGCAACAGCATGCACCCTTTATTAAGACAGTAGTTGGGGTTATTTAACCAAAGGTTAAAAGAAATGCATGAGCTGAGAGATAAAGAGAAGAACAAAATTTAAAGAAATATAGACCTATAGACATGCAATAAATGCTTCCTCTCCTAGCATTATTAATCTAACCCTTGTTTTAACTCATTTGAGGAGCTTTGGACCTATTCATAGCTTTACCTGCTATTTCTTAAATGGAAAGTACTGCATGTTTTCTTATTACTGCTTTCCCCTCGATCTTCCCCAGCGTTCATTTATATAGTCATCTGCTCAGTCCCTTCATGCTGTTTGTTTTGCTTTTTCTTACTCTACACCTTGCACCTGGACTCATGGATTCATGGGTGTTATTGTCATTCTTTGGATTTCACAAAGCCTAGAGTGGCCTCTGCCAGGGGCAGGAACTCTATGACATCCAGGCTAGCAGGCCCCTCAAATCCTTTCCTTTGAAGTGGACATTCTACCTACGAGTCACTTGCATAAAATGCTAAAAATTATTCTCTATCCACTTTAGCAAGTCATAATCTCTGCCAAGCCTCTAAAAATATTTTCCCTAACATCTCTAAAATACACTTGAATGTAACAACAAAGTTTTAAAAGTTATATTGGGATGTATTTCCTAGTGCTAATTGAGCTCCAATTACTACTCTGAATTTTTAACAATACTTCTCCCCACAACTTAGATTTCTTGCTGAAATAGTCTTTGTTCATTATCCTATTGAACAACTATTTGTTAAGCACCTACTATGTGGCAGGCATACGAATGGGCGCTGGAAAGGCAGCGATGATAAAATACGTGATGTTCCTGCTCTCGTGGGGCTGAGTAAACAACAGTGTGACTGGGTTTCTCATCCTCAGCACTATTGACATTTGGGGACAGATATTTCTTTGTCAGGGAAACATTTCCTGTACCTCATAGGATGCTTAGCAGCAACACCACCCACTAGATGCCTACAGCACCTCCTCGGTTGTAACTAAAAGACCTCCGGGTGTCACCAAATGTCCCCTCAGAGGCAAAATCACCTCAGTTGAGAGCTACTGAGTTAGGTCTTATTTTAAGAAAACAAATTTCAGAACATAAGAGTATTTTATAATCATAGAATTGATTAAAAAATAAATAAGATTTATTTCATAGAGACTGATGCTCCAAAATGAGGGCATTTTAAGGCTATAAACATCCTCCGTTAAATGTCAATACCTGCAAACACAATGGTACGGGTACCTCAGGCTACTGACAAATAGTAACAAACAGAAGCTAAGTGTCAAACATTTTGAATATAGAGTTAGAAATCCACAGAGGTAAGAAAAATGTGTGGGCTGAGGAAGACAAGAGTTACTACTGGTAGGAGGACTTAGCAGAGTCAAGAAAACACTATAAAAGAAGGGCCCCACCACTTAAGTGCCTAGTATGCTCCTGGCCTGATTAGCATCTTACGAAATATTTTAAGGTATATTCAAAGATGTTTCCCTATGTCTTCCAAAATCATAATCAAATTCAAGGAGAAAATGAAATTTCTAAAAATTGAATCTCTTTTGGGACTACTTGTCTGAAATGTACCTCAGACATGCTTATCAGGCAATGGATACTTACATTGCTGGTCACCTTAAAAAGGCAACAGGTCCTTGTGGTGTTTTAAAATGACTCTCGCAAGCTGTGAGAATTTGCTGCCTACATACCACCACCAGCCTTATTCTTACCCCCACACGCAGCCTTCCTCATTCTAGCCAAAGAGCTCCTGCACTTGCTCTGTGGTTTCCCATCACTCAGTCTTGGCTTCTGCTGAGGCCTCTGCCTCCTTCAGTACCCCCATCCCAGTTTCTTTCTGTCCAAACCTTACTCATCCTTCAAGGCCCCGCTGAAAAAAAGAAGCTGGAAAGAGTCGTTCTCCTCTTTGAACTCCCACTGCACTTCCGATGCCACTTACAGCTGTGTGCCACTTACAGCTCTCTGGCTTGCATTACAGGTAGGTGTGCACCTGGCCTGTTTTCTCAGGCCAACTCTAAGCTCAGTGAAGGCAGAACAACCTCGGTCTCACTTCAGCACCAAGGACAGCTCCCAGCAAACCA
>NW_011888834.1:7280338-7288994 GCF_000151845.1 Pteropus vampyrus | reverse complement strand
ATATATGACTTGACAAGCAGATGCTAATCCATGAAGTACTTGAGCCTCAACAGCAGCTGGCAACAAAGAAGTGACTGGGGAGGGTGGCTTAGCCCCACACTAGCCCCCCAGTTCCTTCCCATACAGCAGCAACTTTTACAAAAGCAGCAATAACAGAAGCCACAAGGAAGCCTTTCCTTTGACTGAAGGGAGATTGAACAATCAAAGCAATCAGGCAGGAAGAGGAGAACAGGGTGGAACCTCCAGGATCTTTTGTCCTCTGGCACCTACAGGCTTGGGTGCCCTCTGTCTGCAAGACTCCTCCCCAAACCGAAGGCTCAGGAAAGGGGGAGATTTTGCATCATTCACCGCAGCACCAGGGTATGGACAGGGGCAGGTCTGGGTCCAGACGGTACCCTTGGAAGCAGAGCCTGGTTTGGCCCCCAGCCTCCAGTGTTTGCAAAGGAAGGGGAGGCACAGAGCCGCTCCGTGGCCTGACTGGTGCATGGAGGCACGTAGGGCATTTCTGAGCCTGAGCATGTAGGGTTTTCAGTGTCCCAGGTACCTCCCTCCATCAGCCTCTTCAGTCCAGGCTGGGACCCAGCATGCAGAGCCCTCTTACCCGCATGCTGTGGCGCTTGAAGACATTGTGCCGTTGGAGAGGTGGGGTGTGCAGCGAGTTTACAGGAGATGGGTACTCCATAGGGCTGGTGAGCGTAGGCGAGCTGGCACACAGACCCTCAGGGACCTATTCAGGAGAAGCAGAGAAGCACCGCACACAGGGACAAGGCAAGAAGGTGGACAATTAGCTGCTACAAATGCAGAACAAAGAAACAACATATGAGCACCGTGGGAGAAACAGGATTTGCTCTCCAGGAGTGAATAAAGAATGCAACATGAGCATTGCATTGGCCCTGTTCAGGAACATGGCAGAGCAACATACACAGCTCTTGGCTAGGAGTCAACACAGTCACTGTGGCCTCTCATTCGTCTAACAGCCCCCCCATGGCACTCTGCATGTGATGGGCCCATGCATGTCACTGACCTACTGAGTACATGTCTCTTCCTTCAGGACTCTTCAGAAAAGAGTTATATTTTATAGTCATGTTACAAACTGACAGATATGATTAGCACACAGGTATGTGTGTGTGTGTGTGTGTGTGTGTGTATAATATATATATAATTTTTAAATAACTATTTTAAACATCACAAAATGGTATGTTTCTTCTTAGCAACATTGCTTTTATCTTCTGCAACAAGAATTTTTCTTCACATGAAGAGCATTTAACTGTTGGTTCTTGGTTGGGCTTGTTTTGGCACTGGGCAGTGACTCGGCTGAGGGACGTAAGAGAAGAAGAGAGAGGGGGCCCCAGCCCCCTGTGACCAAGATGCAAGAGAGAGACACAGAACACAGACATTCTGAGACAGAGACCTGTAGCTAGGGAAGGTAATCCCATGGTTGGTAATGACAAAGGTGGAGGAAAGCTCAGATGGAACACTTCTCTCTTTTCACTGGCCAGCTAGGTTCTGGCCAGAGCCTCTGTGGGGAGCTCCAGGGAGCAACTCCATTCTCTGGGGAGCATTGACTGTCCTTAACTGCCTGGGACCCCTTCTCAGAAGGCTCTCCTCAGGGTAGGAGGCCAGGGAGGCTTTGGGTAAGAAGAAGGAGCTATAGGCAGGCACACACAGCAGCGAACACAGTGCACAAATGGTCTGGGCTTAAGGCGCATCTTAGCTGAGCACAGCCTGGTAGAATTGCATTTTGATTCTTTTGATCTCTGGGTACTTTGAGTTCAAATTCTTTTCTGGGCACTGATGTGGGCCATTTCCCTTTCCTGAGCAGGTGGTTGCTTCTCCTCAAAGGCATGAGAATGAAATTTCAGGAAGGACCAAGAAGAGGAATGGCCCTGAATTTTCCCATCTCTCTGGTTACATTTACCTGGAATTGCAGCTTAGGAGCCAGAAGGTTGGTTTGTGGAGGGGGTCTGTACTTGGGCCGGCTGGGCTGGAGAGGGAACAAGAAGATAAGTCAGTCCCTGACTCTCTCCTTGAGTGAGCACAGCTCACCAAGAGGAGTATTAGTTAGGTCAGAGATAGGTCTGGCTCATTCATAATGAAGAATATGAGAGATAAAGTGGCCACTGTATCCGCCGATTGAGCTGAGCGATAGGAAGGTACAAAGAGGCCATTCTCTCTGCCCTCCTGGGGGCCACTGCTACTTGGGAGGGCTACCGATCTCCGTGTGTGTGGCCTCTCTGGATGGGAGAGCACCTTCCAAACAGCAGTAAGAGCCACAGACACCAGAAGAAGGATCCTGGTCATTGAGGGCTCAGGCACTCCAGCAGCTTCATAGAGGAGATGAAAACTGAGCTGGCCCCTCACCGAGGGCAGGGGGAGGGCAGACCGGGAAGGGAGACAGTGAAAAAATGCCCTGGATCAGATAGGGCTTTGTTATAGACTGAACATCTGTGTCCCCCTTAAATCCATATGCTGAAGCCCTGCCCCGCAGTGTGACGGTATTTGAAAGCAGAGCCTTTGGGAGGTAATTAGGGTTAGATGAGGTCATGAAGGTAGGGCCTCTATGGTGGGATTAGTGTCTTTATAATAAAAAGAAGAGACAGCAGAACTCTTGCTCTATCTTCCCTGTGATGACACAGCAAGGAGGTGGTCATCAGGAAGCCAGAAAGAGTCCTCCCTGGAAAGCGGATCTGCCGGCACCTTGATCGTGGACTTACAAGCCTCTACAACTGCCTATGGTTTAAGCTACCTGGTCTGTGGTATTTTGTTATGGCAGCCTGAGCTGATTGTTCCACATACGGTCCCGCACAGCTCATCCACCTAACGGTGTGGCAGTGAGGTACTGGCTTCTGAGCCCAGAGATGCCATGGAGGGTATGAACATGAAGGCTGGACCTAAGGGGCCTGGGACACGCCCTATTCATGTGCTCTCATGGGTATTTAATTTACCCCTAAAAAAACACCAGAAAGGAAAGTGCTGGAGCCTCTGGAGGGAAGTGTTTCCAGAGGGATCCTCTGCCCCCGCTGCCCCACGGGCATCTGCTGCTTGCTGCCCCAAAGTCCACCTGCCAGGACACCCATGTGGTGGGGGCTGAGCTCAGTGCCAGGGGACGGTTGGGTTGAAGGGATGGGCGGACTGCAGGGGCACATCCGGCCTACGCTGTGAGTTGGGAGTTATATAGTCAGGACAGGAGTGGGCCAGTTGGGGACCCAGCTCTGCTGTGATTCAGGAGACAGATGAGGCCAGGGCTTGGCTTACCTTGGGTGGGGGTTCCTGGAATGCTATGGGCTCTAAGATTTTGGGAGGACGGTAGCGAGCATTCCTCTCCTGCTCTATGGCAATGTCCTTCTCCATTTGATAAATGTCACTGCAAGGGAGTAAGGTCAGATAAGGAGAGAGAAACGAGGTCAAAACGCTCCTGGGGGCTCTTCTTTGCACTCCACCAGAGCCTGAGAGGCCCAGAGCATGACCACAGATCCCATTTCCATCTCCTCTGCAGCGTTCACTGGGGAGACCCCTCTGAGACAGGCTGGGATGGGGCCCCTGAGGCTGCCTCTACAGTGAGGTTGGGAGGATCACAGGAATGGATGGATCCATTGCGAGAAAAAGTCCTCGGAGAGCCAGTCCCAGTCCAGCTTGGCAGTGGAAGAGTAGCGTCTCCAGCCCACTGCCCATGCCTCTTGCCTCCTGTGCTGCTACTGGCACTGATCCTGTACAGATTTCCGATATCTCAGCCAACGTCACGTCCAAGGCCTGGGTTCTACATCTCCCATTTTGCCTCACTCACCCCCTAACACATGCCTGGTGTGTGTAATGGGAAAGGGCTGGGGATCGCTCCCACGCTGGCTATGTGCACGCTTCTCGCCTTTCTCACTCCATCCAGCGGTTCCCAAGCTGGGAATTACAGACTCCAGAGGATTCTGGAATGATTGCAGAGGTCCATGAATCCACATACTCACATGTGTACCACACACTGTCTGTAGACCAAGTATTATGTACTTTTGAAATAAATTTCTAGGCCCCAGATGGGGCCATTCCAGGGTGCCCCATCGGCAAACCAAAACTGAGATAGCTTTTGAGTCCCTTTAAATGCTCTGCTTACCAGAAACCCAGTATAACCAGTCAGCCAATCCCCAAATGCTAAGACAACTCTGGGCTCTATACTCACTTCCTTGCTCCTTATTTTTCATTCTATTAAAGCTTCCTGTTTTCTGCCCCATTTTGTCATTCTCTGGATCCTTGGGAACAGAGACTGCCCACTTCGTGGAGTGTTAAATAAACTTTGTGTCACCTAAACTGTCTTCTTTAATCATTTTTAACATTATTACTAAATATACAATACTTGGTGTTATGTTTTCAGATGTATATGTATTATATTGTGTGTAACAAAATATTCATCAGACAGCTCACCACATGTGTCAACCAACAGATTCTAAAAGTGTAACTATTGTTACATGGAGGAATTCTCAAATTTGGACATGAAAAGGGCCCTTCTCATCCCCCAAAGACTGGGAGACACTCATTAGTTTCTTTCTTTCCTCTAAAGGAGGATCGCCAGGCTGTGGCTTAGGGGTAGAATCCTGGGGTCACTGGGGCCTTTGGGTACCCTTCAGATCACACCAGGAAGGCCACTCCTAACCCTCCATGGCTGGGCACCGGCCTGGTGCCTCTGACGAACGGGCACGCCTCTCAGCCCAGGGAGAGGCACCTTGTCACAGCTCCCCGTGGCTCCCCAGCCCTAGAATGAACTGAGACCTCCCGCCACGCCACCCCAGAGCTTTTGTCCTCTTGGGTTACATATCATGAATACTTTTCTCCTGAAATCCTTCGGTTTCCCAAATCTTCCTTATGAGGGACAAATAAGTGAGTCTAGAATTAACTGGGAGTGTCAGTAAAGGGACAGACAGGAACAGAGTGGCCTTTTGAGCTGTGGGTCCTACACACTGTTGGAGCCCCTGCCTCTGCACATGAAGGTAGCATCCTTCCCCCCGCCCTGGGGTGTCCCCAGCACCCCACCCTGGGGGCCTCCAGCCTCTATTTTCTTGACCTAAAAATTGCGAGCATGTTGACTACAGTGCTTGAAGTTGTGCTATTCAACTTGAACTAAGCACTAGACTCCCTAAAGCAGGGGCCAGCAAACACTGCCCACAAGCCAAGTCTGGCTACCACTTATTTTTGTATGGCTCCAAACTAAGAATGATTTTAAAATATTTTAACAATTAAAAAAAAAGAAGAAAAATATTTTCTGATACGTAAAAATTATATGAAATTCACGTTTCATGTCCCCAAATAAAGTCTGACTGAAACCCAGCTACACTCATTCATTACATACTGTCTGCAGCTGCTCTCAGCTACAGCGGCAGAGCTGAAGAGTTTCAACAGAGGCTGCACAGTCTGCAAAGCCCAAAGTATTTACTGTCTGGCCTTTTTCAGAAAAAAATTTGAAGATCCTGCCTTAAAAGACACTAAAAGAAGTCAGACCACCCAAGGAGGAGCCTATGGCAGGTGAGCAACCAAGGAAACAGGAGACCTTCTAAACGGTCAACAGTGCCCTTTGCTAGGGACCTCCCAGTCCCCAGGAAATAATGACTCTTTGGCACCTGAAGAGGATCAGACCCCCAGGCTGCAGAAGCCCCATTCGGAAGGGAGAGGTCACCCGTGGGTCACTGTCTGCACTGCCAAAATCGATCCCCCTGGATCTGGGAGGAGCCACCCAAGGTGCTGTGCTTCTGCTGGGAGGGATCACTAATCCACTTGGACACCTGGCTCTGTGTTGGTCAGAGGGGAGGTCCTGGTGCAAATCTCAGGCCCACCCGTCATTGCCTTGGCTGAGTCACGGGCCCTGAGCCCGATTCTGTCATCCACAAGGCGGGAACGAGGACACCAGTGCATCCTGTTTAGGGTACTACGGCATAAATCTCTAGTTGCTGCTGCAGAGAAGCTTGGCTCCCTGCGGGTCCTGGGCCCACAGCCCTCCACCCCTGCTCCATGCTCACCTGAGGCTACACACGAGCTCGGTGAAGCGGGGCCGCTCACTGGGGTCGTAGTCCCAGCAGCGGGTCATGAGGGTGTAGAGAACGGGTGGGCAGAGGTCGGGCTTGGGCAGCCGGTCGCCCTTCTCGAGCACCCCGATGACATCCTTGTTCTCCAGCCAGAAGAAGGGCTGCTTGCCAAAGCTCAGGATCTCCCACATGCACACGGCTGAGGGCAGGAGGAGAGGCTTCAGGGCCCGGGAGGGGGGACTCGTGTCTGCAGACGCCAGTCCACCCTCTCCAGGAACCAGCGTGGCAGCCAGCACTCGGTCCCTGCTGGAGGACCTCCCCCACGAGCCTCCCTGGGGTCCTGCCCGCCATGGTGGTCCTCTGACGGACCAGTCACGTGTATCTGTAAATGACCTAAGGTCCCCCTGTCTGTGCCCTCCACATGGAGCTACAGGGGTTCTGTGAGATGAGGAGGAGTAGTCAGAGGCACATCATTAAGACCACTGGTGCCTTATCTTAGGAGGGAGTGAAGCCTCTATCAGAAAACCAGGGTTTGAAGCTGATCCTTGCTGCCTATGTGACCAAGGGCAAGGTCCTTGTCTGGAGATTTTACTAGTTGGCTGTAGAGAGCTGAGAGGGGTGATCCACGAGCCTGTGTGCTCTGTTAGGGTCGTCTGCCTATTGCCTGGTTTTGTCCTCTCCTTTCCCTGCACCTCTCCCCCAAAACAAACAAAACCTCAGAGCTGGCATTTGAGGACCCCCTCCACGGTGTCCCCATGCAGTCCCTGGGCTGCTTGCTGGAGTACACACTCATTTTGAAGGGCTTTTCCAGGAATATTACCCAATACTGCCCATGCCGGCCCCTTAGCCCATATCACCCCACCACACCACTGGCCTCTCACTTCTGACACTTTTTGGTGGCTGCAGCAAAACAGGACCCTGGCAACCTGACGGTGGGGGTGCAGACCCTGCACCTCCTCTTAGCTCGGTCACAGAGGTGAGCGTCAAAACTCGTACCCACACCTTCCCAAAACTCAACTCACCAAACATCCAGACGTCACTGGCCGTGGTGAAGCGGCGGAAGTTAATGGACTCAGGTGACATCCATTTGATGGGTAGACGACTAACAGAGGCTTTGGGCAGGCAAAGAGGTTTACAGGAGATATTTAGGGAAGACAGATTCCAAATATCCAAAAACACAGCTTATTCCCTGGTGACCCAAAGACCTTCAGACACTGAACCACAGCCTTTTTTTTCCGGGACTTTGGCTTCAGCGACCCCTCCAGGGGCAAAGCAGTGGCCAGAATGTCCTCCTCACCTTTGTAATAGTCCTCCTCTTCAATGTATCGGGAAAGGCCAAAGTCTCCCAGCTTCACACACTCAGCGGAGGCCACCAGGATGTTTCGAACAGCGATGTCCCTGGAAGAAGAATTCAAAGATACGGTGAGGTGATTCAGAATGCTTCAGAGAGACAGACAGAAAGATGGACAGAGAGATGGACAGAGAAACAAAGAAGAGTGCTGGCCAGGGGCCAAGCCTCTGGAGCACGGTCAAGCAGCTTCTGACCATCAGCCCTTCCCTGACCCACTGAATCATCTCACGTGGGAGCCTGCGCTGACCGTCTGATACTTGCCACACACAGGCCCTTTGTCACCTCCCATCACTCTTTCTCATGTGTCTCCAATTCGACTTGAGTTTTGGGTTCCCAAGACTCGCTCCCTATACTATCCTGCCTGATTGCCTACATTCTTCTCTCTGCCAGGGATGCTGTCACCCTGCTGATTTTCCAAAGAACTCTGATAACTTTCCTGGTCACAATTATTCTCTCCTCGTTCTGCAGTTCCATAGGACTGTGCAGGCTTCTGTCATGGCTCAGAGCAGCAGCAGTTTGTAGCTAACTTGGACGGAGTGCCAGGAGAGCCTGGAGAAGCCAAGTGCTTTATGCACTCCGAGTCGTCACACAGAGACCCTTGGAACTCTCTGGTACAGAGGAGGAGACGGGCACAGAGAGCTGGAGGAACTTGCCCAGCACGTTACTGGTGGGAAAGGGGTCAGCCCAGGCCGCTCAACTCCAGAGCTGTGCTCTTATCCTCCCAGGGGAGCACTCACTGACTCAGTTTACCTTATATGCCTGCATCCCTTCTAACCTCAAACTGGTTCATCTGCTTGTTTCTCACATGCAAGCTCACTCCCTGTCATTTGTTATTATTACTGAAAAGATGACTTCAAAGCATGACAATGTCACACAAAGGAAACAAATCTATCATCCTACCACCTTTGCCCCATAACTATCTCTATCTTGCATTTTACCCGTGTGCTGGGAGGTAAGCTCCGCAAGGAAAGAGATTTTTGTCCGTTTTGATTATGACTTTATCCCAGAGCCTAGGACGGCGCCTGGAGGCACAGAGTGGGAGTTCCATAGTATTTGTTGAATGAGTGAATGAATGAATGTCTCTATCCCCCAACATTGCTTTGCATAGTATCACCCACGGGGTCACAAGCTGACATCAGTGGTGCTGGATGGAAGACTTCGCCTGTACGCCCACTGTCTCCTGCAGGGGGTCATGTCTCCCGTGGCGGGGACTTCCTTTCAGGAAATGGAAATAAAGCCAGGTGGAAAGGAGCAAGCTCCACAGCTGGAAGGAGGATTGAACTGGCAGCCTAGGGGTGCTGGGGAC
>NW_011888834.1:7271765-7278948 GCF_000151845.1 Pteropus vampyrus | reverse complement strand
TCTGGGTCTTTGCACAGCACATCTTCCCCCTTTTCTCCTCCTCTCTTCTCTGCCCTTTCTCTCTTCCCTACTCCTTTCTTGATCAGGGTATATTAAGACTGGAAAGAATCTCATGTTAGTTTTTACATTTTTCCTGCCTCTTTCCTTTGGCTCTGCTTTTTCCCCAGCCTGGTGGCAGCATAACCACAAAGGCAAACCTTGTCACGCCCCATCAGAGTGACCTCCAGACTAACTCCTGCCTCAGATCCTCCCTTCCTTTTCTTAGAACTGTAAGTCCCATTTGTATTCTCCCACCAAGAGTCGGTCACCCCTCTCCTGGTGCTGTCTCTATTTTGATCCCTGGCATCACCATCCTTCTTGGAAATGACTCTCGTTTCCATCACTCCCTGGGTATTTCATAAATATTGCAAATGCCAAGTGCATGAAGACCCGTTCATCATGGCCGCCACATCCAGCCCTGGAAGAGTCACACTCCTCTCTCATCCTACAGGAAGTGGAAGGGGCGTGTCTGGGAAGAGTCTGGAACTCACGTGGTTTGTGTAGACACCTTCATAGACCTCGCCAAAAAAGCCTTCGCCAAGAATACGATTCAGAACCACATCTTCCCGGGCGATGCCATACTGTGGGCCTGCAGAGATGGAGGAAGCAGAGAGTCCCAGAGTTCAGAACCTGGCAGGCACTCCTGAAACTTGAGTGTCCACAGGCCCTAATGCCAGGCTCTGCTCCCCTCCTACCCAGGTGTTACCAGACTTCCAGCAACACCTCAGCCAAGATTCAGGGGCTGGGCTGGGAAAAAGGTCTAGAATGTTCCATTGTTTCAGATCCAAGGAACAGCCACCACCCTGTTCCCTCTGAAAGCTGGTCCCACATTCTTAGGATCCCCATATAACCATGGGCACAGGAAAGGGCAACAGAATACGGATAAAAGAACAATCTCAGCTTTTAAATCAAAGGTGCCTAGCTAGGGTTTGTCTCTGTTGGAGCCACACATAGGAGTCAGGACAAAGGAAGGAAAGGAAGTCCCCCTGTGGTGTCTCGTGTGTCTCCATAACGTCACTTCCTGGGGCCCTGGCTGTGGCCAACTTGGTAGAGTCGAGAATCTACCTCCTGGCCTTCGCAGAGTCTCATCAGGGATCTCAGCGTAGATGTCCGATTCTGCAAAGACAGGAAGAGGACATCCCGTGGACGAGATGCCCTACATAGGCACCACCAGGAACCAGATGTGTGGCTCCCACGTCAGGCCAGTGGAACTGAAGCTGACATCACGGGGAGGGGAGCTCCCGTCCCAGGTTTCAGAGTGGCCCCGGAGCCCAGGGTACCTCGGCTAGAGTCCCCGCTTGCTACTGCCTGGTTGCATTATTTAGGGCAACTTGGTTAATTTGTTTCGGGGGAATGTCCTAAAGATTGAGGAAAATAATACCTGTTATGGATTTAACACTGTTATAGACCAAATGTTTGTGATCCCCCCAAATTCATATGTCGAAGCCCTGACCTCCAGTGTGATATTTGGAGGCGGGTCCTTTGGAAGGTGATTAAATTTAGATGAGGTCATGAGGATGGGGTCCCCATGAAGGGATAGGTGCCCTGGTAAGTAGAAGAGATCAGAGCTGTCCATTTCTCCACCATGTGAGGATACAGAGAGGTGGCCGCCTGTAAGCCAGGAAGAGTCCTCATCAGGATGTAACCACACTGGCACCTTGATCTTAGACTTCCAGTCTCTAGAACTGTGAGAAATCAATGTCTGTGTTTTAAACCACCCAGTCTGTGGTATTCTGTTATGGCAGCCTGAGCCGACTAAGACAAACGTGGTACCACATACTAACTACTCAATACACGGTAGTTATTATAATTAATGATATTTTAGGCCATCGTTGAGACGTTGTAGGGGAAGTTTTTCTATAATTTTTAGGGATCCGTGACAATGTCACAAGAACAGGAAGAAGAGAGGCTCTGGGCACAGGCAGAGGACAGCAGACAGTCAGGCTTACCTATGCTGCAGCTTTCTGAGAGGTGGGGCCGCTGAACCTCCACATTTCTGCAGGAGGAGATGAGAAGGCAGGAGCCAAGTGAGCCCAGAGCCTGGCAATGCTCTCCCGGGGCAGCCTTGGCCCACCCTCTCCCACACCCCCACCTGGAGGGCCAGCTGTGCTGTGTCCCCTGCCTGCCCAGAGAACCAGCCTGTTCTGATGCCAACAACCTGGGAGCATGGCCAAGGCTGCCAGGGAGTAGGAGGGAGGGACGACAGCAATCCCCCTAAGATGATGCCAGGTGGCATTAGGACATCGGAACATCCCTGTGAGAATTACTAAGAGAACTTTACTGATGAAAAATCACCACGTATGAAATGCTGGGGTTCTGGTGTTCTTCCCTGGGGCCCGGAAACCAGAAACCATGGAACTGGAGGTTCCCTGTTAGGTCTGGCTTCTCTAGGGAAGACAGGCTGAGCGCAGGGCCTGTTCTCTGCCCTCTGCTTATACTCACAGCACGGGGATCTGGGGCAGGCTGTTCCGCTTCTCACCATCTGGGGAGAGAAGACGAAGATAGGGAGCTGGAGCCAGGGGCACAAAGTCCCGGATGAACGGCTGACCTCCCTTCTATGAGCCAACACAAAGGAGACCCCTCCTTGCCATTCTGTGCTCTCTGAAAGTTGGGGTGGAAGCTGGGTAGCCTTTGCCCTGAATGAGAATCCCATCCGTAGAAGAAATTCTTAGGCTTCCTCCTGCCTCCATCCAACCTCTGCTTCCCCCAACAGAGACATACCTGATCCCATCCCCAAACAGAGACACACCCACACAGGAGAGACCAGACATGATCTAGCAATAGCTTTGATGATCTTGGGGCTACACACATCTCTCCTTCAGAAGCTGGCCCCAGGCCTCTTTTGACCAGTAGGGCCAGGGCCTGTAGCTTGGGACCCAGGATGGGACCATAGAGAGTGTCCTGCAGGGCCGGGTGAGCACTTCCACACACTACCAAAGACACTTCATTCACATATTGGTCAATGCTTAGCTTCCCATGCTCTGTCTTGGGCGCTTGGCTTAGCTGTGTGGCCATCTGCCCATCGGGCCAGTTTGCCTGTAAGTAGAAACGCACCTTTCTTGGGATGAATGATGAGAGAGCCTTTGTGCTCCCCCTGCAACCGGCAGTAACCATCTATGAGGTCAGCCATGTTCTCGGCCTCTGCCAGAGAGGAAGTTTTGATGGACAAGGACTGCAGAAAAGAGACCAGCCGAGGATGAGACTCCAGAGCCTTGGCTAGAGTTTATCCCACACGTGACTGAAGAAGAAACTGTATACTTGAAGGAGCAGGACCTGTTATCCACCCCCAACATAGAATCCACCCCACGCCTCTCCTGGGGTTCGGCTTGAACGTCCTACAGCCACCAGGGGGCGCGCTTGTCATCCTTCTCAACTGACCGCCTTAAACTCTAGGCAAGTCAGTTCCAGGTCTGACTTATTTTGAGAGCATAGCACAATGCCTTGTACCTACTAGGTACACAAAATATAAGAGGGGAAACTGAGAAAAGGGAAGAGGGAGGGCACGGGGTAGGGGACAGACAAATGAAAAGAGAGATAAACAATCTATTTGCAGTCTGAGGTTTCTGATTCTTACACTCACAAAAAGTCCCAGGTCTCTGAGGTCTTGATTCTGAGTCATTATTCACTTATTCGAAGTTAGGCCTTTGATTTGTATCTCAATTCTGGTCACCTTTATCCTCCCCACCCCCACCCCCCCACTCCCCAAAAGAAAAAAAACTCCTCCAACTTTTTTCTTGACATTTTTTTAAAACAGCTTTGCTTCCTAAGATATCCTCCTTATAATTTATCATTATCTTGGTACTTTGTCTAAGAACTAAGTGCAGTTTTTCAACAAGATCTTAGAAGCCAGGGAACCCCCGGCCTCCTGCCCGCCTGAGTGAGAACACGCAACTTGCAGTTGCACCCCCTTGTTTCAGAGCTTCTGGGTGCCCAGAGACACTCACCTGGGGGGCGCCTTCGATGCCCAGCTGCAGTACCGCCTGACCCTCCTCCAGCAGGAGGCACCTGATGGACTTGATCTGCTTGAACTCGGCCAGGCAGGTGGGCTGTGAAAAAGGTGGGGGGCGGGCGGGGAGGCCCTTTAGATCATCTCACTCCTGAGATCAGGCCATGCACATCGGTCAGTATGGGGGGCGGGGCACAAGGAAAAAGTGGAAACTGGGAGTCTCTCAGGGGGATCAAGAGAGAATCAAAGACTATTAGGGATGGAAGGATCACTTAGTCCAAACCCCTCACTTTGCAGAAGAGAAAATGTGTCTGGAGAGAGCCAGGACTTGCCCAAGGTCATATGCCAAGTTGGCAGTAAAGCCAGGACTGGACCCAAGTCTTTTGACTCCCAGGGGAGTGATGGCCCCATCTTGCCACTGAAAAAACAACTCTTTTATCTGAACCCGAAGAGCGGTAATAGTGTCCTTCCCAGGAGATCCTCCTCCCTACAAACCACTCCTGCCCCCCAGCCTCTGTGCAGGGGATAGTTACGGGGAGTAAAGAACCATCATCCCCACGCTATTATTCCAAACACTCTCTACAGCTGCTCATACCAAGAGCCTCTCTGTTCTCAGCAATGGGGCAGGGAGAACCGATGGAGCAGGCAAGGGCAAGGGCAGCAGAGAGGGTAAACCGCTCAGCCTGGGGTTAGGTGGGGCCTGCCCCCAGTCTCTCTCTACCTTTGCATCTTGACTTGTCAGCTGGCGGATGCCTTTAGGGCCAATGACCAGGTCCACAGTGATGTTCCATCCTTGCTGGAATAAAAGGAGAGAGGGGACTATTTGCCCTAAGCTCTGCTCTCTGCATATTTCAGAAAAAATTTAAAAGCCTACCAAGCTAGACACAGGCCACTGTTTCCTGGGCTCTTGAATGGCTCTTCAGGTCTTTCCACCCTAAACCCCTGCCATACAGATTACCCCCTTCCCAGCATCCTGCCCACCTCCCAGAGTTGGAACCAAGATTTCAGTTCCCTTCCTGAGGCAAGAAGATCAATGTTAGTTGCATTTTAGGGCTGGTCAGTACAAGCAAGCAAAACCCCTTCCTGGCCCCACTTGATGGCCTTGTGGTCCCCTTTCCCCAGAGGCCTGGGATTCAGGTCTGGGAGAGAACATCGGGGTTGCGTCATTACAATGAGTTCACAGCGATAGGTCTCCTGGTCGATGTTGGCAAAGCCAGCGAGGGTGTTGAAGAACTTCATGACACACTCCTCCTCCCTGAGCGAGGCGTACTGCTGGAACGTCTGCTGGATCATCTTCCGGAACTGCTTGGGCTGAGGGGGGTGGGGATGGGCAGGGGTGAGTAGGCTCCTCCGAGCTCTGATTCCTTCCCTTAGGATCTCACAGAAAGCCTGCCTGCTGCTTCTGCCATGAGAGCAGCGGCGACCTCTTACCTAAAGCATACACCTGTTGTCTTAAGGGAGGTTCACCATGGCCCTGAGACATGGTGTCCCTGGTGCTCAGGCCACATACCTAACTGGCCTCCGATGTGGAACTGGAGCCAGGTTTCCTGACTCTCAGCCATGGAAAGGGCCCACCTGATACATTTTGTGTTCCTATGTCCCGATAGCCCCAAGTAGCACAGACACCCTGGCTGCATCCCCAAGTATCCCCAGCCCAGTCCCTTCAGCTCTAGTCCTGGGGCACAGCATGAGGAGGGTCTTTCTGGGCCCCTTGCCCACTGCTTCCCTTACCTTTAAGTTCTCCTGCATCTGCTTTGGGAAAAACAAGTCCAGCCCCACTTCTTTCCTGAAAGAAGAAGAAGAAAAATATCATTTGACTCCCCCTCATCCCTAACCTAGGACTTCTAGCCAATCAGGGCAAGGTGAGAGGGCTTGAGGACCAGGGAGATGGGGCTCGCCTGGCTCTGGTCTGGGGGTGAGGGGAGTAGGGGGTGATTAGGAAAAGCAAGGCAGCAAGAAAGGAAGAGAAGAGAGGCTGGGGCTGGTCCCAGGACTTACTCCAGGAGCTCGAAGTTGGATTTTTTGTCAAGTGCGTTGTGGGGCATGTCCTTGAAGAACCGCCTAGAGAGAGAGAAGTCATGGAGAGGCCGATAGCTGGAGAATGAGGCCATCAGAGCCAGGCCACCCAGTGACCATGCGTTGGCCTAGAAGCCCCTTCCCCTGCCAGGCTTGGGATCACTGAGGAACTAAAACACATGAAAAATAACGGCAACTTTTGAATGATTAAGGATGTGGTGAATGGGAAAATGTTTAATTAGAAAAAACAGGTAACTCAGGTAACATATCTCGGTCATCCCAATCTCTTGAAATCCAGCTCATTCCCTATATCATTGATTGCCCTTCTCTCATACACTGAAGATCAGTCATTGTGTTACTTCTGACAAAGGTGCCCAATCGCCCAAGCGTGCCATGATCTGTGTGTTTCTAACGTTTGGAGCTGTTAAACATCAGTGGGATGTCTGGGAGAACAAGTCACCACTGCTAATCAGATGTACTGCTTTCCCCAGATACTGTGCTTCACAATCTTCCAGGCTCAGCCCCATCTCAGCTGCTGTCTGTGAGCACCCAATGATTCTCAACCTGCCCCAACTACTATCACCGAATGAAGCTACATCAGCTAGGAGTGTCCTCTAGTGCCTGGTGGTTCTCTCCAGCCCAGGTCTGCCATTTTGACCAGCTAATACCAGGTGGGCAGAGGGCCTATGGGCGGGCAGAGGTCCATGACAGTTACCCAGGTAATGACAGCAGAAAGTAAAGAAACATCTTTGCAAAATCCAGTTGGTTTTGTTTTTCTTCTAAAAAGCAATAGAAATAGTAACTTATCACCAACATTTTTAAACTATTAGACAAAATGCTTTTTGAAGCCAGCCGAGTGTTCTTTCTCTAATCTTTAGCTATTATCAATTCCTACTTAACTACTACTGGGTTACATGCTCACTCTGAGATTTTAGGTCAGAGCGTTCCGGGACTCTGCGGGGGGTGGGCAACAGTCCTGGATGTCTAAGGTGAAAGCGAGGCTATTTGGTTCTTCAAACTGGGCAGGTACCAATTTCTAGCATATAGGCCATGAATTTCACATTTTAACTTACTAGAGGGACATGCAGATGAAATAATGTATTTGGCATTTATAAAGCACCTCCAATAAATCAGTAAAATTTGATTAGGCATGATTCCAACAATATGACATTCTGAAGACAG
>NW_011888834.1:7261078-7269310 GCF_000151845.1 Pteropus vampyrus | reverse complement strand
GATGCAATTCAGGTTATAGGAGCTGTGGTGGTCTTGGAAAGCAGAAAAGGGCTCTTGTAATAAAGTAAACTTCACAGACAGCCCCCGACCCGCAAACATCAGACATCCAGGACCAGTACTGGCTGTAGCGAGGCAGACTGTCTTCTAACTGGCATCACTGGCTGCAGACTTCCTCTGCACAGGGGACCATAGTGTCTCCTTGCTTGCTGAGACAGAGTCACCAAGTGGGAAAGCAATGAGGAGCCTTCCGAGGAGCCTTCTGTCTTTGACCTATTTTGTCACAAATGCCAACAGTCTCAGAGGTTGAGATAAAAGTGGAACCTCCCTTTCCCATCCCATGGCTCTCCCTGAGGGACCCCTCAGCACTCTCCCTGAGACCTACGATGGGAACTGGTATTCCTCAGTGGCCCCCAACTCTGCAGAAGCAGCAGCGGGGTCTACTCCCTGGAACTTTAAGGTCACAGCTAGGGTCAAGACTTCCTGGCACCACATTTCCAGCCAACCAAAAGTAACCCCTAGCCAAAGTTTTCCCTAACAACGGTGCTGAGAGTCCTTCCACCAACTCATGAGGCTAACTGCATCCAAACTATCTGGGGGACTTGTCAGAAATGCATATCCTAAAGTCCCACCCAGCTCTACAAAACCAGCGTTTCCAAGGATGGAGTTAGTATTGTTCCAATTTAATAAGCTCTCAGGTGATTATAGTTTGGAACCAGATTTTAGAACCACTGTTTTAAGACAGATAAGGGGTACAGAAAAAGCGATGGGAGAGTAGAATCGGCAGGTGGATGGTGATAAATGGTGAAGCTGAATGGTGCTGCTTTGGTCGAGAAAGTGCTAGAGCAGGTTTAAACACATCATCCTTCCTGGCCCAAAAGCCAAGAGTAAGACGCATTTCTTAAACTGTCATTCAAAATCTTCCACCCTCAGCCCCAACTTACCTCCCCATGCTCATGTCCCACTATCTTCCAGTCTGTTCCTTTTCTTTCACTGGTCCCTGGGCCCGGAATGTACACGCCCCTCCCCTCAACTCCCCCAATATCTACGGACCGAAGTCTCTGGCCTCCTTCCTGGAGCAGTTCAAACCACCTCTTCCCGAAGCCCTCAGGCAGGGTTAATGGCTCCTATATGTGCATCTGTTTGGAATGTATTTCTTCCTGCCTTGTGTTATGATCAATTGTAGACATACCTGTCATCTCCCAAACACTAGGTTTGAGGGCCTCTCTGGATGATTCACCAATTCTGTAATATGTACTAATGCCTACAGGAGCTGGGGACCAGCAGCAAACAATGCAGATGGAAATCCCAACATTCCAATATCTCCCATAATCTTGCCTGTGGCTCAAAGAAACGTTTACTTAAATCAGGCATCAGCAGTGGCAGACAATGGGAAGGGGACACCAACCAGAGAGGACCTGGTTGGTACTCCTATCCCAAGGACCAGACGGTGAACACCTCAGGGTCTGATCCTTGGTTAGCCACCACTTGTCTCCTCCTAGCTCTCACATACCCACTCTTGCTTCCCACCCTGGAGGAAAATTGAGCTGGCCAGGAGGAAAGGCACAGCCACCGTCCTTGGAGAGGCCTCGAGGCCACATACCTGAGCTCCAGACAGCCCAGCTGCAAGGCCATGCCCTCGCTGACCTTGCTGGCATAGCGTTGCATGTAGTCATTCCGGAGCTGGTGGAGAGAAAGGCCAAGGTTGAGCCTCCCACCCTCTTTCCCCATTTTCCTGAGCAGAGGAGGCCCCAGGAGCTGGTGGATGCCTTGAAACCAATCCTGCCACCCTGTGCTGTCTTTCTCACGCATCCTACCATGCACACGCTCGGAGCAGAGGATGAAGAGCAGAAGGCAGAAGCTCATCCTCCGCTCTGCCCCTGCCTCCCTCCAGAACCCCAGGCAGTGCTGATCATGCCTCCACAGGCTGAGGCTTTCGGGTTTTTGATGTGCTTTAGACATGTTCCCACTGGCTTCATGAGGCAGGAAGTTCAGATTTCCCTCCCCAACTCCCCATTTTGGCGCTATGAAAACTAGGATTTCAGTCAATAATTTATCCAAAGCCTTGTTGATAAGCAGTGACAGGTGTCATCCACTGTACAAGAAAAGCCTGGCTTTGTCTTCAGCAAACCAGGAGAGACATTTAGGAGGGAGCTAGGACCAGACAAAACAGAGCAATGGCAATTCACATTTACTTGACATTCATTCTGTGCCAGGTCTTGTGCTAGGCACTTTACATGCACTACAGTCGGTGGTGTGTTGGAGCGGCTCCAAACAGCTCATGAAAAACAGTTATTAAATTTTCAGAAAATTTTGAGAGCTGCCTGATATCACATCGGTAGCTTGAAACTGGCCTATTTACACCATGGAAATTGGCAAGTTCTCCAAATCAGAAGGTTTTTTTTTTTTCCCCAGGGAACTGCTTTACCAGTACACTGCTAATGATATCATTTAGTCCTCACAACAACCCTATAAAGCAGGTACTGTTATTATTATCATCCCCATTCTATACCTGCTTCATGCAGGTAAATTAAACCCCTGGGGAAACCAAGTTAGTAAGTGGCAGAGCTAGACTAGAAAGCAGATGTGTCAGACGGCAGAGCCTACGTGTCTAAGACTACGCCTTCTCCCTGGACCTGCTCTGCTTGCTTCATCAGATCTCCTGGGTAGCAAACAGCCACTAGGAAAGTCCAGGAGGAACTGCGGACATATGGGGCGGGGTTAGCCAACACTTAATTAGCTGTGAGAAAGGCAGAGTTGGACTGCTGACCAAAGGCCAAGGAATGTCTCCATAAGAAGTTTCTCAGACTGGGACCTCCAAAGTCTGGGCTTTGTCCTTCCATCTCCTTAGGAGAGGTTGGGTAATACTTAGCATTTAAGCTGTAATAGGGCCCCGGATGGGGTCAGGAAGATAAAGTACTCTCACCTGTTGGTAAAAATAAAGCAGTGTGGTCCTGTCTTTTTTCAGGCTCTCCATGAAGTCCTCCGGCAAGTAGCGGATTTGAAGGTCATACCTAGGACAGGGAATTCAGATGCTCAGGTATTTCAAAAAGGAGCGGGGCTCGCCAAGGGCAGAGCAGCCTCATCCCCCACATGCAAGGGGCTGCCCGTGAGGCTCCTGGACCCGCATTCAGGATGTCTGGTTGGGTGGAAGACCACAGAAGACAGAGGGGCGGCCAACAGGTGGTGGCCGAGCACTAGTCCTGACTCTCCACTCTTCTCCTTCGTGGCAACCATTTTCCTTGGACCAGCCCATGGTCTGGCTCACTCTCCTCCCCACACTGCTGTTCTCCTTCTTCACAGCACCAGTAGCATCCTGTCTGAGGATGTTTCTTGATATCTGCCCTGGGATGGGGAGGTGCTGTGAACCCATGTTAAGCCTTGGCGAATACATGCATTGGATGCTGCAGGAGGACTAAGCCTAACATGCCGCTCAGATTTCCTAGAAGATTCTCAGAGGCTAGGAAGTGCTTCAAGGAAGAACGCCCAGGGCCACCCCACACTATACTCATTTTCTGCCATTCCGGAGCCCTGGGCTCTTCTCCTACCTCCACTCGGCTTCCACATGTAGACACTCGTACTTGTCCTGCACCTCACCCACTGTCATTTGCGGGTGCAGCCAGTGGATCTCATCCGACTTCATGTGCTTCAGCCTCAGCCCATAGCACTCAGCCAGCTGGATGTTGGGCCCGATCCGCCCGCTCAGCAGGATGGAGGCAATGACCTCCTGCAGAGGAGAAGAGAGGGACACGGCTCAGAGGGGCCTCCTTCTAGGCTCCCACAGTCCTCACGCAGCCCTGGAAACGTGATTCTCTAGAGTGAGGTCCCATCTTAAGGTTTTATTCATCTTTGATGCTCCAGCACTTGGTGCAAGGCCAGATACACGGTGGGCTCTATTTGATAAATGAACAAACTGGAAAAATGAGGCAGAGACAAAGGAGCTGAGTGGAGAGAGCAGAAGTGAAGGAGGAAATGCAGCAAGGCAAAGAGCATGGATTCTGTGCTTCTGCATTTCATTCCGACCAAACCAATTAATAATTACTGAGCATCCGCCATGTAAAAAGCACCCTTTGAGTGGCTTCCAATTTAGCCAGCATTACTCAGGGTCTGTAGTAGGCATTTCTAGGCACTTTGAATCCATGATTTCATTGAATCCATACAACACAGGGAAGTAAGTGTTACAGCCCCATCTGGCTGATGAGAAAACTGGTGGAGGTTACGCAGCTCATGGCATTAAGCTGGGATTTTGAACCCTGGGCCACTGGACTCTGAGGATTTCTATTAGACTAAGCGGCTTTGTGGGATGGTGCGGCTGGGCAAGACAGAAGGACAGAACTCCTATTAAGGGATTGAGTGGCACAGTTCCCACACAAGAAGCATGGCTACAGGGAACAGAGTGTTGACAAGAAATTAGGCACCCTCCTTATTCCAGCTTTCTTAACCATAAGTCAGCCTGCCCCACATCCCAATGATTGAACAAAGGAGTAAATATATTGAGGATAATGACAAACGGGTTTCATCCTGTTGGAGAAAGTACTCTTGAAATATGGAGAGGGGAAGGCAAGAGAGTACCCTTGATGAGGAGTTGGAATTTGAAGTATTGGTGAGAACTTATAGTGTGTGTGTGTGTGTGTGTGTGTGTGTGTGTGTGTGTGTGTGTGTGAGAGAGAGAGAGAGAGAGAGAGAGAGAGAGAGAGAGAAGGAGAGAGCAAACCAGTATTTTTATTTTTTTTTATTGAAAGAGCTTAGGATCAATGACATCCTGATAGTCATTCGCATACCAAACACCCAGTCTTAGTTTCCAAATATCTCTCTCCACTAAAAGGATCCAGGCCCCTTGAAGAAATGGCTGATTCCAGGGCTGAGACAAAGAAAGTATAAGACGAGCCTAGGATAAATATCTTTTTGTGCTAGATAAAAGGAAGTGTTAAGAGAATGTTGGGGCCATGCAACAAAGGAAAAAGTATCAGCTGGAAGGGGCTGGCTGGCACTGGCCAAATCTGGGACAACCTAAGAATTAAAATATATAATGATATATAATGATAGGAATAGATTACACTGCACTGAATAAAATAGAATCTGAGATAGATAAGTAAATAAATGGGGAGAAGGAAATGTTCTTTCTTATAGTAGAATGCCAACCAGTAAACATAGAAGAAGAAATGGAAACGGAAAACCACCATTTGGCAACAAACTCAGCATTGGTTGGTTTAGGCATGATTCATCACGGATGATAAAGCTGGAGGGCGGAGGTCTGATGATGAATAGGATATTGACATTGTCTTAGCATATCTTCCCTCAGATACTAATCATATACCGAGGAAAAACTGGCAGACACAAATGACCGGGTCATCCAGGTTAACATCATCATTAGTAGGAGAGGTAAACAGGGCACGTCCCTCACCTTGATGCATCCAGAAGAGCATAGCATCATTTCTGAGATATTCCTGCCAAGGATTCATGGCTGAGTCTAGTCATGAGTCCTGGGGTAAGGATTCTTCTCAGAGACCGACAGAATAAAAGGCCTGTACCTTTTCAAACTGATGAACTCTTCCAGATTGAAGGAGACAACTGAATATAACTGTATTCCTGGACCTGAGGGGCTGGCTGGAACCCTGAAATTTGTAGCCAGTTGGTCAGAAGTGTGAGTGGCCTGGGAATCCCACTGTTTGAGACTGAGGTTTGATGAGAAGTGTCTTGTAGGAGACTATGCCCTCAACCTGTGAAGTCTGTGCCAGCTCCAGAATTGCACTGTGTTAGAACTACATCGCAAAGCATGCCAATCCTTCAGGTGTGCCCAGGGAGAAACGACATTGACCACTACAGGTGACAGAAAGAGCACTCGCTCACTTTCGAGTCACACAAACCCAGGGTCTGACCCCAGTCCTGAGATGTACTTTGAGTATGACAAACGCCCTGAGCCATGGTCTCCTTCGTGCTGTCCCCACCCTTGTCACGTGAAGCTGCAGAATGGGTCCTTCATTCAAACCATCAGCAATGATCTAGACATCCTCACTCTGCAAAGCGTTGTTAGGAGCCCCGTGAGGCCACAGACCCCTCACCTCGGGGAGCTTTTATTTAGTGGGTGGAACGAAGAAAGTAGCTCAAATCGAGGGGGTCTTAGAGTGGGGTAGGGAATCAGTTTACAAGAAGAAAAAAATGTCGAGGTTTGACATGATCTCACTGCGGAGGCTTTCAGATCAGCCCGCCGCCTCCTTCATCCTTTATCGCCTCTTCCCAAATCTTCACACAGCTCCTCAAGCAAATGGTGGGAGCAGCAAAATCAGCTCTCTGCCCACAGCCCCTAGATTGTCATTAATGAGTCAATATTTCTTTCTCTATTAATAAATCTCTTTTTTAAAAACAACAGTATGTCTACCTACTCACTAAATTGCCCTTTGTAACATGATAGGAAGGAAGAAAAAGCTGTCTTAATTCTATCAGTTGCTATTTAGATAAGACCAAGATTCTTTTCCTGCTACAGAAAAACCTTTACTTCCACCTAAAACCTTTACTTCCGCCTACATGAAGGTTACTGAAAAGCAGGCCCTCAGACTGCCCATGGCTCACAGCTTCTGATACTGTCTTGCAAACAGTGAGATATCTAGCTTTTCTTTCTGCTTGGCTACCATCGATTTATTTGCTTTAACAAATAGTGTGAAGACCCCAAACAGCCTTTGCCTCTCTCCCTATTCTCTGGCATTTCTCTTATAGGTCAGAAACAAAGAAGGGATAGGACTGGATGATTGTCCCTTTGTCCAGGATAATTTCTTTCCCAAAAGAAAAAGTTCACCCAAGCAATTAATTACTCAATCCACTTACTCTCTCCTTTATTGGTACTCGGTCACATTTTTTTCCATTAGAAATTGATTTTTGTGTATAGCATGAGGTATGGCTTAAAATTAATTTGCTTTCACAAGGATGTCTAACATTAGGTGACTATATGTGTGGAGCTGTATCTCTTCTCTTTTTCTGTCCCTTTGATCTAATAGTCTATCCTTGTCCCTCGGTCACATTTTATAACTTCTTTAGTAATCTCTGTAATCTCACGATTTTCTTAGGTTTATCTTCTTTTTTTTTTTAAACAAAACAAAACAAAACAAAACAAAGCTAAACTAATCTTCTGCTTTCCTGAACTTATGAAACATATTTCATGTTAGTGGCTGGGTTTTAGAAACATCATGACAACTGAGACCCCCACCACCCTCCATCGGAATTGGCCACGCCTTGCCGAAAGTCACACCTCTTACTGGAGGCAGCTTGCACCTAGCGACTGGTCACTTCGGGAGTGTAAAAGCCCATCCGTCCTTTCATCCCAGTTTGGGACAGCTCTGCTGGGCCATCCCCGCTCCAGAGCTTCCTGAGGTGTGACAACATGAAAGCCCAACTTCTCCCTCTGGCGGTCCTATGGTTCTCACCCCCTAGGTGAGTTTCGCAAGGGTATTCATGACACACTCTGTGCATGCAAACCTCCTTCTCAGGGTCTGCTTTTCTGGACTCCGACTTGAGGTACTGGCCTTCAAATTGCTTTCTAGGCTTGCTCTAACTCCCTCTCCTTACTTTTCGCTTTGTGAAGACAAAATGCTCCTCTTTTTAGAGATAACTGAACTTAAAATTTCAATGAATTGAAGCCTTAATTAGAAAAAAGTATTGCCTGAATTCTACTTAAAAAGATGTCAGTTTGAGGACATTTTGAAACAGGTGGCTTTTGTTGAAAACCCTCATTGGCTCCTTACTTTCTTCATGCTAGGATACGGCCCAAACCCCTCAGTGTGAGGCAGAGAAGATCTTTTGGAATTTCCCTCCGTCTCATCTCTCACTCTCACCATGCTGTGCTCTGAGCTCCAACCTCCCAGATTTACTCTCTTTCTTCTCCAAGCACAGCATGGTTCCCTCTTCCTCCTGTCCTCTCATCCTGGTGAGTTGCCAGTTAGCACCGTGAGGTCCTTTGGGAAGCCCTTCCTGAGTCACCGTGAAGGGTTTGTTCCCTCCCCTGGATTCCCAAAGACCTCTGCACATACATTTAGTAAGATAACTGTTCTGGGTTGGATTCTGTCTCTCTAAAAAAGATATGTCGAAGTCCTATAAGCCAGCATCTTAGAAATATGATCTTTACAGACTAATAAAGTTAAAATGAAGTCACTAGGGTGGGCCCTTATCCAATATGACTGATGTCCTTATAAAAAGGAAAAAACCTGAACATGGAGGGAGCCACGCGCACAGGGAGAATGTCAC
>NW_011888834.1:7219212-7260004 GCF_000151845.1 Pteropus vampyrus | reverse complement strand
GGGCATAGTAGTGTTAAATAAAATGGATCATTATTATTGAATGACCATGTGTTCATTTTTATATACTATTTGATTTGATTTGATAATATTTTATTGAGGATTTTTGCATCTATGTTTATTAGAGATACTGGTTTCTAGTTTTCCTTTCATGTACATCATTCATATACTCATTTTATAATTGTAAAAAAATCTCTTTAAAAATAAACATTTAAGTTTAGCTATTATAATAGGCTTGGTTTTGCAAATTAGGGGTAAATAATTCATAGTGAAATGATAGGAGCAAATATCATCTTTCAACTTGAGACAAATACCATAGCTTATGCCTATGTGCTTGGCTCACGTGCTATCAGGTGGGGATCTCACACCCTACCGATAGGCTTAGCTTTTTAAGAGATGAATAAACTCCCTGTAAAATATAGAACTCTAAAATTAAAATGCTGACAAGACAGTAAACATCACAGGGCCAAAGAGAAAAAGAATGGCCAAATTCACTCAGGTCTTAATGAAAGTTTAATAGATATATTGCCTCCTAGATCCTAGAAGCTCATATGTGAAAGCAGACCTCACCGATGTAGCCACAAAAATAAAATCTACAATTCTACAGATACTCAAACATCAAATGTTTATTCGGCTCACAAAGCTTAGGCTGGAATTGTAGAGCCTTAAGTAAATTTAGAAATCACTTAATTTGACTCTGTTTTTAAACAAAGAGACCCAGGGAGGTCAAGTGACTTGGCCAAGGATATACAGGGAATTCTATTTTAAACCAGCTGAAATTCTCTTAACCCTCCTACACGTCCTCATTTATGAATGCCAATCTTCCCTCCAGTCAACTTCCAATTTTGTCTTTATATCAAGTAATCCAAGAGATTACTGGTCTCATTCCAGTACTCTCTAGGCATCAGTTCATTCATTTGTTCATTCGTTCATTCTGCAAACATCAACTGTGTATCTATTTTGTGTTAGGCTCTATATAGGCATTGGGGATGCAGCGGTGAACAAGACACAGCCTCTACTCTCTGGGAGAGCAGTTCTGTTTAGAGATTGACAAGAGGCAGTGGCTATGCAGCCTGTCAATCACTAAGATGGGGAAAATGAGACCGCTATGGCACCATCTTCAACCACCTCATGTCCATCTACAGACTTCCTCTTTCCTTCTGTCCCATCCAGCCCTCTCCTGCCACCCTTTCATAGACCCTTGCTGACTCAGTATCTTGTGGTTCTCAGACTCTGTTACCAATGACTTCATACCCTAGGGACTCCACCATCTACATGATTGCTGATCATCCTTCCCCAGAGAGTGTGAGACAGATGGGTGTCCTGCAGACAGACAGGGTCCTGCATGTCCTTTGAGGCAGTGATGGGTCTCAGAACCCCTGAGATTCTAATTCAGTAAATTTGGGATGGGACTTGAACATTTAGTATTTTAGAAACTCTCCAATGACTCAGATCATCTGCCTCATCTGGGAAGACTGACATAGTGGTTACACGAACCCATGCATCTGCCTGCCCTATGCACCACACTTCTTAGGTAATTGCTGCCACAGACCCAAGATGCCACTCCCTGTACACACCAGGTCAATCAGAAATTCTTTCCTGCTGGAATTTGGAAATGAGACATGGAATTCTAGTCAGCCTCTGCTGGCTTTATAACTGGAATCCATCTACCCATCCAATATCCATCCATTCATCAACTATCCATCCATCTTTAAATAATTTCTCATCAATGAATTTAGCAAATTAGGAGAACAAAAGGGAAGTTCCCTCTCATGGGGCTTATTTTCTATTAGAGAATAAACAATAAACAAATAAGTATAATAACACCTCTGATAAGTGCTAAGAGGACACACAAAGCCAGTAAGGGCACCAGGGGGCTGCTATTTTACATGAGGTGGCCAGCAAAGTCCTCTCTACTAAAGGAACATTTGCATAGATCCCCAAAGGAAGCAAGGGAGAGAGAAGTGGCCTTGTGGGGGAAGAGTCTTCCAGGCAAAGGGATCAGAGAGCACAGAAGCTCCACAATGGGTATCTGTGAGGCCTCGGTGTGTTTGGTGCATTTGAGTGACTATGAAGAGGCCAGTGGGGCAGTGGGGGAAAGGGCATGAAGGAAAGTGATAAGAGAAAAGGTCAGGGAGGGCTAGGCCAGGCTTGGCAAATGTTTTCTGTAAAGGGTCAGGTAGTAAATATTTTAGGCTTTGTGGCCATATGGCTTCTGTCACAACTACTCAACTCTGCTGTTATAGCTCAAAAGCAGCCATAGATAATATACAAGCAAGTGAACGTGGCTGTGTTCCAATAAAACTTTATTCACAACAATGGTGGTGGGCCATATTTGGCCTGCAGGCCATTGCTTGCTGACCCTTATTGTAGGCCAAGGTAAGGACTTTGGATTTTGAGTGAGACAGGCAGCCATTGGAGTGTTTAAAGTAGAACAGTGATCTGATCTAAGCTATACCTCAAATATATCCCTCTAGCTGACCTGTGTTTTGAAAATTCACCATGGCTGCTACCTATAGAATGAACTGCAGGGGGACAAGGGCAGAAGCAGTTAGGAGGTGAGAGGTAAGATATTCTGATGATCTGTACCAGGCTAGAGGCAGAGGAGGTGGTGAAAGGAAGTGGTCAGAATCTGGATATGTTTTGATGGTAGCACTGACAAGATTTCATGACAGATTAAATACAAAGTGTGAGAGAAAAAGAATTCAAGAATGACCCTGAGGTCTCTAGCCTGAGACACAATGAACTGTGAGAACAGAGCTGCTATCAATGGAACTGGGAAAGACTGGAAGAGAAGTAGAGCTTTAGGAGAGGATTATGAGGAGTTTGATTCTTCACGTAGAAGTTAGACATCCCATGGAGATGGCAGACAGGTGGATGTGTGAGCTGAAGTTGTGGGAGGAGATTGGAATCAGTATCATAAATTCGAGCTCCATTGGTTAAAATTAGAATTTTAAGCGATGTGACTAGATGAGATCACCTGAGGAGTGACAAGGCATCAGCATGTGGCATCACAGAGCCTGACAGCGTCACAGGAAACATCACTCCAGGGTACAAGCAGGCTACAGGATACCTGGCAACTGAGAATCCTCAGCAACAGTGTGGAAAAGAGATAGACTTTCATCAGCCCGTGCTCCCTGGTCATTTCCTGACACTTAGCCTTGCTTCAGTGTAGGTGTGCATATGTGTGCAGAGTGCTCGTGCTCACCAGCATACTGTATACACGGATCTGTGCCCATCTGAATGGGGGCACCAGAAACAAACACTGTGATCCTAACTGAGGGCTGCCATGCGCTGAATGGTGGCCCCTAAAAGATATGTCCGTGCCCTAACCCTTGGAACCTTTGATGTGACCTTATTTGGAAAAAGGGTCTTTGCAGATAAATTAAGGATCTCAAGATGAGATCATTCTGGACTATCTGAGTGGCTCCTAAATCTAATGATGTGTCCTTATAAAAAGCACCCAGAGAGACACACAGAGAGAAGGGGAGAGAGGGATGTGAAGACAGAGGCAGAGATTAGAGTTGTGCAGCTGTCAGCCAAGGAAGCCTGGAGCCACCAGAAGCTGGAAGAGGCAAGGGAGGACCCTCCCTTAGAGCCTTTGGAGGGAGCACAGCCTGCCAGCCTCTCCACGTGGGACATCCAGCCTCCGGAACCGTGAGAGAATACGTTTCTGTTGTTTTAAGCCACCACGTTTCTGGTAATTTGTTACAGCAGCTCTAGGAAACAAATACAATAGCTACACACGTTATGAGTTCTCAACATACCTAAGGGATAATTTTTTAAAAGTGATGAATAAAATCATAAAAGTTAGCATGACTTGTTCCACTGTGGAAACATTCATTTTGATGCAATAAAAACCTCTGTCTAACAAGGACATTCAGCAATACAAATGCCAGATTAAAAATAGAAATGTAAGCACAGGCACCTGACTGCTAATTTGTCGATATAATAAATCTAGTCCCACAGATCAATAAAGAGAGGCACAGAGAGCTCTGTGTGTTTGCCTCGTGCTCCCCACTGCAGGTGTCTGCGGGTAGGTGCGCTGGCATGGTGAGCACACACAGGAAATGGGGAGGGGGTGCAGAAAGGAGGGGGCCTTCGTGAATGTACTTCTTTTTATATCACTGTGAGTCTCTGTGGTATCGGTTTGTGGTTTCCTGGCTGAACCCCTCTCTCTCAGGTTTTCAGGGACTGTTCTCATGTATAAGGGGCTGGTCTCATGTGGCTTCTTATTGTCTTTAGGGTAACCTTTCTTTTAGAAATGGCAACTTTGCAGCACAGGTAATCATGCCTTCCCTTCCTCTCACACCTCAACCTTGTGGTCTTGCCCCTAGACACATATGAAGGACGGTAGCAGGGACTGTTCTGGAAACGAAGAACCTGAGCGGATGAATCGTGGGCTGGAGACTTTTCCTCTGATCACACAGAACAGCTGGCCCTGCGCCTTTGTTCGGGCGGCCATAACAGAGCACCAGAGACTGGGTGGCCTAAATGACATTTATTTCTCACAGTTTGAGAGGCTGTGAAGTCTCAGACCGAGGTGCCAGCAGATCTGGCTCTTGGTGAGGGCACTCACTCTTCCTGGTTTGTGGACAGCCACCTTCTCACTTGCCCTCACGTGGCAAGGAGAGAGATCTGGTCTCTTCATCTTCTTACGAGGACACTAATCCCATCATGGGAGCCCTCATAACCTTATCTAAACCTAATCGCCTTCCACAAGCCCCACTTCCTGATGCTATCACACTGGGAGCTAGGGCTTCAACATATGAATTTGGGGTTGGGTGACACAAACATACAGTCCATAACATCCTATGTCTAGTTAAGCGATAGGTTTAAACTCGAAACTAACTGGTATGATTGGCTGATGAGTTACAGGAAAGAATGATCACAATTTCTGAAATCTGCCTCTCTGGGAATATTGTGGAATGTATCGTGTGACCACTGAATTTACAGGAGAGGGCAGTGAGTACAAGCATGGGCAGAGCAGGCTGCATTTGGGATTGGACTCTGCCCTCCTCACACATCAGGCTAGCAGTACCTGCCAGCTAACCCTGCAGGCTGGGAGGCCTGCTGTGATGGAGGGGACACACCTGGACCTGGCTGGAGGGCACAGGATGTCTCAGTCTGTGTTCCTCCCAGGGATGTAAATGCAGATTCTAAGTGGGTAATGCTTCAAGACAAAAAAAGATGAATGCTGAATGTGGCTTTTCAGCATGGTAGAGTATGGCTAACAAGAGGGTCTTGGATGTGGGGGCCATGCCTGCACCCTCAGAACCACACCGTATTACAGACAAGTGCCTATTTTTCTGCTTAAGATCCTCCTGTATGAGACACAGATGGTCCAGTGATGGACAGAGATGGGCCCATGTGGAGAGTGGGTCAGCCAGAGAAGGAAAACGCCATGGGCCAGCAAGTCAGGGTGAGGCGGAGAGAGGAACGAATGTTGCACTCAGAAGTAGGTGACCATACAATTTATTCTCCGACTCATAATGCTCTTAAGATCGGAAGGGGCACTGTCAAAAGTCTTCCTGGGCAGTGTGTAAACTAGAACTGTCTGAGACAAATCAGGATATATGCTCAACCTACACAACTTACCCCAGAAGAGAGTGAGAGAAGAGGAGCAGGAGGAAGGAGAGGTGGGGGGTAGGGAGGGAGGGAGGGAGGGAGGGAGAGAATAGAAATGAGAGAGGCGGTAAGAGTCAGAGAGACGCCCTGTGTGGGCACGTCTAGGTGGCACTCTGCTAGTTGTTTACAAAGTGTTATCTTAACCCCTTTCCCAGACAAGCAAATTAGCATGTTAGAGAAATATATAATAATATAAGCCTCCACTTGCTCCAGAGATTCAGAGCTTCCAAACAAACACAATTTCCAATGAATATCAAATGAAAGAAATGGAAAATCAAGAAGAGCAAAATGCATTTCTCATTTGGCACATTGCTCAGTTCTCTTCAACACCTGTCTGATTTCTTTTGGGTCCTAAGTACAAAGGCCAGTGTTTATTCACACAGCTTTTAGCAGAACAGACAAAGCATCATGAGGTTATTACATTCGCACAGAAAGAAGTTGAGAATAAAAAGAAAAAGGTGAAATCAGCGAGTATGCATGGAGTAACTATGTTTTGGAAATGTGCTACCACATGGACGGTGCCAGGGCGATTCTCAGTCACTTCTCTTTGGTCAGACACAGCTGGATGGTGGGAGGGGAGAGTCTTAGGCAGGGAAACTGGACTCAGCGTCCACAAACAGGCCCTGAATAGCAAAGCTGTTGTTCCTCGACGTTTGGGCTGAGCAATTTTGTATCCCATGCTCGCTCAGAACCTCTCTTCCTGTCAGAGTACTTGCCTCCACTTGTAAAGGTTCATTCATTAGCGTGAGTCTACGTCAGATTCACCCTTGGCCTGGAAGGCCCATGAAAGCAGGGAGTGCATCTGCGTTTTGGGCCATGATGATATTCCCCAGGTCATAACAAGCATGGTACAGATACATAGGAATGGATGATGAAATTATTCAGGACTCTTTCTTAATGATCTCACCTACAGCCATGGTTTCAACTACCACGCAGAGGCTGACAACACTCAAATGTCTATCTCCAGCCCAGTTCTCTCCTCCAGAATCATGTATCAAACAGTCTACTTAACATTTCCATGTGAAAATGTTAGAGCATCTCAAGTGCACGTGAAAGCTCCAACAATGAACATGTGAACTCCCTAGTCCCCAATTAGTTTCTCCTCAAGTGTTCATCTTAGGGAGTGAGACTCTGTCTACCTAAACCAGGGCTGCCAGTCTCAACACCTCCCTCTTCTCCGTTTCTCCATCTCCTGCTCATCAACAAAACTTTTCATTTCCATCTCCTAAATTCTCTGGATTACAATTACTCCTCTCCATAGACCACGGTGGTTAAGGGTGCAGGTTCTGAAAGTGGGTTTGTTGGGTTTGAAAATAGTCTCCACCACTTGCTAGCAATTTGCATAACTCCTCTAGATCTTATTTCCTTATATACAAAATAGAGATGATAGCTATATGGTTCATAGGGTTCTTTTGAGAAGTCAATAGGAGAATGCATATGCTGTGCTTTCAAAAGTGCTAGCTATCATCACCACTACCACTTACACCTTCAGCAGGAGCACTACCATCCCACCATCATCATCACCATCACCACCATCATCGTCGTCACCACCGTCACCATCAACACCATCACAAACATTATTATCACCACCATCATTACCATCAACATTATCATCACCATGGCTACAATCTTAATCTAAGCTCCATTACCTCTCACCTGAATCACTGCAATAGCCACCTTACATCTCCCCATATCCATCCGAGCCTTCCTCCAATCTATTTTCCACTATGTAACCCAAGTGATCTTTTAAAAATGCAATGTCATGTCATTCAAATGCTTAAACCATATCAGTGACTTCCCACAAGAGATGGGGTGAAATCCAAAATCGTTAATCTGGCTCAAATCGCCAAACTTCGCTATTCTTTAGCCTCAAACGTGCCATGTGCCTTCCCACTTCGGAACCTTCACGCACGCTGTTCCCTCTGCCAGGAACACTGTTTCTCTTGCCTTCTCCTCTTTCCTTCTCTCCATAATCATAACCTCCCTGAAATATTGCTTATACTCATTGTCTCCACTCTCCAACCTACTGCAAAATGGCTTCTGCCCCCGTCTTCCACTGAAACTGTCCGGCAAAGGTCATTATGGAACCCATTCCTGAGGCCAATGAACCTATTTTCAGCCTTAACTGACTTGACCTTTCTGAGTGTCTGCCACTGCTAACCACTCTTTCCTCAGTCTCCTTTGCCTTTGTCTCCCCTGCCTATTTTTTTTTGGTTCTTTTCATCATTCTCTGGATGATTCATCTTTTCCCTTCATTTGCTTCTCTTTCTCTACCAGACCCTAGAAGTTGATTGCCCATGGTTTCCTAATTGGAACTCTCTTTCTCTCGCTCCGTTCTTTCTCTGTGGGTGATCCAATTCATTTGCATGGTATCCATTGCATAATGACTCCCAAATCCTCATCTCTAGGTCCTTTATCCCTCCTGAGCTCCAGGCCCACGTTCTTCCATGTGGGTGTTTCATACACACAACACATGTAAAGCTAAAATCTCAGAACGCCTTTTCTTTCTCTGTTGGTAGCTCAATGAATGGTACCAACACACATTCAGTTGCTCAAGCAAAAACTTGAGTCATCCTTGTCTCCTTCCTTTCTCTCCCTCCCTACAGTTGTTAATCATCAAATTCTGTTGACTCTGCCTTCTTAGATGCTCTCAGATTTGTTCACTTGTCTTTGTTCTCAATGCCATTTCCTTTCTTCGCTCAGGCTCTCATCATTTCCCACCTGCAATGTGGCCACAGCTTCCTAATCCATCTTCCTTTCACTGGCCTTTGCACAATCTGTACCACTGTCAGAGTTTAGGGAAAAGAGAACTAGTGGTCCAACTTTTAAAAGAAGGATTTCTTAGGCAATTAAGCAATATTTTACTTAATGAAACATCCTTTCTGCATCCTTTTCTTAGTGATCCATCAAGCATATCTGTGTATTCAAGGTTCTGAGAAGTCCTGTTGTAAAGAAATCTGTTCCGAATTGTATAAATAAGTATTCCTCAAACTTCTTTGACCATAAAACCCCTCCTCCAGGACACACTTCTTAACATCTTACAGGATATTATGTACTGTTTCAAAACACAAATCTGATCGTCTTCTCTATTTGAAAATATGACAGATAAGTGTATAAACACTAAAAGAAGACAGTTTGAACTTTATTCTATGGGCAATTAGAAACCCTTGGAGATTCCTAAGCCAAGTAACAACCTAATACCCTTATAATCAATAGCTTCTAATGACCGAGCTCCTACTATATGTAGGTGCTTCTCATCTATCATCTCTAATCCTTACAACAAATAAGGCCACACGTGGGCATGATCCCCAAGTGAGGAGACCGAAACCAGCTTGGTTAAGTCCTGGCTCTAAGGCCATATAACCAATATTGGGGGAGCATCATCTGGCTCAAGGTCTAGGTGGCTTTAAAGCCATGGCTGTTTGCAATAAATAGGTGGCGTTTTGCCTGCAGGACAGATTGGAAACAAGAAGAACCAGGAGGCTTGGACATAAATTCTTGGGCCACCACTTCTTTTTTATTCTTCTCCACCTCTGTTCTCATATTCCTCCAGATAATGCCTCTGTGCTAGCCGCTCCTCTTAAACTTGGGTCTCATTGCCCTTGGTGTAGATCTGTTGTATATTCTCCCCTTAAGCACTCAGCAAGACATCAGATGGCTCTAGCAAAGCCTCTCCCATGCTTAAAATCTGTGTGTTTCTCCCTAATGGCTGAACAGCTCCAAATTCCTCAGCCTGGTAGTCTAGGCCTTCCCTTATTTGCCACCAACTTTTCCTTTCTGATCTTGACTTTGGACACTTTTCTAAATACAACCTATGCTCTAGCCTAACCAAGCTACTCACCGTTCAGCAGCCTCCCTGCCTTTGTTCTTGCTGTTCCCTCCTCACAGAAAGCCCTCTGCTCTCCTCAGTGCTGCTGCTTCAAATCTACCTATTCTTGAGGTCTCTTTTCACTGTGACTCCACAGAACACATCCTGATCCAGGCCAACCAGATACTTTCAGATTTTCAACGCAAAAGAGCAGGGGCGTGCCCCCAAATTTAGAGATCTGGTTAACTTCTGAAAATTACACTAATGAAACCTACAGTGAATGGCATCAGGTATCTGCGAAGATGAAAAATCCCAAAAGAAGACTCAAGAAATAGTTAAGGAGATAACAAAAACACCATTCTGGAAGATGGCGCCCAGAGTTTGCTCTCAGGACGCAATTGCACCCACAGATCTGGAACCATGAGATGAGCAAGCAAAACCCGAATCAAAATCAGTCAAGGAAACAGAGGAATAACCAAATCATAATCAATTGTGATAACTGGCCAAGGCAGTGACCTAATCAATTACATTCTGCTCTGGTGTATTGAAGCATAGCATGTGCTGTAATAGATGGAAAGCAGCCAAGGAGACAGACATGTACAGGCTGCTGCCAGCGCTAAGCAGAAGAGACACTCACTGAGTTTGGGGGATACTGCCTTTTAGAATGGGGGAAGGATTGCTAACAAGAGGATTGGAGATAGTTCATCCGGCTTTCTCCGGCCTGGTTAGTTATCCCGAAAGTCCCCTGATTCCTTTGTTTGAATTACCAACTCACCAAGAAACCTTTTGAGAACCAATTTGGCTTTTTTTTTGCATTATCAGAAAGGAATATTCTGGGCAGTGGAAAGAGAGGTCCTCATTATATCATCGGGCTGTTGGGAGGATTCAGTGAGATAATGTATGTAGAAGAATGGATCCAGGCTATCCACAGTAATAAATAAATACAGGTGTTTAAAATCAATCAATATATTGTGACTCTGCTTCTGATGACAATTTCTTATACATTTAAGGTGAACTGGCTACCTGGTGTCTAGGTGCCCTGATGATGGTGGGCACTTGGACTTCCAAAACAGATTCTGTGACCCTGGATGAGAATGAGCCAATTGAAATATTGCTTTAGAAAGGGCCTGCCAACCATCCACCCGGTCTAGGGCACCTCTAATTCAGTATCATCCTCTAAATGTCCCACCAATTTCCATGTCTAAGCACCCAGAACATCTTATACAATTTTTGTTCAATTTTCAAAGCCTTCACTTACCTATCGAATTCCAGCTCCACCAGAATATAAATAAACTCTTTGCAGGTGGGGGCTCTTATGTCCCTTGTCGCTACTCAAATATCATAAATATTTAATGAGTTGAATCAAAGACCAAGTAAATACATGACCTGAGGTTCAAAATAAGGCTATAAAATCTGCCTTCAGGCTACTGAGGAAGTAGTAGCCTGGCAAGGAGGCCTGGAGCTACAAGCTGAGAATTTCTCTCCTGGTGTCCCCACCCCACGGGCAGATATAAGAGGGCCTGTTAGGCTGAAGAAGGGCCGCTCAGCTGCCCAGGAAGGCAACAGAGAGACAGATGAATGGAAGGAGCAGGCACCGCCCAGCACACTCACCCGGATCTCAGTCTGCACAGTGCATTTAACCAGTTTGAAGTTCTTCCCAGGATTGAAGCTGTTGCTATAGAAGCAGACCTTGAGTATCCGCACGTCTTCCTTTTCCACGTCTACTGGCACCACCATGGGCTCTGGGGGGCCTTCCGGCCGCCGTAACGTGCCCACCTTCACTCGGCTCAGGGGCTCGGACACCCCAGACATCCTCTCAGAGGGCAGCTAGGACCAGCACATCGCAGTCCTGTGGAGACAGCAGAGGGACAGCCCTGAAGCGAGTCTGTGTAGACCCATATGCCTCACCCCCGAGGGACAGCACCCACCAAGCTGAGGCCCACACAAACAACGCATTCTCCCATTCCCAAAAACTTCCCTTAAAGGCATCAGGATTTATTGACTGGGGGAAGCTGAAGCACAAAGGAACAGTTTGCATAAATACCCGGGTATCAAACCCAGACTCGGAACTCCCAGGCTGTGAGCTCTCTCTTCTAGAAGCCCCCTCTCTCCATTCCTTTTCTCCTCCCACACTGGCTCCTAGGCAAGGGGCCCACACTTTGCAAGCACAGCTGTGAGAGGAGGCGGCCACAGCATGGTTCCAAGGCACAGCTGAGCAGAAAAAGTGAGGAGAAGGACAGGAGAAAATAGCAGGAGGAAGCAGGGACAAGGAGAAAAACTGAGAAGAAACAGAACTGGAGAATGGGTGGCCTGGAGGGCACCGGCACAGAGAAGGCAGGAAAGGGCCCAGGTCGGGGCCCAGGCTATCGGCTGATGGCTTGGTCTGCCCCCTCCCAAAGCCACTGAACTTTCTGGGCCAGAAGACTCAGTCTCACAGAAACTCAATGAACAGCACATCATTCACTGCATACAGAAGAATTCAAGAGGAACAGCATTCAAGCAGCCCAATTTGGAAGGTCTTTCTGCTGGGCCCTTAGAAAGCCCACCCAGTTCTGATGACAGTTCGGTTGACACTCATATGGACAATTAGAATCCTAAGAATCTTTACTTCACCCTGAATCTCAGCAAAATTGGTACTCCTGATTCAACACAACCCTGCTGGCTTTACTCCCTTCTGGTCTAAAGCAGGAGTGCCCGAAGGAAGCAGTAGAAGTTCTATACTCAGACCGGTAGTGTCAGTCTCGGCTCCACACTAGGATCCCATAGGAAGGTTTTAAGAAAGCCTAAATCCAGGCCCTGTGTTTGAAGATTGCCACTGAGTTGGTCTGTGGGGAGGCCTGGAGTTGATATTTCAAAGTTTCTAAGGATTTTTCCAATATTCAGCCTGGGGTGGGAACCACTGTTCTAGACTAAACTTTGCTCTCACCCTGAACCCATCCTTACGGAAAGATATCTCCCTTCCAACAAGACAATGGGATTTTAGAGGGACATTCCTAGGACAGGAGTTGGGAGCAAAAGGAAAGAGTTGCAAATATTACAATGCAAATGTGGAATCAAATAGTTTAGATGTGGAATCAAAGTCTGTGTCTGTGCATTCACACTCTGCTGGGCACTAGAAAGGAAGACACAATCATTAGCTTCAAAGTCATTCCTCTCAAAAAGCCAGTGTGTATTATGAGACATGAAAGAGATGCTGTGAGGATGAAGGAAGGAGCAGGGTATGTCCCTTCCATCGGGGGCAGGCAGACTATAGGCAGGGCACCAGACTGAGTCGACAGGGCAGCTAGAATTTGGGACGAGACAGGTAGAGAAAAGAATATCCAGTCTGCTTCATCTAATATGAATATTCTAGAAGTATCTATGCATTCTCAACAAATAGCTACTAAGCGTGTTCTGTGTGCCAACACTCTGCTATGTACTGGGCACGTACCTCAGTTTCCCCAGATCCTCAATAAGGAATCCAGAAGAAGTGGCTTGCAAAGAAATCCACTAGAGGAGTGGGAAATGTGTGACAGGGAAGGGAAGACAGCCAAAGGAGGGTTATCGACTGAGTTATCATCACTTGGGCAACTGCAGCATAATTCTGCAGAACTACCTCTCCCAGGGAGGAAGGGGCCTGGGCATGCATACACCACTTCTTACAGGCATCGTTCCCGTGGTTCAGCCAGTTCTCCATAAGAGCAGAGTGGACTTGGGAGGCAGAGAAAGTCCTCAGGCACAAAGATGCAGATGCTGGCAGGTAGAAGAAAGCAGGAAAATACTGAAATGGTAAGGCCCAAGGGGATATTAGAGTGGACAATGACAGCTTTGCTACAGGATATGAAGATGACACAAGGGTGTCTTGCCCCTAAAGAGCTTATACTCGTAGAGACAAACCTTTATTTACATACAGGTAAGTAAATAACACACATAGATCAGGATCTACTGTGTCTACTGAGCCAGGGGCCCCATGACCCCTGGGCATCTGTTTGTATAAACTAACTTTCAGGCGGGAGTTTCATGAGGCGGCTTTGCGAAACAGGTGTCTAAGATAGGAAGGAAGTGGAGTGGCATATGGCGTCTGTTCCCAGGGACTAGATCCTACTAATGGAAGCCAGAGGACCTACATTCCAAAGGCCATTTGGAAACCAGGGGCACAGTCAGTGCTTTCATGTTGGCCAGTGGCGACATGGACTCAGAGCTGGAAAGAAGGGCATTATACCCCACATCTCAGGTTACACCCCATGGCTTCTGGGCATCCACAATGAAGGGATGGTGCTATGCCCCCTGGCCCAGGCAACATTCTCACCCAAAAGATGCCAGTGCCAGCAAGGACACAGGAGACACCCCAAAGATTCCCGGAAGTATCAGGAAAGAGTTTGAGAGAGAATATTAAATGCAAGAGATCTGGCTGGTGCAATCTAGGAAACTCCATTTTCACACATTATGAGTGTCACTGGCTAAAGGGAAGAGCAAAGGAATAAGCCCTCCCTGAAAGGCAGGACACAAGAGCCTGGAACAGAGAGTAGGGCAAAGTCTGGTGGTAGTGGTGGTGGTGGTGGTGGAGGGTGTTAGACCCCCACAGGGCTTTTACACTTGTGCAGCTACAGCCAATAGTACAGTGAAATGTGGTGCCTTTAAACTTGAGAGGTCAAGAGGATATAAACACGTAAGGAGGATATGGAGCAACAGGAACTCTCACTCATTGCTGGTGCAAACTCGGGAAGACAGTAGTACAATTTCTTACAAAACTAAACGTACCCTTATCATACAATCAAGCAATCATGCTTCTCAGCATTTACCCGAAGGAGTTGAAAACTTTTGTCCACACAGAAACCTGCACATGGTTGTTTACAGAAGCTTTATTCATAACTGCCCCAACTCGGAAGCAACCAATATGTCCTTCAGAAGGTGAATGGATAAATAAACTATGGTACATCCATAAATAAACTATGGAATATTATTCACTACTAAAAAGATATGCCCTATTAAGGCATGAAAAGACATGGAGGATCCTTAAATACATACAACTAAGTGAAAGAAGCTAATCTGAAAAGGCTGGATACTCTGTGATTCTAACTGTATGACATTGTGGAACAGGCATAACTATGGAGACAGTTAAAAGATCAGCAGTTGCCAAGGTTTGGGGAAAAGAGGGATGAATAGGGAAAGCACAGAGGATTTTTAGGACAATGAAAATACTCTGTATGATACTGTAATGGTGGATACACGCCATTGCACATTTGTCCAAACTTATAGAATGTACAGCACCAAGAGCGAACCCTAATGTAACCTATGGGTTTTGAGTGACGTGTCAGTGCAGGTTCATCAGTTGTAACAAATGTACCACTCTGGTGGCGGATATCAGTATGGGAAAGGCTGTGCGGGTGTGGGGGCAATGAGGTACGCAGGAAATCTCTGTACCTTCCTCTCAGTTTTTGCTATGCTCCTAAAACTGTTCTAAAAAATAAAGTCTATCAAGAAAAAAATGGAACGCTGAGAAACCACAGACTGAGAGTTGGCCCCCGTGCCCAGCCTGACTGGGCACTTGTCTAGCCCACTTGGGAGCCAGCCCTACCCCCACACTGACCGAAGAGAAATATTCATAGTCTGCACCTAACCGAGCATGGCCCACCCAGACTGATGCCTGGAGGATACTGCTTCCTCATCTTCATCAGTCTTCCCTGGCCCTTGAAGGAGCTGTCATTCACAGTAGTCAACATGGCTCCAGTCGAAATATTTTAGCAAAGACATTTCAGTCACCCAGGATTTTCCTTTACCTTCAGCCTGATGCAAGTATCTCAGGTCTGTCTTTAGTCCCGTGGAGCAGTAACCTTGGGCTATTTATTTCCAAAATACTTACAATTAAAAATCTTTAAAAGAAACCTAAGTGCTTTGCACAACAGTCCTGGGAGATGGGTATGGATGATAATACCTATTTACAGATAAGAAAACATATTCAAAAAGGTTTAAGCTATCTGTCCAGGGTTCATGCTTCTTAAATAGCAAACTTGGATCCCAAAGCAGCTTAGAATCCAAGTTCAAAGTATTTTCCACTTTCAAACCTGACTTTGAAGAAGATAGTACCTCTTGATTCTACTGAGGTTGGCACAAACTCCATGCAAGAAGAAATTGCTTATCCCACCACTGAATATCCCCAGTCTGTGAAGAACACTGAGCATTAACCCTTCCCAAGCTAGGACTTGGTCATGTGATCTCCAAATCCTCTGACTCTCAACTTGTGAGCCAAAAGCTCTGCCCCTTTCTCCAGTCCAGACCTGGACCTCAGACTGGCAGTCCCTGCTCCCTGCACCCTGGCCTGTCCCAGACTCCATGAGCAGTGTCAGAGGAGAGAATGTCCCAACACACTAGCAAAAATCCTGGCTCTGAGCCATTGTGGGCTCCAGCTTGCCTTCCAACCCCCAGATCTGCCCAAGTCAACATCAAAGAATAACAAACACAAGGAAATGGGCTCAAATTAAAACAGGAAAAGTTTTGATTGGCTATAAGAATGTCTTGGCCCAAACCGGCAAAGTGTACTAAGGGAGGCTGTATAATCTCTGAGTCCCTTAAGTCTTCAGGAAGAAAATAAATGACACTCTTCCTGAATGGCAAGACATTTACCTGCCTGAAGGAGGGGGGACTGAAGCAGGATTCAAGTCTCTTCAGGGCGTCTGTACCTGGCATGGGAAAGATGTCAGGGTTACAGGGGTCAATATCCCAGAAAAATATAATCTTATACTTGAGGACACTGGAGTGTTATGTTACGTCTTACTGAACACATTCTGTGTGCCAGGGAGTTTATGTAGACAATCTCTGAGTCTCTAGAAAAATTCTACAGGATAGGCAGTGTTAGCCTTAGACCTTAGGAGAGGACACTGAGGCCTAGAGAGGTGACCTTGTCTAGACCACACATCTGGTAAGTGGTGAAGTCTGAAGGATACCATGTTGCCTAACTCGGAAGTCCATCGTGAGTAACATCCCACACTTGTGTGGCATGGCAGCCCCGAGGACACGAGTTTTCAACCCAGGTTTGATGAGTCAGATGTGTGTGCACCTTCTCTCTGACATCATGCCACCTTCCTGACTAACGGTCCCTTTTCCACGCTCCCCCAAATCTTGGGCAAAACTTTCAATTCTCAACACAATGCATTTTACCCTTGGGACTCTCAGCATCTGCTCTCACATCTGGTTTCCCAAGCTTCAATGTCAATCGCCAAAGACCAGAGGGCTGGTGTCATGGCTGTCCTGCCACTGTGAATAGGAGTGAGTGCCCAGCTCTGCCACTGATCAGTTCTGATGCCTTGAGACATCAGGGCCAGATGAATCAGAGTCCCCAAACAGCAGCTGGTAGGTAGATGATGGCCTCTGATAGTTCCTCACGTCCATGGCAAAAAGTGAAAAATAAGGACGCTGTAGAGAATTCATTATGAATCTCAATGTACCCCATTTGAAGGGCAGTCTTTTATTCTAACAGTATGTCTTCTTACACTTTGGGGGGTTTCCAATACCTCATATACTTATGAAATGACAAGGGCAGTCTTTGGTAATTGACAGCAAAGCTTGACCTCTCTGGGAACCAGAAGTGAGAGAGACACTGGGAGCCGGAGGCTAAAGTGCACTGTCTCCAGGATCAAATGTTCTGCCACTTACCAGTGGTGTGATCTGGACAAGCCATCTCACTAGGCCTAGGTTTCTTCTCTTGAGGCTTGAGGCCAACATTACCTATCCTTCAGAATTGTCTGGAGAATCAGAGATTACTTATGTCAACCCTCTGGCACATGTATTTTTTTTTAAGGTCTGTGACTTGGCAGAAGAAAGAATCAGAAAGCCAATACTAGCCCCTACTTGTAAAAAATTAAACTGGCCAGTAAGTCCAGGATCAGGTGGTTCTGGCAGCCGCTTCTGTCTTCAGTGCTCTGAGGCTGCCTTTCTGCCAATACCCGCCTGCCTCCATCTATCTGCCTACCTCAAAAGATCACCACTATGTCTTAGTCTTTGCTCACACGTAGGGCCATCATCTGCCCTTAGAACACCACAGAAGCATGGAAAGAAGCCTCATGGGAGACTTGAAAACGCCAGCCCTTTGGATCTCACAGAAGCCAGAATGTCACAAGACATACTTTATTTCCACTCTGTCTCTGAGTCACTTCCTCTTGCCAGTTTCCACATCAACAGAATGGGGAACACATGGCTTTCCTCTGCAAAGGCCTGCTGAGAGCAGCCATTTAACTAATTGGCAGTGACCTTGCAGTCTCGGGGAGCCAGGCCTGTGTTTCTGGGCAAGCTGGGTCCTCCCCAGCCCAAGCCCTTTCAGCCCCCCAGTTCCCTCACCAGCATTCTGTCTGCTCCAGGGCTGCCTAATCCATCATTTGACTAATCCCTTCTCCTCCTCTCCAGGCATCCCTCCCTATTACCTTGCAAAAGAAGGAACCAGAAAGGTTGTGATTTAGCTATAATTCAATGTAATTCAAAAACATTTATTGAGACTCTATCACACTTTCAGCCTTCCACCCCCACACACATTATCTACACAGGATCATTCTGTTGCCAGTATCCGCCAACCTGGAGGCCAGCTGACTTGGGGCTGGCTCTCGGGGGGCAGGAGGGGAGCAACCAGGATGCCTTACTTGTCCTTCTTTGTTAACAGAACCTCTGTTCTCTTCACTAGTTCAAGGACTCTGACCCC
This sequence comes from Pteropus vampyrus, assembly GCF_000151845.1. Lineage (NCBI taxonomy): Eukaryota > Metazoa > Chordata > Mammalia > Chiroptera > Pteropodidae > Pteropus > Pteropus vampyrus. The sequence continues at coordinate 7,241,903 of NW_011888834.1, read as the reverse complement.
TGCAACTGGGCAGATTTTTCTTACCTCCTTTGTGACCTCTGGGCTCCACTGCTTCCCCAGTCCTTCAAAAGTTCATCCACCTTACTCCTTATTTGCCAGTTCATGAGTGATTTTGACTGACCTGTTTTTCTCTCCTTCCTTCTTTCCTTCTCCCTCCCTCTCTCCCTCCCCACTCCTTCCCTCCCTCCCTCCCTCCTTCCCGATTCTCCCTTTCTCCACCTTCCTCCCCACCCCTACCCCCCATCCCTTCCTCCTCCCGCCCCCACGTCTCCAGCGGCACACCAGATTCTGGACATACCAAGAAAAACAGAGGAGGGAAGAAGGTCCCTGTCCACCAAAGACTCATAACCAGTAGAGGAAAAAGATGAAAACAAAACAGCCAGAGCATGATATGGGCTCTAATAGGGTCTAAGCTTGGTGCCAGAGGAGCACAGACAAGGACTTGTAGGGGCCTGGGAAACTCCGGCAAAGGCGACAGAGCAAGATGGGGAAACCACATGAAGGGACATAAAGCCGGCAAGGAGGGTGGTAAGGAGTTGTTGGGAAATGAGACGAGACAGTGGCAACATGCTAAGGAATCTGAACTTCGCCCTGTGGAAAAGCAGATTTTCATTTTAAAAACTTAAGTTCTGGCCCCAAGCGGAAGCACAGGCATGAGCCAGGAGGCAGCGGGAGCAGTTTGGATGAGGCTCTGGCACGTGTTTCACAACTGGCAATCCGGGGAAGAGACGACTTGATTTGTAGCATTTGCCAACATCTCTGGTGTAAATGCTTCCATCATGGCTGACGTGAGCTACCGATGTGACCTCACTGAAAGCGGCTTGGGGAGAAACAGATGCTGCTGGCCTGTGAGAGCTGCTTCCAGCGCGCCCCAGGGGAGGGCACCAAATTTCAGAGTCACCTGCTGCAAGCCTGCCTCTGACCCGGATAGCGCCTGGTCCCAGAAGCAGTATCACCACCCAGCACTTCAAGACAGTGAGAGTCAAGGGGCACAGAGAACAGAACTGAAGATACATACACATCTTCCTCCAAGGAGCTTCCGTTACTCTCCAGTCTTCTAAAAGTCGTAATTTTCAAAACCACACTCTGTCATCTCTTACCCCAAACTAAATTCTCCAACCTTTCCACTGCGAGTCACAGTCTCTGACTTTTCCTTCTCTTCCAGCCTTCAACCTCAGCGAATCTCACTTCCCTATCTGTGTACGTTACAGAGTTGGCTGTTGAGCGGGGAACTTTGGTACTATGACAAATCGATGCTGCAGTTGGGTGGTTAGCTGACTTCTCCCCAACTTTCTTGAAAGGTTAATGAGGAGGCCAGATGACAAGGTCATAAATTTGTAATTGGTCAAATGGTTTTTCCCCACGGGTGCTGATCAAGTGTCTGTATTAACCTAAGGACTGTTGTTTTAATTGGCCCTTGTTCTCACCTTTTAATTTGGCATTAAGGAGTTTGTGGTTATCAGATAAGAAGCACCATGTCCAGCACAGGACTGGGAGAGATCATGACTTTTATTACAGGCCTCCAATGACCCCGGAATCTACACAGGCCGGCAAGACACACCAAGGGTAACAAAATGCAACTGGTGAAATGGGATAAATGTGAAGTTCTTCATATAGATTAAAAACAAAAATTTCTCCAGTCTGGGATGAGAAAGGTGTGGTTTAGCAACAACATGGATTAAAAAAAAAAAAAATGGGGCTTAAGCTAACTGTGAACTCACTGTTAATCACTGTGATATGGCTGCCAAAAAAGTTCATGCAGTGTTAGGGTTACCAGCACATTCCTAAGATGAGGACCATGATTTCCCTCAGGGCTCTGCATAGAGGTGACCACATCTACACCCAGCCAGCCCAGGGCCTGGTGGTTGGAGAGGCTATGCTCTAGGGTGAGGACATTCAAAGCCCTTGGAGCCTGGAGACCTTGTCACATGATGCAGACCCCAAAAGCTAAAGGGAGAAGGGAGTCCTGAGAAGTGATGATGGGATTGGTGGTTTCAAATGGTTTTAGGGCTGCCATGCAAAAGACGGACCTGACGCCTTCATCCAAGTCAAGGTTAAAACAATGTGCAGCCCACAGACAGGAGGGAAGAGGATCTCTGTTTGCATCCCTTCCTAGTGTGTTGGCACGCCTGCTATCTTGCTGATATCTCCCAAGGCAGATGCTACTCCCAATTGAAGGATGAGGAAAAGTGACTGAGCCTCCTGCCTAGGGTCACCTCTGTTGAGTGGTGGAGGTAAGACAAGACTCAGATTTCCCATCTAAACCCAACAAACAGAACCTACAGCCCGTGTTCCATCAGCGAGCCCGCCACTCAGGGCTCTGTCTCCATACATCAAGGTTATTTCTGTGCCAAAAAGAATAGCTCAGAATCCTGCTTTCCTGATGTGGCCCCCAGAATTCTGCCCAGACAGAAACTTACATATAAACTCATCAGTTTCTAGGCATGCGGCACTAAAAGGAATACTAGCCTTTTGAGATATTAATATGTATAACAATAATGGCAATGTGGAATTTGATTATCTTTTATGATACATCTAATAAGCAGAAAGTACCAGAAAGTACAAGCCCAAGTCTAACAGTACAGGTGTTGTCCCCTCATCTATCATTGCCATAAAAGCAACTAAACCATCTTCTTGAACAAGCTTCTCTACCTGCCAATCCCCAATCTGCTACTCTTCGCAAATCCAGCATACACTACGAATCTGCTTTATGTAAACAGATATCGAAACTATTAAATATGATGATATCCCCCATCTGTATACTGCAGCAATCAGCTTTCATTTTAATGAGAATTGGGTGAAACAGCAATTTAGATGCCCTATCAAGCAAACGAGATGCCACCTGTGTGTGAAACACTTGGGAAAATTAAAAATAGATGGAAAAATCCTCAGCAGTTAAAAATACTAAGGAAAACAACTTTGAGGTACCAGTATAAGCCTATTAAACAAGCCAAGATAATAAGAGAATAGTAATAAAATCTTATGTTTATGAGCTTGAAATAAAATGGGTAAAATGGCCAGTTGGTTCAGAGCTGACTTTCTGAAGAGCAAGTCAGTTAAATATAAAATAACTCACATGTATTGACCTGGTCACCCAACTTTAGGAAATGCCCCTCCACACAGATATCTAAAGGGGTGGGCATGGACTATTTGCACAGAGATGTTCAGAGCTATACTATTTATAATAAATAGTGAGATAGTGAAATCAGAACAAAATACTCAGGAAGAATTCTAAGCAATATCGAAAATGATATGATATGCCAATCCCCAATCTGCTACTCTTCGCAAATCCAGCATACACTACTAATGATAACAATATGAGCAGTGGTAATACATGATAATATTTATATAAAAACTCTATGATAACAATAGGAGCTGTGGTAATACATGAAAATATTTATATAAAAATGTTAAATGACAGAGAATGGCATTAACATATTGATTGTAACTACCTAAAAATGCCTCTACATTTAGAATTACACACAGTTAAAGATCTTAAGTTCTTTTACTGTTACACTGGTTAAATACATATTTATTTCTGCCTTCTTTCTGTCATTTCCCTCAGCTCCCCCCTCAGACACAGTGAACCCTGGGATACAGAAAGTTATCCTCAACTCTAGGCCTTTCTCCAAGAGACCAGAACAACCCGCAGTTCCTCCGGGGCGTCTTCGCCCCACTGTGACCTGATTTCCTCTCCATCTCCGACACCCCGAGCACAAGTCCCCCTTCTTCCTCCACCCCTGCACTTCTGAGAGATAACAGCAGTTAACACAGAGCATTTCTATATATTGACCCTGGACCAGCACTTTACATGCACGGTGAGCCCATTTGGTCCTAATAACAAAGTAGACGCTGTTATCATCCATTTCAGATGAGGCAACTGAGGCTGCGCAGAGAGACTTCCTGAAAGTCACGCAGCAAGTAGAGAAGCAGCCTGTCGTTCAAACGGAGTCCGAGGGGCGCCAGGTGTGGTCTCGACTGCCACGCCCTGTAATAATCTAGAGTCTGAGACTGCCCCCGAAGGAGGCTTCTGCCCACAGATACCCCCAGGGGAACGTCTTCTGGGCTCTGGATTCTCAGAGAAAGAAGAGTGAACTGTTGGACCTGAAACATCGCCTCAAACGACGTTTGGTCCTGTTGCGTCTTCACTCTGGCCACATGCACATAAGTCAACACAGATACTGACAAAGATTCTCTCCTGGACCAAATTTCCGTCAGCCTCCTCTGAGCCCTCTGTTCGACTAGGCACAAACCTCAGCTTCTGTCTCTGTCCTTGTAGAGTCCAGCTTTAGCAAAAATCCTGCTCAGTAGATTTAGCCAGAGTTCTCCAACTTCTATAACTGATTACTCTTGATATCCAATCAAATTTCTGACCCCGCCCCCATCCCCTGGGTAATATCTGATCACTTTGGCATGCCTTCAGCCGGAATAGTTTAGGTTAATTTTGAAAAGAATTATCTTACCCTCCAGTAATTTTCCATCTACCTTCACCCTGCTCCTTGGCTGTAAACCCCAACTTTCCTCCACCTTTTCTTTTTTCATTTTCTTTCAATTTTCTTTTAATTTCTTTCCTCTATTGTAAAACCCCATTGTAGTAGCCCCATGAATGAAATCTGCTTTACTGTTGTTAATAAGTGACTGAATAATTTTTCTTTAACAATATATACGTATGTACGTACATATCCCAAGCCTTAGTCCCACTCTAATGAATGGAGACCTTTGGGGCTGGGGCCCAGCCATCTGTATTTTTAAATAACATCCCAGGTGATTCTGACACTTACCCAGGGAGGGTGGAGAACAGCTAGTTTGGCCCTTGTCTCACTGGGGAGCACTGCGCTTCAGAGAGACGGAGATGCGAGGACTTTTGGCTGAACCCCAGACTTCCCACCCCTAGGATGTTGTTCGACAAACACCTGGTGTAGCAACAGGTCTCAGTTGAGTCACGTAAGATTCTTAAATGCAGGACCTTCCTGGGTGTCTCCAAATCTCTTATTTCAGAGCACAGTAGTGGTTTCTGTTTTAATTTCTTGTTACCCAAGCCCATTATGGGGAAATGGACAGAAAGAGAAGAAACAGGTGGTTTCAGTTATTCAGAGCTCAGAAAATCAGAAACTTTGGGGGAATCCTGATCATTTAAAACACCAGTCGTGGTAATTCCGAGGTAAGGGAACCCTGAGTGTGCTGGCAAGAAATGCCCCAGCTCCCGGCTTTTCTCTCACAATCTTCCCAACCACTATTCAAAATATGCTAGGACTTTTTTCTTCCCTGGTTAGAAAAACAAAATAAAACGCAAAGGGAAAACCCAACCCAAAATTTCCTGAGCCTGAAAGGTAGCAAAATTAGATATCTTTTTAAAAGAACTGTGGAAGAGAAAGGTCTCGCAGACTCAAAGTCAGGCATACAAACTCAGAGCCAAGCGGCCAGGCCGGGCTGAGAAGGAACTAACTCTTAGGGTCTCCTGTGGGTCACAGTTTGAGGAGGAGGCCCTGAGACTGGGAGTTTAACAGGAGAGAGCTCAGCAATGTGCCATGAAAAGAAAGAAAGAGACAGACAGACAGGCAGGCAGACAGACAGACAGACAGACAGACAGAAGGAGGGAGGGAGGAAGGAAGAGAGAAAGAAAAGAAAAAGAAAAAGCATGGTGGTCCCCCCATAATTCTGTCCTTCTCGCCCACGTGCAGAACTTCCCTCATAAATTAATTTGCCTGTCCTAAAGGTAAGAGTTAAGGAGACTACTTAGGCATATGCGATTAAAGTAATATAAAAACTCCAAAGATTATATGCACATTTGCTACGCAAATATACTCCCATGGTTACAACTCAGTTGCATGCAGAAAAGGAGACACAGGACAGTGAAAGTTGTAGTAGGGAGATAATTAAGTTTTCCTTGTAACAGGTTTGGTTTCAGTGACAAACACTTCTCAAGAATCACTTTGGCCACCTCTATAGATACATTTGACTCAAGCATGAGAACGACCAGGGCCCCACACCTACCCTCAGCCCCAAGCACTTATGTTCCCCAGCAGCCAAGTAGGGAAGAGGGAGGCGTCAGAATTCTGGGCTTTAGTTCTATAAAAATCATGACTCCAGCTCCCCTTGTGCCAGATATATCTATGTTTGACATAATGGTCCTTGGCCCTTGCTTCCTTTCATATAGTTCTTCTTTCATTGAGGTTTCTAAAGCACACAGGAAGTCTGAAAAAATGAACACCAACCCGTTTCTATATAACTTCACCACAGATACCAGGCAGCAGGGAGAGAGAACATAGCAGAATCCAGATGACAGAGGAGAGGCTAAGGGAAGCGTGTGCTGGCGGGCCCTCCCTACGCCATGGGAGCAAGCAGAATGGGTGAGAAGGCAGTGTGTGGGTTAGGTCCACATCTGGGTGTTCAAAAGCCCCTAGAGGAATCTCATTCTATTACTTCTCTCCTTCTGTGGACTGAGAGTTCTCTGGTTACCTTGTGTACACGCACACAATTTTTTGAATTTAAATTCTTTTGAATCACATCTAACTTTAATTCCAGAAAGATACTTAGATAACTTGGCCAAGTCACCTCACCTGTCCGGATCTCAGTTTTCTCATCTAAAAAGTGAGAGGATTAACTGAGAGGAACAGGTTCCAATAAAGTCTTGAGTATGAATATTTCAAACTGTTAAAAGTGATAGCCTGGTTCCTGGGGTGGTTTAATTCTTCATTGTTTTGCTGAAAATGCTTCAATGTTTTCAGAACCCCTCAAAACACCTGTCAGTGGCCTTGTATGCAGATTAAAGATGCTGGCCCAGATTAGATGCTTCCAAAAGTGTCCTCTTTGATCTAAAATTCTGGGAGCTAAAATCATTAGTCACAAGGAGAGACCTTGGGTCCTTGAGGGAGAAATGAGAGCTCTGAGAAAAAAAAGTGAGGGATGGGGAAGTAGTTAGGAAGAAAACAAAAAGAAGGATGTGGGAAAAAAACAACCAAGATGATAAACTCACTGGAGGTGAGAACCAGAGCTGAAGGGACTTATAAATAATCCATTTTCAGCTCCTCTGTTTTACAGATGAGGAAACTGAGGCCAAAGTGGAAATCTCGATTGTGGGGAACAGAGAAGGACCCTTTGATGGGGTGTAACCCAGAACTAAAGGACTCGAGTCCTTGTGAGGAGGCCCATCTCACCCAAAGAATCCCCTGGTGGGTGCTCGAGTCCAGGGGATCCCTGTGGACGGGCTGCACAGTTGATGCCAGCCAAGAACAGAGTCAAACAGAAAAGGAGGCCTCTGTCTTCTAGAACCTTCCACACCTGCATCCAACACCTCCCTAGTCTTTACCTCACCCTGTCCACTAAGACTGACGTCTTGGGAGAGGCTTCTGCCAGCCTGAGCCAATGTGCTCGCCTGCCCAGAAAGGGAGCCTACATTTTAATGTTGACCTACAGTAGAAACACTCTCCCGTCACACATGCAGTACGAGTGACAGTTCACAAAACACTTGCCCTTTCTCCTTCCTCCTCACTCTGGAGGTACTGTTGGTCCCTTTACAGGTGAGGGGACACTGGGTCAGAAAAGCACAGATCATTCCATACCAGGACCACCTGCTGCTCAAAAACATTTTAATGCCAACCTCAAGAAGCCCATAGTAATTAGTTTGGATGAGCTATGCTGACCACAGTGATAACCACCAGACTCCTTCAGAGGCCACTCGGTCTCCAGCAGGGGCACTGGGAGGGTGGTCAAGCCCCCAGGGCCTGCCCAGACTTGCATGGTCAGAGCCTGCCCTACAGCTCTCAGCTCTCTGGGTCTAGACTTAGGCTCTTTAGGATTTTAGAGCTGCATGTGAGCTCTGAAGTTCACACATCCCTGGACATTCTCCCATGGCCTTGCAGTCATAGCTGTGGCTCCTGTTGGATGCTGAGTCCAAATTCTGGTCCCTGCTCAGCCTTGAGCTGAGGTGGCAACCACATCCCCCTTTGTCCCCACAGCACTGGTTGAGCAGACTAACCTCCCACTCGTGGGTTCTATTCTGGGCTGTCAACATCGCCATCACATTGCCATCATTTGTCAAGTGCCTAATTGCACATGGCCATGTGCCAGGTGAGGGGAATAAAGAACCCAGAACATAGGCTTCCCTGCTTGCTGCTGCAGCCCACGGCCCTTCTGGGAACAAACAGGTCATATGGGCAGAATACTGAACCAGATATGGATGGACACGGTGCTCTGACAAAGGTGGAGAGCAAGGCTAAGTGAATAACTGGGGAAGGGAGAAGAGGCCACCATGGGAGTGGCACGCAGAGCAGGAGAAGAACACAGCGCAGGAGGCACGGTCATGGGCTTCCTATACTGAAGCTCTGACTCTCAGGACCTCAGATGTGACTGCATTGGGAGACGGGGCCTTTAAAGTTGTGATCAAGGTAAAATGAGGCCATTAGCATGGGTCCTGATCCAAGCTGACTGGTGTCCTTAAAGAAGAGGAAATTTGGATACACAGAAATACCAGCTGCATGCAGAGAAAAGACCATGTGAGGGCACAGTGAGAAGGCAGCTGGGTGCAAGCCAAAAGAGGTCTCAGAAGAAACCAACCCTGCTGACACCTTGATCTTGGACTCCAGCCTCAAGAACTGTGAGAAATAAATGTCTGCTGTTTAAGCCACCCTGTCTGTGCTATCTTGTTATGGTAGCCTGAGCAGACTGTCACAGGCAGAAGATCTGAGTTCTGACTCCCACCCCTCCCCTACCTAGTAGCTGTGACCTTAAGAAGTCATTTCAGCTCTCTGGTCCCTCCCCCACTGTCTCTGTGGTGTGATGCTAATGATTACCCACATGGACCGGCCAAGATGATCAGAACATTGTCGGAGATTCGGCATCAGAGGAGGTCTCTGCGATCACCCAGCACGGTAGTTTCCAAAACCTGAATGCCCTTCAGAGGGAGACTGTTAAAAATACAGCCGGCCTATACTAGGGTAGAATGAGCAGGTGGGGCAAAGGAATAAAAGTCTTTAACAGGAAGGATGACATACAGCAGGTTGGGGACGACTGGGTCACTGTCGGAAGGCTGATACCACAGACATAAATAAGCTGCCCAAGTCGGACACTTGGCGCAGGGCAAACAAAGCTGGAGCCTGTGTGAGGCCTCCTCGTCGCAGTCTGCGTCCGGCTCTAAGATGCGGGTTCTAAGCCTTCCTTGTGTGTCCAAGGCAGAGGAGGGGGAGTCAGGCGAGCTGGTCTGGTGGGGACTGCACTTCTGGCTCCCCCAACTCTGCCTTTCTACTGCCCAGGAACCCCAGAGGCTGCAGGTGGAGGCATCTCCTAGGCCATGTTATCTCATCACGGCTCTCATGGATGAAGACCCCAAGCCTGCTCCTTCCAGTCTATTCTAACTGCATGAAATGGCCCAAAGAGCACTGAGTTCCAGGCCCTGCTCTGCAACTAACTCTGAGCCTTTGACCAAGTTGGTTCACCTCTCTGGACCCAGAGTCCTCTCTGTACAAAGAGGGAGTAAGCCTGGATATTTGGGTTGCTTCCAGCTCAGATGTGCTATGTGATTACAGCACCTCAGGGCTGGAAGACACATAGACATCATCCTATACTATGTCCTCCTGCTGATGCAAGTGGAGAAGTGGATCTCCCCAATCCTCAGACGTGTAGGCAGGACCTTGGAATAACCATGTTTTCTAGTTTCTGTATTTGGTGCTTTGACCTCTGGGACCTTCCTAACTCTAGAGGAACTGACCTCCTCCCTGTGCTAGCCAGTTCTTGAGAGGGTGCCTTCATATGCAAATCAGCCAATCCAGAGCTCACACTCCATCACCTCCTTCATCAGTTCTCACCCTCTAGGCCACTATTCTCCTATCCTGATCACCCCAGGGGCACCAGATACCAGACCAGTAGGGACAGACCCTGTGCCCTAAGACCCGCTGAAATGATCTAAACTAGCCTTTTTACCCTGCTTCGCCCGTTCCTCCTCCAAAAATGCACTTTAAAGACTCTTGCCCACACTTCACCCTCACTCCTCTGCTTCTTGAGTGACCCCAGTGTTTCCCCATGTGGCCCTGCTTGGTGTCGCATGCCACCCATTTCTAGGGACCTGTGAGTATAATCTGCTTCCTTCATGACAGTTGTCCCCAGGTCTGCATGCCTTACCATACCTGCTGAAAACAAATCCTGGATCCTCTCAAACAGGCCTGCCACGGCCTGAACCTCTGGGTCTGTGTGCAGCCCCTTTGGGTGGGTTCAAACCCACTCCACTCTACCTATATCTTCATTGTCTGCGTGCACCACACACAGAAAAGGTTTGGAACCCCAAATCCAATTTCCACGCCAGTCTAATAACTGAGCCCCCTCTCTAGCCCCGCTGCCCCCTGGGCCGTGGGGCCTTCCTGCCTTATGCACCGGGCCTTTCTACCTCTAATGCAGAAGCCTGCATTATGCTCACCACGGACCAGCCTTCTCAGGGCTGTTGGTACCTCGGTGGACTTCTGCCCTCTGGGTCTCATACATTTCAGAACTGGTTCCATCCCACTTCAACATGACATCCCTTAAGCTATTTAAAAGCAGCTCTTGGTCCCCCTAGAGGCGTTTCTTCTCCTGTCCAGACACCCCCAGTTCCTTCACCGCGCCTCAGAAGTCAAGAGGCATGCTTTTCATGATTCTGTGGTTCCAGAGGTTTCCATCCCAAGGCCCATGTCTGAGTGTCGATGTGAAGAAAAAGAAAAGACCCCTTGGCTTGAACTCCATGCAACCGCTTCTGGTTCTTCATGAGATTTTGAATGTGAAATCTCTCATTTTTAAATGTTAGTACAAACTTACAGAACACCGTAAAGAGGGAGCAGCTCCCCGCTGGCTGCTCGTCCCCTGGCCACTCACCCAAGACTAATGGCTGGGTTATTCCTTAGGTGGAGGGGACAGCTTCCCCATACACATTCACGTACATTCTGTTGGGTCTGTTACTCTGGGAAAACTTGACTAATAGAGTCTCCTTAATCAAAAGAGAGCTACAAATATGAAGAAGCTAAATATTTTGTGGAGTAAAAACACCTTTTTTGGTTCTCTGCCTGACCATTTATACCATATTTTTAGTGTTGAATATAATAACAACTACCATTTATCGAGCGCTTTTTTGTGTATCGGCATGATATTAAGTATTAAGTAATGTTTTATATATTACTTAATACACACACACACACACACACACACACACACACCCCTTCTTATTTATCCACACGACACACTGTTCCCTCATCAAAACACATGAGTATCATAAGGACAGGGGCCATATCAGTCCTTCCCATTACTGTATGCTTGTGCCAGGACCAGTGCTTGGCAAGGAGGAAACACTCAATAAATTATGCCTTGAATTAGAGAATGGACTGTTCTTTAAAATGGATACTGATAATATCCCCATAGTACAGATGAGGAAATGAAATCTCAGAGACACTTAAATAACTAGCCCAAGGTCACAGGGCTAAGAAATGGTGGAGCTGAGACACAACCCCAAGTTCATCTGAATTCAAAACTCACATTCCCGATCCCCTGCCCCCTCCTGCGGCACAAAGAAGAGCCAAGCCCAACTCCAGTATCTGACCTTGACATTCACACCTACAACTCTCTCAGCCAATGGGGGTGTTCCGAGTGTGGCTCTTGCACAGCTCAACACCCCTCACCCACCCTTGCAGCGATAGCTCTGCTACTGGTCCGTCCACTGAGGTTTCTAAAGACTAATTTGAGAGTCTAACCACAGTTTAATCTTTAAAAATAAAACAAAAGCAAAAGAGAAAACCAGCTCAGGGGCCTCGGCCCCTTCTCTCAGAGCTACTTTAGGTAATGGAGAAGACCGGCTGCTCTGATGCCCAGGCCGTGAGGCCAGACCACAGAGCGACTGAAGTGAGGCTGACCATCATGGCCATGGGTAGGAAGAAGGTTTTGAGAAAATGTGCACAATTTCTAGAAGATACCACCTCCTTACGTTCTGCCTCTGTAACCCAATGTGGGTCAAGCTGTAGAGCAGGCGGTGGATGCAGGACTGACTGGTAGTGAGTGGAGTTAGGTAGAGCTCACAAAGGGGAAAATGCAGCAGGCACAGGAAAGAGGCAGGAGAGGAGAAAGGGTGAAGCCAGTGAAGGAGGGGCTCCAGGCAGACCAGACAGAGGTAAGAGGCTTGCACAATCACGGATACACTGTCAGACTTTGAGTAGGAGATACAACAAGACATGATTAGTAATTTGGTCTCGAATGTGGCCACATACACGAGTGTTCATTCTCTCCTTACTGACCAGACCCTCCAACTTCCAGAAAGTACCCCTGATTTTCTTGATCTCTCAAGAAAGCCATTTCTGTCCATAAATACACTGGGTACCCCATATCTGCTGCGTCCATAACAATAGTCTGATTTCTCTTCCTGTCTCTGCAGCGTCAAGCTTCCATTTCAATGATTTGAGTACAATCCGGCCATTCTGATAATGACATAGAAAGGTACGAGGAAAACTGCCCAAAGTGTTATAATTCCTACCTTAACTCCCAGGATCTCTGAGCCCCTGAGATCTCAGTTGCTTTATCTAAGCACAAAGGGCAGACCAGCTCTAGTATTCTGTAGCTTAAGTCTTGACTATATAAACTCTTGTGTCACTTGACATTGAGTTCTCTGCAGGCATCTGGAGCCCCCAAGCCTCGCAAGGGCCTGCCCATAGCAGGGCCCGTACATGCCTGGGAGGGGAGCCTGTGATTATAAGATGGTAGAAGAAGAGCTATAGGGCAGAGAGTGAGGTAGAAAGAGTCTTAGGGCAAGGCCTTTAAGAAGGGGCAAGTGGAGGTTGGAAAACATTGGGAAGAGGGAGGGCATAAAGGGGAGATGATATTCTTTTCTTCTGTTATCCCAATATCACGGCTCTGTTTATTCTGAGAAGCAACCAGCTGCAGCTCCAAAATAGATATGCCAAGAAACGCCTCTAATGACAGAGAAAGCTTTTGCAGGAACCGAGGTTAGAACAGCCCTTTTCAAGGGATGGGGGCAGAGAAGAGCCTGGAAGGGAGACACTCCTGGGTGCCCTTCCCACTCCCGCCCTGCAGGCACACCTCCTCCTCCCTCCCAGCCCAAGGCAGTAGTGGTTCTTTCTGGAGTCTCCAGGGCACAGAGCTGACCTACTATAGAGCAGAGCATGGCCCTGCAGTCATCTGCAGGCCCCAGTGAGAGTGTCACACCCATGGCCAGGTGTGACAGATGGCTTTCTTCTCCTCAGACCTGGATATCTTTTCCCTGGAAGCTCTTCTGAGCACAGAAGAGATAACGAGACAACCCAGTAGAACCAGGGCGACTGTTAAGCATGCTGTGTTAAGAGTGCGTGTGTGCGCACACGCAGGAACAAAGAAAAATAGTATCGGATGGAATTAAACGGGCAACGAAGACTTTATTCAAGACGACTGAAATAGGGGAGAGAGCTTGAACTCACTTCCAGATACACCAGGGGCAGCTGGAGGTTTCTAGCCAATGGGCAAGGTGAGGGAATCAGAGGATGGAAACCACTAAAGAAACTTGGTTAGGTATCCAAGGTGAGGGTATTCTTACTGAACGGAGCCTTTCGGGCCAAAGACAGCAGGCCAAGGATGAGGCCTGGCTGAGAAGAGGGCTCAGGGGAGCCTACCCAAAGTTTGGTCAAGGAGAGAGTCTGTATCAGTGGAAGGGCAGCAGAGAGATCAGGAGTTTGGGAAAAGAGCTGTTCTCCTCTCTCATCTTCCTCAGAAACAACTCAACACGAGCATCTTTAAAGAGAAAACCACAGGCCCAAAGTGGCACCGCTTGTGCTAAAAGCCCATGAAAACAAACATAGATTTATTTAATATCTGATATAATTGCAGTTTCAACCTCTCCCAGAAACATAATCTTAATCAACCAGTCTGGAATTTTCTGGCCAATGCCACTGAGGTCATCTGTGACTTGGGCCCTCCCTATCCACCATCAGAACAGGGAATCTGCATGACAAAAGCCCTTTCTGTTCTCTTCCCCTAAAAAAGATGCCCTTGCCCCCAAGTAATCCTTTCTTTTCTTTTGTTAATAGTGCCCTTGCCCCTCCTTTCTTCCTATAAAAACATTCCATTTTGCACAGCCCCTCAGAGCACCCTTCCAGTTGCTGGATGAGATGCTGCCTGATTCAGGAATCGCTTAATAAAGCTAATTAGAACTTTGAATTTACTCAGTTAAATTTTGTCCTTTAACACTCCAAAGCCAAAGGGCCACCCGCCTCGGGTTTAACAGCGCAAGGGTCCTTGACATTATTTCTAAGTGAGTCCACTCACGAAATCTCTATTTGTGTGTGTATGTGTTTTAAGCTTTTAATTGGTTAAAGTAACACATTTAAAATACATATTTGTTGCCCTGTTTTGATATTTCTTCTTCTTTTAATCCAGAGAGCCTCCAAAAATGAAAGAGGCCCAGACCTCTCTAGAACTCTTAAGACCCTGTTTTGAAGGACATTCTACCACCTCAAACTGAGGATTCAGTACCAGGTAAGCCAGAGTACAGCCTCCCCTTCTCTCCACCCCATGCTATTCCTCAGGCTGCTGCCCACCACTCCCTCTGCACAGTCCCCACCCTGTCCCACCTGGCATCACCCACTGCTCTCTGCACACACAGACACCCCCACACACAAACACCCCCTGACAAATGTGAGCTGGAGCCCTTGAGCTGGCGGGGTCTTCTCCTAGCCTCTGTTCTATGTGCTCAGAAGTTTCAGACAGGACTTCCTGCCTGCCTCGGGGATACAGGCCAGGTCATGAGCAATTTGTGTATTGCAAAGCTGACCTTGCATTGGAACCCTGCACAGGAACTGCCTCCCCAAGAACAAGAGTTTAGGCAGTGAGGGAGGGATGCAGGAGGCTGGAGGCCTCCTCCATAGCCAGAAGCCTGCTCTGATCTTGGCGCAGAATGGACTCCACAGGATTTCTGGCAGACCGTGATCAGGCCAGCTGAAAGACTTCCTAAACTGAACTAGATAAAGGCCAACGTACCACCATAAGACCCTGGGTGCACAAAACTGGAAGCTGGAAGTTGCCTGGAGAGAGTGTGCTGTTTGTACATGAAACAAACTAGGTTACCATAAAACTTACGGAGCTGACAAGGAAGACAGATGGGAATTAGTGCAAAGCCTTGAATGAAGTAGACAGCCTGCCCTGAGGGAAGGGGACCTCCACTAGCGGAACACCTGGGATGATGTCTTAATCTGTTTGGGCTGTTAAAATAAAATGCCACAAACTGGGTGGTTTATAAACAACAGAAATTTATTTTACAGTTGAGACTGGAAATTAGAGATCACCAGCATGGTCAGGTGAGGGCCCTGTTCCAGGTGACACATTTCTCACTGTATCCTGACATGGTGGAAGGGGAAAGAGGGGATTTTCCAGGGTCTCTTTTATCAGGGTACTGATCCCATTGATGAGGGCCCCACCCTCATGACCTCATTGCCTCCCAAAGGCCCCACCTCCTAATACCATCACATTGGGGGCGAGGTTTCAACGTGTGTATTTGTGGGGACACACATTCAGATCATAGCAGATGATGAGATTGAGGAGGCGGGAGATGCTAAGGGGGGTGTCTGTCCTCAGGGAGATTGAACTAATGCTAGGATCAGGGATGTGATAGAGTCCCCTGAGGTTTTCTAGAATGTGACTTGTGTCACCTTAAGAAAGACTCAAGTTCCTAGCCATAATTTGTCTCTCTGGGTTTCACATTTCCTGCCGACCACAGGAAGGAAGTGGATTATCAGGTGGGTCATTGTCCTATTTGAAAGAGAAGCTGAAAAGTTCTGTTGAAACATCTGGAACTTGACAGAGTAAAGAAGAGATGAGGGGATGTTGCCAGGACTGACAGCCAGAGGGCTCATATTTCTGGGGCATTGTCAAATGGGAAACTGCAAAAATCATCAGGCATGACTGGTGTTGTTTGAAACTCTGCTCTCAGGACTAGCAAGTCTGCAGTCTCTCATTACCTAGCCTCACATTTGAACCCTCCGGCGGTCCTCCTGTGGCCTTAGACAGGAAGCAAATTTCCAACCACAAACCCCAATAGTCCCATCGCTAAGGGCATCTCTTCAGATGTGTGCCTCTTCCCTTTTAGGTGAGTAGTTTGGGGAAAAGTTATTAGAAGTAATAACTTTAAAATAATAGACATACATTGAGTATTTTTAATGTATCAATTACAAATACAAGTATCCTCTAAATTTTGAAAGTTTGTGTTTATGCCACTTTGCTTTTATAAAAGACCTACATCCGTACCTGTTTTCACTAACCTGAAAGAAATCCACAGAGGATGTTCACTTTTCTGAAAAAAGGCAAAAAGTGAAAATAGCTTCTAGCTTTTGTTACAGAGTCAGTGTGCCCTGGAGCAGCGGGAGTGCCCCCTCCCACCCCGAGGTTTATGCAGGCTGTGTATTTATCATATCATTCCTGCTTTTACTTCATGTTGGTGTTATTTTATGTGTTATTTTAGGTTTTATGTGTTATTTGATATGATTTGGTAGGTTATTTTTTGGGATTGGAAATGCTCAACATTTTTTTCCATATAAATTAACGGTAGCTGCTTTTTTGCTTTACAACATATCACTTTACGAAAGGGTTCACAGGCACACTCTGCTTTCTGTGGGGGAAATCTATATTAACTAAGTCTTGAAACAAAGCAAAGAAGTTATTCTCCTGCTGTATTACATGTGGGGAAACAGGCATTGAGAGGTTAAAGTAACTCTTCCCAAGTCACAGAGCTAGGAAGTGGTAGATCTTATTTCCGTAACCAGTACACCACACCACCTCTACAAGAAGAATGAATACAGGACTCTGTCCCGTGCAGAAAAGCAGCCAGGGCTTGGGAAGTTCCCCATTCTTGCTAAATTGTTTCTTTTCCCATAGACAGCAGGTGCTGCCTTGCACCAGGGTTAAGTTAGGTGGGCAGCTGCTTTTCCAGGGTCTCCTCTGCCTGCCCTCAGCCTGGGGCTAACTGCAGGGCTGAGCTTACAGCAAACGCCATTGAGCCCCCACCAAGAGGATGGGCAGGAGAGGATACAATGGAAGCCAAGTGTGGTGCAGGAACTTAAAACCAAGTTGACAGACATGTCCACAGATTAATCTCACACAGTGAAGTGTGCTAAGTGCTACCAGAGAGGGACAAATCAATTATACTCAGGGAACAATCGAAGAGAAGGCGTTAACTTCACCTGATCAGGAAGGGCAGCCTCGTGCTGGATCTTCAAGGATGGATAAGTTTGCAAATAAAGGAGGTGAGGGGGAAAAATGAATGAATGAACTTAGAATTAATGCAGGCAAGACAGCAGGAAAGTGAAGGCTTGTTAAGCATTCAGTCAAAGTGCCAGGGTCTATGAAGGTGACCGTACCCAAAAGCTATGCATAGGACTGACCTGCAAGGGAAGACCTGGGGCAGCAATTTGGCCAGCTGACACACTGATCTAGGCAAGAATTAGAGTCTCACCCAGGATGGGGCGACAGTAGGGATGGATAAAGGGAGATTTCTAGAATCCACAGGAATTGGTAGCCAATTGGAAGTGAAGCTCACGTCATCTACAACCTTCTCCAGTCCCTGGGACTGTGGTGGGTCTATTCATCAAGTCAGAGGATAAGAAGGTTGGGCTGGAAAGTTCAGTTTGAGACTGGGCCCATCCACGAAGAGAAAACGGGAGGGCCAATCATACTTGCTTAACAATAACTGAAGAATTCATGGGCCCAATTCCGTTTGGTCCCGGTGCCATTGAATGCAATGTCTCCCATCTCCGTGCCCCTGTATGTCTGCCTATCTAAGGCTCCTTTTCTGCAAAGCCTACTTCCAGTTCCATCTCTGTCATGAAGCTTTCCTTCCTGTCTTTCAATAAGTGAGTTCTTGCTCCCTATTAGGCACATCTTGCTTGTCGTAAACATGCTTGGCTCACTCTTTTGTATCACAGGTTTCTCATAAACCGGGAATAGTACTTTATACAGTTTTTTTCCTCAGTTGCATTTAGCACAGGACCTGAAATATGTGGAGTAGGCCATCATTCATCCCAGAGTACAGGACTGAATGGCCCCGGCTAGTCCCCTGGGGTATGTGTTTGCAGCTTCATGGGGGCCCCTTCCTTACATGCTCATGGCTATCCTTTGCAGCTCCTGGTGGAACAGCAAGCAGCATAGCTCTTTCCCTGAGAAGCTGTGTCCCAGATACAGTGTGGCTTTTCTGAGCCTTGGATTTCCTTCTCTATAAAATGGTACAACAATGCAGCTGTCTCGGAGCGGCCATAAGGATTTAACTCGAGGCTGTACATCGGCTGCATGGACAGTGCAGGGACTGGCACACAGGCTCTCCATGAATGGTGTCGGGAAAAGGAGGGCAGGCTCTGGGTCTAATCTTAGCTCTGCAGTGGCCTGGGTATTTCCTTACTTCCTCATCTGCAGCATGAGGCAGAATAATCTTGACCCACAGGACTAGGGGTGGGTGAGATGACCAGTAAGAATTCACAAAAACATGCAACAGAAACGTTTAGTGACTGTACCAGTTCAGCACATGGCAGACGTTTCTGGGGCTTCTGCCAAGAGCTGTCACACAGCCCACCCAAAGCACAGGCACAGGCCAGACCGTGTGCCACTGCCTTGCTCAGGAGAGAAGGCCTGTGATGAGAAAAATGGAGCTAGGCCGCGGGAGCATTGTGGAGTTGGAAGAAAGGGCAGGGCTAGATCCGAATCAGACACCTGCAAAGGCTCAGAGAAGGAAGAGCTGTCAGAGATGATGCAGTCCAAACTTTAGCCCAGTACAGGAGTTCCCTCTTGTCTGCCTGTTGCTTAAATTCTTTTAGCAATAAGGAACTCACTACTTCAAAATTTTAGCAGACTGTTCCATTGCTCAGAGCTCTAGTGATAAGAAAGCCTTCCTTTATATTCAGGCCAGATACATGTAACTTCCCAGGTCTGCCTTCTGGACATACACATAATAGAACGCATCTCACTTGCACTTAACAACCATTTAATATTAGAAAATAGTTCACCTGCTCCTCCAGGTTCTCTCCAGTCTAAATTTCTTCAAGTCCTTCAAATAGTCTCACAAAACATGATCTTCAGATACTCCCTAGATAGATACTCCCAGTAAGTTCTTTCCCATTCATTCACAACTGAGTCCAAGACCACAGAAGTACCATGGCCGGATAGAATGAGCTGGCCCTTTTCCTAGTCCCTACCTCAATAGGGAGATTTTCTCAGGCCCAGTGAGATACCTGTATTTTTTCTTATTTTCCACCATGAGGGAAGCAGGAGTGGCTGTTATCCTTGGAAAACCTGACTCAGGAGCCAATATCACGAGAATTCCAAGCCAACCATGGTCAAGTGGGCATCGTGGGTGTCCCTTGTTATGAAGAAGTGACACAATGCTGACAGAGCAGTTGTGACAATGCCAGCACTTACTGAAACTCCTTTCACCCAGTGGTTTTAAATTTCACATGGGAATGAACGGCTCTTTGCCTGCACGCTGACTCTCTCATCGTGGTCTGATAGAGAAGCACTACCCAGGGCGGCCAGTGATGGACTTGCGAGGCTGGGTCCCTCCAGCCCAGTCACAGGGCTCAGCATCACCCCCACTAGCCTCCCAGGCTGCTGCCAAGGGGCTTCTGAAAAGGTCAAAGGGTCCCAGGGAGGTAGCAAAGCAGAACAGTGCTGGGGACAGTGGTGGGGCTGGGGTCTGGGGTAGGGGTGGGTTTGGGGGTCGGGGTGGCAGAGCACTGGATGAAACAGACTGTCCAAGGCCCCTGCCTCTCCCAAACATCTCTCAATGAAAAGATAGAAAGCCTCCCACAGGTGATAAATTCACCCTAATAATAAATCTTTACAAGAATGCTGCTGTGGGCTTGAGGGGTCAAACCTTTCAGCCCTTTTCAGTCACACTAAACCAGTCATGGGGCGGAGGGGACACTGCAAGCCTGGGTCTCACCAGCATAAGGAAATGACACATACCTGCCATGCTGAGAGAGAGAGCGCTGGTGAGTCACTCCCAGGAAGTGAAAAGGGGAGAACAGGTTGTCCTAGAGGAGGGTGGGGAAAGGGGAGGAGAGACGAAGCCCTGGGCAGTGCGGGCTCCTGGCACTGCCATAGGCGATAACTTTTCTCTAACTTTTCAACTCCATTGGTCCTGCCTCCAGGGTTATGAACTGGGTCAGCAAAACGACAAGAGGCTCAGGGCCAGACTTGGATTAGAACAGGTCCGCCCGAGATTGGTCAGCCATCTGTGTCCATAAAAGGAAGTTCCGAGGGAGAGCAGGACCTCCCCTTCCCACCACCCTGACTCGGGCAGGTTGGTAAACACCGAGGAGGCGCACACTCAGCTCCTGGGTTCATGACGCAGAGGTTGTGTTTTCTTGGTTGAACTGGGCAAAGCTGGCTGTACAGATGGATTTGAGGATGAGAAATATTCCTGAGGGAGTGTGCTGGATCATTGGGTTATCAATGACAGGAAGTGGGGGTGAAGAGGTACAGGGAGGCTGCTCCAAAGCCCAGGGAATCTGGGTATAGAGGCCCAAGGGACTGTAACTCACTGGGAACCCCAGAAATGCAAGGCAGCTGAGGCCTCCGTAGCACCCCATCTCCTCCAGGAGACCATTGCAGATACCAGAGATAGAAGGGTCCCTCCAGTTCCCTTAGTGTAACCTCCTAATTTTACAGAGAAGGGGCCCAGTTCCCATGTACCCCTGACCCCTGGTCCCACCAGGAAGTCGGAGGGAGAGCTGGGCTATGGCTCTCCCAGCCTAGGGCTTTTTCCTTTAAGAAGCCAAATTCTCCCCACCCTTCCCTTCATCACTTTCTTGGCCATCTGAATGACCAAAACATTTTATTTAGAAAAAAAAACTAGGGACTTTTTTCCTGGTTGTTATCTGGAAGGAGAAAAAAAAAAAAAAATCCCCAACTCTAGGCCCAGAGTGCAAAAGATACACAGTTCTGGCTTTTTTTCTCAATCCTGCTAGTCAAAATATACCAGGTGCAATGTTCTGTAGACAAGTCTTTCACATCCTTTTTTGTTTAGTTTACAGTATATTTGGCCTTATTTTGGGGCATTTTAGGGCATCATGCCAGGGGAAACCTGGCTCCTCCCACCTGTTCAGGTAGCAAGGCAGCACCCAGGTCAGAAAGGGCTCACACAGTGAAGGGGAGGGAGTCAGGGATGGAAGGGCCCTGGTGACAACCCTGGCCCTTGCAATTAAATCCTCTTCAGGCTGCCTCTGGCCTCTGTGACATCTGGGCTTCTCCTTGCCTGACTGCTGGCTGCGTCACGCTCCACTTGGAGCATCCACTGACCCAGAACGATGCACCTTTCCTCAGCTGGATTTGCCATAGTTACAAATTTACTTTATTCCTTAGACTCCTACATTCAAGTCTGTCTCCCTCTTTGGGTGTTAAGTTCTGGGAGGCCAGGGTGGATGGAGTCTCTTTACTCAGCCCTGCAGCCCTAGAATCTAGCTGACTCAGTGACATTTGCTGACTGAAAGAATGAAAGTGAGCTTCCGCTTGTGTAACAGTCATTGTGAGAGACTGACCTATTGTAGACCAGGCCCATTCCACTCCAAATATTTAGAAATGCTGGATAAAACGTAATCCCTCCAAAAATGTTAGTCACACCCAAGCTGGAAAGAGGAAATTCTCAGGTACCAGAAATAGTGGGGACTCACATCCAGAGTGGTGAGTGGGAGATAAAGCTATGGAGGCCCCCAGGAGCTGGGGCTGGGGGTTAATGGTCATGCAGGTGGGGTCACTGGCTTCAGATCCTTTTGAAGCAGGGACTGAGCACAGAGAACACGTAGCTTCCCTGACTGTGAGATGGGCACGAGAAACGTTGCTCAATAGCCCACAGAGGCGAAGAAACTTGACCTCTCCTGGAGTCCAGTTAAAAAAAGAGAAAGAAAGAGAGAGAGAGAGAGAGAGAGAGAGAGAGAGAGAGAGAGAGAGAGGAGAGAAATTAAAAACAAAGCCTGTGCCATTCTACATATATGCAGTGGGAATTCTAATGAGTAATTAAAATGAAAACAAATCCAGAAATGGTGACAAGTGATTCAGGCACAGGAAAAAGTAAAACTCCTTAGGACATTTCCACAATCAGAAATACATGGGAACCCCCAACGCTCACAGGCACGTGCACAAACACACACAGTGCAAAATTATAAACCACACAGGTAAACAATCAACATTGAGGAAGGCTCAGCAGATGCAATTCATAAATCAGAAAATCGAAAGCTGGATTTAATAGAATAATTCAGGACCGTAAAAAGTACATTTGAAATATATTTAATCAAGTAAAATATTCAAAAAATATATCTAATTAATCAAATCAAATGTTTTGCAAATATATTTAATTTAATCAAATATAATTTTTTTTTTTGCAATGTATTAAATAGAAGGGGAAGAAGGTAGGAGAAGTTGAACATAATCCTAATAGCCAAAATGAGGATGAGGGTATTGAAAAACTGATAACACTAAAACAAGAGTTGACGACAACTTAAGAGATGGAGGGAAAAAAGTTCCAAAGTGTCATAAAGTCCTTCCACTTTGGGAAGAACGGTAATGATATTGACTAATATGAGATTTTCAAGTAATGTGTTAAAAATGAGCAAAGCTATTAAAACAAAAGAATTGCAATATATAAGTTCTAAACCAAAAGGGTGAAAAATGAGAAAATTTAAAAACACACACACACACAATCAACACAATGAAAAACAATA